>NC_090271.1:328869859-329215692 GCF_040414725.1 Anabrus simplex
GGTCGAGCTACCGTGGTTGGCTGACACAGTAGTTACCTGTGTGTTGGTACTGTGATAGTACTGGGTGCTCATCCATCCAGTTGCTGACCACGCCCAACGTTGCTTTAGGAAGGTTGTAACGGCACTAATACCGGTGGTGTTGCGCATGGAGTGTCACTTTAGTGTGAGTGTGCGGATGTTAATTTAGAATGAAAACAGCGTCGTTAATGGGCAGCTTGCACCGCCTCCTCTCCGAGAGCCAGTGCTTCATCTTTTAAGTGGGAAGAGGCCTTGAGACGTGGTTTTAAGAACTTGTATTGGTGGGAATGGGGGTGTATTCTGGGTGGGCTGGGGGCGGGGTTCTCGTTTGGATTTTTCTCAGGGGCCTCAGCTACTCAATCCACATAGGTGACCCTGAAGTGCTTATTGAGGAGGTTGAGGAGTAGTAATGGTAGGGTATTGTTTGCTTGGCTGGTAGGGGGCGGAGTGGGGGCGGGTAGTAACGGCGGGGAGATGATTGAGCGGGTGATAGGATTGACGCGTGGTTGAGGGTGCTGTTGTGCCTTGTGCTTTGCTCTTACTGCTACACGTCCGTAGGTTTAACCTCATATTACCCTACACGTGACCCCTGGGTGGTGTTAAGAGAGCAACAACTTTGGCTGCTGGACCCTAAGCTCTTCTTTGTGGATATCCCAGCAATTCAGAGGATTCATTAACTCAATATGAGAAAAATGATTAAAATCGTAAATGGCCCTTTTCAGAGCCCCACTGAAAATCATGATTCTACTTTAAACATTCTGCAGCTCAATATCGAAGGAGCAAGTCGACCAAAAAGTGACTATCTAACAAAAATACTGACTGATCACAAGGTGGATATTGTTCTATTGCAGGAGACCCATTGTGAAAACCAGGACCAGCTTTATGCCAGATGTAGGATTCCCGGATACAATCTGCTCAATGCAACGTTTCATAAACAGTACGGAACAGCAACATATGTAAAAAATGATATAGAGGAAGCTGAAATAATAAGCACAAATACTGATAACAACATGTTTTGCTCTAAAACAAAGATTGCAAATACAGAAATTGTAAACATCTACAAACCACCTTGTCAACCTTGGAGCCTAAACGAGACCATCCTGAATATACAGCACCCAGCCGTAATCCTTGGAGATTTTAACAGTCAGAACACTAAATGGGGTTATAACTATACCAACAAAGAGGGACAAGATGTGTCTGAATGGGCTGATGCCGAAGATCTTTTTCTATTGTTTGATGCCAAAGAAAAGGGCTCCTTCCACTCTACCAGATGGAATAAGGACTATAACCCTGATCTGTGTTTTGTATCAAAAGACTCTCTTGGAAGACCTCTACACTGTACTAGGAAAATTCTGAACAACTTTCCCCGAAGCCAACACAGACCAGTGCTTGTCAAAGTCGGCCTGGAAATACCTGCCATCAGATCAGTCCCACTTCCCCGCTGGAATTTTTCCAAAGCCAACTGGTCTAAATTCACCAGCGAACTGGAACATAATGTACAGTGGATTCCTCCTACAACAGGAAATTACGAGCGCTTTGTCAAACTAACATCCGCCATCGCGAAAAAGCATATCCCAAGAGGATACAGGAAGGATTATATTCCTGGATGGAACCCAAAATGCAAAGAGCTATACGAGGAATATATGCTCAGCAGTGACCCTGAAATTGCAGATGAACTGATCCAGTCTCTAGATTCATCTAGAAAAGAAAAATGGTTCAATCTCATGGAAAATATGAGTTTTCAACATTCCAGTCGAAAAGCATGGTCACTTCTAAGGAAACTTGGCAACAGCACTCCCAAATTCGGTCCCAAGAGCTCTAAGATAAAACCAAACGAGGTGGCAAACAGATTAGTTAACCTGACAAGAAAACCAGTCGGCACAAATAAGAAAGAGTCAAAAAGAATTCAACAAGAGCTAAAATCGAGGATAACCCAGGCCAAAGCAGTCTCTCAGTTTTCCTCTGATTTCACAGCTGCTGAGATCTCAACTGCGCTAAAAGAAATAAAGTCAGGAAAAGCAGCCGGATTGGATGGAATATACCCAGAATTCCTTATACATTGTGGCCCCCGAACAACCGAATGGCTTGCCAAATTTTACAGCAATATCTTACATGTTGGACAACTACCATCAATACTCAAAAGAACAAAAATAGTAGCAATCCTTAAACCAGGGAAAAGTGGAGACAATGCAGAAGATTACAGACCCATAGCCCTTTTAAGTGTCTGCTACAAACTACTGGAGAGAGTAATATACAACAGAATCTCAGCCAAAATCCTAGAGCACATACCACTTGAACAAGCTGGCTTCAGACCAAGCCGCAGCTGTACCGACCAGGTGTTAGCCCTAACCACCCATATTGAGAGGGGATTTCAAGATCGAAAGAAGACCGTAGCAGTGTTCGTAGATCTGTCATCAGCATATGACACAGTCTGGCGAAAAGGAATGATCCTCAAATTCCTGAAGTTAATCCCTTGTAAGACGCTTGCCACCCTGCTGAATAATATGTTGGCTAATAGAATGTTTGAAGTACACCTACATGGCAACATAAGTAAAACTTACAAACTGAGTGACGGATTACCACAGGGATCGGTATTGGCCCCATTACTCTTCAACGTATATACAGCAGATCTACCTTCAACAAATGCTAGGAAGTTTATATACGCTGACGACATCTGTTTGGCAGCCCAGTCTAGTGATTTTGCTGGAGCAGAAACCACACTCACTAAAGATCTCTGCAGAATTGATAATTATTTTAAAACCTGGCGACTGAAACCAAACATAACAAAAACAGAGGTCAGCTGCTTTCATTTGAGCAACAGACAAGCTAATTATGCCCCTCAGGTTCAATTCAGAGGTCATATACTGAAGTTCAATCCTCATCCAAAATATCTAGGCGTTACCTTGGATCGATCTTTGACTTACAGCGAACATGTACGCAAAACATCTGCCAAGATCAAAACCCGCAATAACATCCTGCACAAACTCACAGGAACAAGCTGGGGCCCATCTGCATCCACCCTCCGAACTACAGCACTTGCGTTAGTATACCCAGTAGCCGAATACTGCTGCCCAGTATGGCTCAACAGTGCCCATACAAAGAAGATAGACACTCAGTTAAACGATACAATGAGGGCTATATCAGGAACCATCCAATCCACACCTTTGGAGTGGTTACCAGTTCTTTCAAATATTCCACCTCCTCATCTCCGAAGACAAATGGCACTGAAGAAAGAATGGGTTAAATGCTGTGACAATCCTCTTCTACCAATACATCAAGACTGCCTACGTGAAGATCTCAGGCTGAAATCTAGGAAACCTTCTTGGTTACTAGGAAAGAGGCTAGTCCAAGATGAATTTCATACTAACACTGCCTGGCGCTATGGGTGGGCAGCTTCAAACCCTGACAGATTAGGTCTAATTTCGGATCCAGTTATGCAACCTCCTGGTTTCAACTTACCCAGAAAAATCTGGTCATCACTTAATCGGATCAGAACTCAACATGGCAGATGCAACTTCTGGAAACACAAGTGGAAGATTACCAGCGATCCTTATTGCGACTGCTCTGATGTGCCTCAGACCGTTCAACATATCGTCACAGAGTGCCCACTCCGAAGATTCAGTGGGACAATAAAGGATATCCACGAGGCCAGTGATGAAGCTGTGAGTTGGCTAACAAAACTGGACATTCAGCTTTAGCAGCAATGCAGATATTGATGAGCTCAAATGTATAAATATAGTTAATAACCAAATTGTAACAATGTACCCTCATGTCATACGAAATAAATAAACTGCCTTCCTGGAGTATGGGCATCCAGGGAACGAAGCCACGTGTCTACCGTGGCAGTTCGCGCACTTCGCCTGGTCCCGAGGCACCTTACTTTCCTTGTGACGGTGTGGGCCGCCACACCTATTGTAGCGGGTGTTGTTCCAGCATCTTGCAGCATGATGGTTCAGTTTGAGGCAGTTCAATCAATCAATCAATCAATCAATCAATCAATCAATCAATCAATCAATCAATCAATCAATCAATCAATCAATCAATCAATCAATCAATCAATCAATCAATCAATCAATCAATCAATCAATCAATCAATCAATCAATCAATCAATCAATCAATCAATCAATCAATCAATCAATCAATCAATCAATAAATCAATCAATCAATCAATCAATCAATCAATCAATCAATCAATCACTACTGATCTGCATTTAGGGCAGTCGCCCAGGTGGCAGATTCCATATCTGTTGTTTTCCTAGCCTTTTCTTAAATTATCGCAAAGAAATTGGAAAATTATTGAACATTTCCTTTGGTAAGTTATTCCAATCCCTAACTCCCTTTCCTATAAACGAATATTTACCCCAATTTGTCCTCTTGAATTCCAACTTTATCTTCATATTGTGATCTTTCCTACTTTTAAAGACACCATCCAAACTTATTCGTCTACTGATGTCCTCCCACGCCATCTCTCCACTGACAGCTCGGAACATGCCATTTAATCGAGCAGCTCGTCTCCTTTCTCCCAAATCTTCCCAGCCAAAACTTTGCAACATTTTTGTAACGCTACTCTTTTGTCGGAAATCACTCAGAACAAATCGAGCAGCTTTTCTTTGGATTTTTTCCAGTTCTTGAATCAAGTAATCCTCGTGAGGGTCCCATACACTGGAACCATACTCTAGTTGGGGTCTTACCAGAGACTTATATGCCCTCTCCTTTCCATTCTCACAATAACCCCTAAATACCCTCATAACCATGTGCAGAGATCTGTACCCTTTATTAACAAACATGTTTATGTGATTACCCCAATGACGATCTTTCCTTATATTAACACCTAGGTACTTACAATGATCCCCAAAAGGAACTTTCACCCCATCAACGCAGTAATTAAAACTGAGAGGATTTTTCCTATTTTTGAAACTCACAACCTGACTTTTAACCCCGTTTATCATCATACGATTGTCCACCGTCCATCTCACAACACTATCGAGGTCACCCTGCAGCCGCTCACAATCTTGTAACTTATTTATTACTCTGTACAAAATAATATCATCTGCAGACAGCCTTATCTATGATTCCACTTCTTTACACATATCATTGATATATATAAGAAAACATAAAGGTCCAATAATACTGCCTTGAGAAATTCCCCTCTTAATTATTACAGGGTCAGATAAAGCTTCGCCTACTCTAATTCTTGGGGTTCTCTTTTCTCCTTTCAATCGCATTACAGTCCATTTGGCCTCCTGAATCCAGGATATCTGCTATATCTTGCTAAAATCCTAAAAGCTGAGCTTCAGTCGAATAACCTTTCCTAAACTCAAACTGCCTTCTGTCAAGCCAGTTATTAATTTCGCAAATACGTCTAATATAATCAGAAAGAATGCTTTCCCAAAGCTTACATGCAATGCATGTCAAATTGACTGGCCTGTAATTTTCTGTTTTATGTCTATCACTCTTTCCTTTATACAAAGGGGCTACAATAGCAACTCTTCATTCATTTGGTATAGCTCCTTCAACCAAACAATAATCAAATAAGTATTTTAGATATGGTACTATATCCCAACCCATTGCCTTTAGTATATCCCCAGAAATCTTTTCAATTCCAGCTGCTTTCCTAGTTTTCAACTTTTGTATCTTACTGTAAATATCATTGTTATCATGTTGATGTAGCATGGGTGAGGTGGAGGCGGTTAAGCTCTTCTTGTTGATGGTTGGGGGGGAGGTTGTGGCTGACGGTTTCTGGGATGTAGGTTGCTTGTTTGGTAGAGGCTTTTTCTTCTGTGATTGTGGGGATGGGGTGGTTTGAGTGGGGTGGTGGTAGTGAGGTTAACTGGATGGATCTGTGATGAGAATTCTTCTGTGAGGCATGTGGCTTGGGTGGTGAAAACTTTGGTTTTGGGTGGGGAGGATAAAACAGCAGCCATACTAACCAGCCTGCCAGCTATCCATTGTGCAGGCACACCCAAATCCCCCCCCCTCAACCTTCCCAAACCAGCTACATACCTCCTAAAATCACACCTTCATACAAGCCACTCCATTCTCAGCAGATTTCTTCGTTCAAACCTACCTTAAACCTAAACGAGAAACAAAGTATTGAACCCTTGAACTTACCATTCCATCGTTGGTCGGCCACGGCTGCTACAGTAGAACAATTTAGAACTCTTAAATCCTGGGTCGTTGCGGGAATAAATTCGGTCACGATCTTAACCAAACGATGGGGTTCAGAAGAGAGCCTAACTACTTGAAATGAGGAGCAAAAATGTGCTTACTAACTTTTATTAAATTGAAAGAGCACGATAACATCATTAATTTAATATGCCTTCTGGCAAAATAAAAAAATTATGAATTATTGATTTTTGAATGTTCCAAACACAGTCACATTACATAACGTCAATTTGTTTCTTACAAAGTCGAAGAGTTGCTTCAGAGAAGCTAATATGTTTGTGGACAGCGAAACTGAAAAACTGAAAAAGGGAAGACCTGAAAACCGGGCACCTATTATTCCAAACGAGAACTGAGAGTTAATCCACATGATCCGTGGAAAATCTGACTTTCAACAAGTAGAACGCCTGATTTTCTCTCAATTAACCCTTACCCCTAGAATTAAAGTTCTCTGTGTTGCCTCCACTACTCGTATTTTAAATGTACATTTTTATCTTATATGACCTGTATTAATCTTTCACGATTTTGGAGATAGCACTTGCTTTTAAATGATGTAGTTAGGCTATACATGTTTACAGCAAGCTATACTGGAGCAAATAAAAGCAATATGTGGAATTTAAGACGAATTATTTTGCATTATTATTATTATTATTATTATTATTACCGTTATCGCATACCGATTGGTTTAGTTAATAATTTAGTGTACAAATCATCGCTAAAAAGCAATTGAAAAACTCTATTCAGTCTCTGTTTTCATACCTCGCGGTAGTTTGTAGGCTGAAACCACTGTAAACGGCAATTTCTTGAAATCTGAATCCGTTGATTTATAATTGTGCCAGCCGTCAGCATCAGGTACATGTTGGGTTACGGTACACAAACCGACCATCGTCAGTTCACTTTTAGGCATCGTGAAATGCTATTAGATATATTCATTAGGAGCAGAGGTGCAAAAATACTGAGGTTTTGTGTGTTGACAACATATATATGACTAGAAGAGCACATGGCGGCCATGTTTGTTTACTATCGCTCGAGCTTTCATGTGCGTGATTTGACAGCTGACGGCTACACTGCCACCTAAATAATGGATTTTTGACTGACTGTTGAATAGTATTTGGATTCTACAAAGTTCCACGCGGAACCAAAAGATGGCAGTACAGTATATCATCGCGTATTTTGTCAGCTAAGAGACGGCAGACGAGCGGTGGGCGATAGAATGCCATGTCGGGTCTCCCCCGACATGCGACCGGAACGGGAATATCGTAATGTCGGGCCTCACCCGACAGACGAGTGGTAAAGGTTAAGGTTATCCACCAGTCGAATACCCTTAACGGATACGGAACACCCGCCGAATGGACCCTTAATCGAACCAAACTGACTATCAGTTGCTTTGGATAGGTTGCGAAATATTATGGGAAAGCATGGTGTTCACTACAAGTTAACAGCATCATTCACAATTGAAATAAAATCCCACCATGTATTTGTCATTCATGACACCCTTAAGTGATAAGGTAATCCCGATGCTAAATGTGCATCACCCCAAACAGCTGTTCGGAAGGAACCAACAACAACAGGATCCGAGAGGATCTTACGTTATGTCGTTCTAAAGGAACAAAACTGCGAAATGCAGGAAACAATTACTAATCATGCATTTAGAAGAAATGCCAAACACTGAAGTTAATTGAAAAGTGGAAAGTCACTTGAAAAATATTATTATCGAACCGATTTTCAGGTTAGAAATGGGTTTGTTATGCTTAATAAAATTACCAGTCCACACTAAAATTCACTACAACTTCAAGGAATTCTTTCCCTTGAAAAACAATGCTACCAGTACAGATCTCTCTATTTACTGTCTGTCCCAACACACTACTTGTAAAGTGATTACTTACTTACTTTAACTATGAATAAAAATGAAAGTACGACAAGATTGAAATTAAAATAAAATACTGGCTGACGAATCGAAACCGCATTCGCAACTCAAGTCTCACACTAATACACTGAGTGTCAATATGCACACTATCAAACGAGAACGGACGTCAAAATGAGAAAACAATAAAGTCCGTAAATTAAATTAACATCTCGAAGTCATTAACGCTTAACACGCACGGAGAATCACAGTAAAAAAATATTTAATCTATATCGAGCCGATATCCAACACTTGGACAACCCTCACTCGTCAACAGCTGTCCCGTTATCTCAATGGAGAGCTACGCATTGACCCTCTTCATAAATCATATCGCACTGTAACTGCTACCTTCATCCAGGCCGCTTCAACAAAAAAAAAAAAAAAAAAACGAAACATCTAAACTGAGACTTGAGTGTGTACAGCTACCATCCCAGACCTATCGTCGGGCTCACTTGAAACCTGTACATCCTAACACTAATCATTATGTACATGATGCCTTCCAAATTCTATCGTCGGGCGTGAACTAGGACGTCTCATCATCAGTGACTCCAAGAATAACATGCGACGTCCTAAATCTATCGTCGAGCGTCAAAGTGGGTCGTACTACGCCTCCCTTAACATATCAGGCGAACTAGCAATTTCAAACACCTCCGACATTTAATACTAAATCTGGTCAGACAAAATACGCACGACGGAACCACGTCTCTTACTATCAAATGAATGCAAGTCGAAAAACACAGTAAGTCTCTACCTCATTATACTATGTGAACTCAAAAATAAATATACGTGACGAACGATTCTCCACCTCGAACACAATCTCAGCCTGTGCACTGAAGTGTTAGGGAAGCAAATGAAAATTCCCAACACACATTTACCATTTAGTGGATGCCTTCAAAATAATAATCATCACTACCGCATTCGAAATTCTCAAATCGTCTATCATCAATTCCAACTATTTTTATCTATGACCTATCCAGTGAACTAATTCAATACAACACCAACCGTAAAAAAGTGCTCTTTCATCCTTGAGGTCGCTCATTATCTTACTATCCATACGGGCTTTACGTAACAAAAATTACTGGATGTTTACTACCAAGACTTTAACCTTTTACTAGAGTCGTTTTCACTTGGGATCTTTCTATAAATTTACGGTGCTTCACACCATAGTTGTCTCAAATTCGGATTGATTGTGGGAAACAATACAGCCTGCCTCAACACAGCCTGTTTCCTAAATACTTCTTCTTCAAAAATATAGCTTGTCTCAAACTCCTTCTCCTCGCTTTATTCCAGCGGTATCACTTCTCTCTCATCTCCACATACATATAAATTCGTCGCTCTCAATCCCTTTTCCTTCAAGACCCTTTTTCATACTTCGATCCCCTGGTGAAAACGACAACCATTATTAAACACATCTCTTACTTTACTATTATTACGACTTTCGAACCTCGAGAGTCCAAGAGCACCCAGTGACCTTTCGTATCATTGATATACACGATGTCTCAAAATTTCCTTCCCATTAATGACTGTGACTCTAACAAATTTCACCGAAATCATCTAAATATGCCTGCGATCCTTGTAAAAATATACTGGTTAGATGCACTTTAACATAGAAAAATTTCCTCATCCCGCGGTAGACATTATTATTATTATTATTATTATTATTATTATTATTATTATTATTATTATTATTATTATTATTATTATTAATATTATTATCGACCAACATTTCTGAATTCAACCGACATCTGATTATTAAGACATTCGCCACGACTAATTTACACTTATAACGTTCCAAAAATCCACGCTTTGGATGATATCTCATCGCACATTCAACACAAAAATTTAAGCGTCGCATTTTACCGTTCTTGACATGAACTTTACACACTGAAATTTTCACACGCTGACCAAAAATTACAACTCCTTTCGCCTGATAATTACGAATATCAACCCGACAATCATCTGGAAAAGTTTGTTGGGACAGAACAATAACTAACTACAACATAATATAAAATAGACAGACCTGCACAATGGTGACATTCCCAGCATTCTGGTTACATCGTCGCCAACTGACCTCGGGCTTAGCCGCTCATTTTCACAGATAACATTTTCATTTCCAAAATCTCACTCATACAAACACTACCCTTCACACACACGATATTAAAAATTACCACATGAATCAGGCACTTTCTCTGTAATTTGCACCACGAACTTCCCTCGTTCTGCAGTCGACTACAACTGTCTGATGCGTTCCCAGAGTGGTTTCTCTCCGCTACTTTAATAAAAACAGGTGTTCAGCAGATAAAGGGAGCAGAACTACTCTGAATAGCTTCCCCCAGACCCTCTTCACTTTCAAGCGTACATGAGATAATAGAAATAAAACTTGCTGTGTATATTTCAACCAGCCTACACCTTCCTAGTTCATCGGCAAACGTTCAGAACTTTTCCAATCACTTTATCTTCTTAACCAAGTATATGGACCTTAGCCACGGACATGTATTTAATTATTTGTCGGTCAATCTGGCGCGAATTTCTAATGACGACGGGCACAAGCTCCCGCGGCTTCAAGTTCCAGATCGACACTCCAAAATCTACGGTGGGGGGTTTCTTTTATAATCTCAGGAGGGACGCTATCCCCTCTATGAGGCTTGATTGTGTAATCTGCCAATTTTGCGTCTAATAGACCGATTTTGATGAGGCTTGTCCCAGAACTCCGGACTCACAATCGGGGAAATAAATTATTTCTGCCCGTACGTTTCGTGCGTTTTCTTCCTCCCCTGACCTTGGCACGTGTAGCTAGTTCACTGATCTGATACTAACATGTACTTGGGCTTAACTGCATTTAAGTTTTTCCCTGGGGGCTCTGTCTTCACGGAGGGTGTACGAATAATTTTTCTTATTTATTTCTTTCTTTACTATATTGCCAAAATCCCTCGTTGTATAGAATTCCATGAATTTAAAGAATTGTCGGGCACTCGAGCTCCACCGAGGTGTACCGGCAATTCACGAGCTTGCCGTGAGTGAGAACCTTCCACGCGACATCGGGGCTCTTAGGAGCGCAACATGGCTGCCTTCAGACATAAAAGTACTTTCTTAATACCAAATAAATATTGGAGAAAAAAATATTTTTCTCACCGTAGAATTATGGGTTCAGTATACCTAACCCGTCCCAACTATCTCCCCTACCACATATTTATAAATCAACTCAAGCTATATTGTATTTAGATCATTATATATGACTGAAAACAATGAGACCCGCGTAACCTCGTCGGGGAAGCCAAATAAACCTGCCTATCACGTGTCCAAGCACAACTTAACAGCTATTTCTTAATTACCTTGGTGCAGACCTAACTGCATCACTTTTTCCTCTACCCGTGCCATTGCTCAGAACTGCGTTTAGAGATGAATTAAAGGAATCAAATTCTTTTGATTTTTTCCCCTCAAAACTCTGTGTCTAATTCGGTTATAGTTGATTGTGGAATTTATTTTTCAAGAAAAGTAGGCCATTACTTTTAACCTGTTGATAGAATACAACGTTTTTCACTTATAATTTGTCGGGTATGAAAATGAAACACCACAGTAAAGCATCCTCAGAATTACCTACAGTAGGTTTCGAACCTCGCAGTCACGTGAAGTGAGCCGTGTAGCATTCTCAGTGCAGAATGTATAATTTCCCGTCATGAGGGCCTATTTTCTCATTCCGAAGCTTTTTCATTTTATCGAGTAACTCCGAATATTACGTGCCAGTTGCGCATGCAGTCGGAGTAATGAAGTAATTGATTAAAAAATGCATTAGTTTTAACGATTACGTGGTTTAGTAATTTTTATTTACAATCAGTAGTTTTCTCAAAATGTAATATTTTCTCGTAACTAACTTCTTGAAATAATGCTATAAGTGTTACATTCTAGTAACCAATATATTAGGGGCGATGAAATGAAAAAATGAAATGTCGTTTAGCTTTTAGTGCCGGGATATCCCAGGACGGGTTCGGCTCGCCAGGTGCAGGTCTTTCTATTTGACTCCTGTGGGCGACCTGCGCGTCGTGATTAGGATGAAATGATGATGAAGACAACACATACACATAGCCCCCGTGCCATTGGAATTAACCAATTAAGGTTAAAATCCCCGACCCTGCCGGAAATCGAACCCGGGACCTTCTGGACCGAAGGCCAGTACGCTGACCGTTCAGCCAACGAGTCGGGCTTAGGGGCGATGAAAACATTCGACAACCGTACAATCCTGAATCAGGATGCCAATCAGGCAAAATCGCCGTGAGCTTTGAAGCACTCATCCCACCGACGAACTAAGTTGAAGATCTCCCTGCTACATATCCTCGTCCGACAGGAAGGGTTGACATTTCAAGGCCTTTTTAAGGTTGTCGCATGATGACTGATCAGAACTATAGGCCTCATCCACCGTCCGTTTGCTGTTGCCCCTACTGGATGAGGCTGGCCTCCCACATCAACCAGCCTCTTGTGTCGACCGCACGGAACTTGGTGTACCATTCCACAACGTCGGTTTTCGACAGACATGCTGCCCCATACACAGTCTTCATTCTTCGACGGATGTCTACCGGTGTTTGTCCTTCGGCAGCCATGAACAGAATAGTAGCACGTTGGTCCTGTTTGGACGCATTTGGTTTTAACACTGTCATATTCCACGTGGCTGCATTTAACGCACTGATCTCGGCACGACACGACACGACACGACGTGTCCGTGCTTATATACCTGCACCTGCGTCACGCTACATTGCATGTCAAATACAGCAACGCCCTCAAGGGAAAACTTCTTGATCACTCCTTATACATCACATTAAGAGTATAAAATAAAATAAATAGAATAAGACTACAAAATATAGGACGTATATATCGATCAATTAAACATTAAACGAGTGCAGTCTGTACCAGAACTATTGAATGTATACGGGGTCCATAAGTGCGCCAGCATGTTCGTGATAGGTCTTCTCTATATAATATCGAATACGTTCATGATTGTATAAATCAATCAATCAATCAATCAATCAATCAATCAATCAATCAATCAATCAATCAATCAATCAATCAATAAACTATCTGCATTTAGGACTGTCACCCAAGGTAGCGGATTTCCTACCTTTTTAACGTAGATTTTCTTAAATATTTTCAATGAACCTGGAAATATTCAACATTTCCCCTGATAATTAATTCAAATCCTTTACTCCTCGTCCTATAAATGTATGTTTGCCCGAATCTGTCGTTTTGAATTCCAGGTTTATCTTCATATTGTGATCTTTCCTACTTCCAAAAGCTCCACTCAAGCTTATTCTTTTACTTGTCATTCTACGCCAACTCTCCAAAGGACACCTCTAAACATAGCTCTTAGTCAAGCATCTCGTCTCCTTACTCTCGAGTCTTCCCAGCCCAAAGTTTGCAACGTTTTCTTAACGCTGACTCCTTTGTCGGAAATCACCCAGAACAAATCATGCTGCTTTCCTTTGCTTTTTCCAGTTCCCGATCAAGTAGTCCTGGTATGGGTCGCACACACTAGAACCACAGACCTACTTTAATTTGGGTCTTACCAGAGACTTAGAAGCCTTTTCCTTTACATCCTTACTACAACCTCTAAATACTCTTAAAACCAGGTGAAGAGATTTGTAGCCTTTCTTAACAACCTCGTTAATATTATAACCCCAATGACGATCATTCCTTAATATTAACATCTAGGTACTTATATTGTTCCCCATGAGGTACTATTAACTCTATCAATACAATAATTAAAACTGAGGGGACTTTTTCTCTTGCTGAAACCTCCAACTTGAATTTTCATCACTTTTACATTCATACCAATGTCAGCTCTTGATCTCACAACATTGTTTTAGTTTCAAACATTTTTTAAAATGCCAGAAAATGTTACGAGGAAGAATTTAACCACAAATGTGTTCTAGCGGTGAAATGGATGGTGTTCATGCTATAGATGTACATAATCAGATAATGATCAATTAATTGTTTGAACAGTGGGTAACACCAGTAAGCCCGTGTAGTGCATTTTAACTCGGTGTCGCGATTAATCCCCGCATGTTAAATGCAGTTGTGAGGGTACACGAGGCTGTGGCCGGGCGATAAGACAGCTCCAGCCCGCGAGCCATACATCACAGCCAAGCCGCTGTCACACAGACCAGTCAACAGAGTCCGGCCCCTGCCCTGCTCATTTACCGCCCAACGTCTCAAATTTCTCTTCTTACGCTTATTGGGAGACGAAAATAAGAACGAACGATACCGACTGACGTCCAAAGAAGCAATTACTTTCTTCAAACCTCTTCCCTAAATTTGAAGATAGTGACCGGTTTCTAGACTGAGATCCGAAAGCATGTCAGTGTTCTTATATTCTCGCACACAACGTGCTTACTTCACTGAAAACGATCACAATTTCGTCATATGGTATCTCTTTTAAGGGGAGTCATGATTGAAAATTGGAACTTCTACACTTTACCACATATCGTAACAAAATTTGAAACACAAGCATAAATTAATGAAATATAGCACCACACGCAATTTGGAGTAGAATAGTCAATTTGCTACAAAGTTATTAAAAATATAAATATTTTAATCTCTTTAAGTCTTCAGGCTTTTCAGTCGTGAAATTACCAGCGTTTCGCCCCAGTGTAGCAGTGGGCTCATCAGTTGGAATGCTACACCTTTCCAGGACGCTGGCGCTAGTACGCCGTTGAGACGCCACTGCAAGTGCTTAATGTACGAATTTCATACGTTGCACGGAAAATGTCTCTTGCTGGTTATATTTAGCATACTCGTAAAAATACTCATAGTAATAGTGTCGGGTTTTGCAGTCACATATAAACTATTGGAGATATACGTTTTTCAGTTTTTAATTATTGATACAATAGAAAAAAGTCTAGTTGGGGCCCTTTTTAGGTGCAAAAATCTGATAACCAGTGGCGGCTGGTGGTTTAAAAGTTCAGTGGTGCACAATGTTTTCCATTGATATAATATGATTACAGGCTAATTTTCAAATCCATATACATCAACAACACTTTTTATTATTAAAAATGAAACAAACATTTTACATTTCTATTTCAGGAATATTACTACAACCCAGTAATTTTTTTCATTTAAAAACTCTTCTACCATATTGAAATGAAACGGTTTGAGGTAGTCTAATTCCGGTCTGTATCTGATTTCGAAATTAAACGTCGCGTGGGCCTACCCATTCGTTTCACCTCAAATTTTTCTTCGGCAGTCCGTTGCGGAAACCCCCCAGACATTAAAGACTGCACCGAATTCATGATCTGGCAAAATGCCACTAACTGATAAAAACACACGCTGACACGAATGTTTACACAGTGAAATCAATAAGCTACTTAGCTTGTTCGCACATAACAAAGCTCACGACTATACTGAAAGAAATGGCGGTGTCTATTTTAAAACTAGCTGATGTACCCGTGCTTCGCTACGGAATTCTAAATTGTATACAGAATTCTAGGTTAGGTAGTGTACACGTTGTGAGCAAGATTGTATTAAGTTGCATAGCTCTTAACGTTGCCCTAGAAACACGACGGGGAAGTCACCAACGTATTTTCTCATATGAAGACTGGGTTAGGGAATGTTCATTGTAATGGTAGGCCAGCTTGCCTACCGTCAGTCACGATTAGGTAGGGGAGTTTTCATTATAATGGCAGACACTCACTCTCCGCCTGCCTTTATAGATTCTCAGAAAGACTCTCTTAGTGGTTTTCCCAACTGAAATGAACATGGGTCATTACAATGACGTCAGTAGGAATGGCGCGATTAAAAGCAATGCCTTCATATGGAATACTCGATCAAATGAGAAACCACACATTTTCTCACTTTTAACGAACAGTACTATGCTGCCGAACTAACAGTCCAAAGCTACAGAGCTGGAATGACTAAGACGCAGACATCCGCGATCCGTGAACAATCTTCATCCTTTTTTCGGCGAGGAGGAGGTTCAAATAGTGGTTAGTCCCAAGGCAAAAAGTATGCCCGATTACTTATCTGTTTCCTGGGAGTATCCGATGAGTCGGAAAATCTCAATTCACTACACTGGCGGGGGAAAGAAGTATGTGACGTGGAGGCAATTTTTCCTCCAAGCCAGAGAAGAAACCACATCTTCGCTGCTAATTTGGAATAAAATTAATGTAGATTTAATAAAAGTGAAGAGGAAGAAGCATTTCTTAAGAAACAGCTCTTTTCAGGGTTGAATTTTGAGTTATTTAATGAATTGTGGTACTATAATTTGGAATAGGCCTAAATTGTAATTCTAGACCAGTTCATACTACTACTCCTACTACTACTAATTGAGCCTCTCACTTAAGTGCGCACACTGCTCATTCGAAACAGCGCGTCAGAGTAGATATCGAATAGCTGGCATACTATGATGAACCAGTGTGTTACGTACCAGCAGTATCAGAAAATGCATGAACCAGAGGAATGGCATTCTAAAGAAGAAAGTTATCTTACTCTTCAGCTATTTCCGGCCAATATTCAGTTAGGCTGTTATACTCGGTACGCAGCAGTAATCCCATCTATCGGAGTTGAATGTCAGCATAAGAGACAAAGAACATTACAACAAACAACCGTCAGTGTAATGTTATTGTTGATCAATGTTAACACGCTTTCGCTATTGTAGGCCTTCACATTATTGTCTTCCGGGTCTGAAATACCACTCTTATCATAGCCGGTACGGTAAAAATGCATAAGACGTAAATGATCAGAAATTTAATTCTGTATAACTTTAGTTATGTAGTATTTATCGATATGACCACTAAAAATATAAATATTCGAGAATTGAATTTTAGGCCTTCCCCTAAACTACCATTTCACTCAGCGTGAATAAAATGATTTATCGCCTAGATTGTAGCGGCTCACCCCCCGACTTCACATACCGATTTTTATTAAATTCTCTTCAGCCGTTTTCTCGTGATGCGTGTACAGACAGACAGACAGACAGACAGACAGACAGACAGACAGACAGACAGACAGACAGACAGACAGACAGACAGACAGACAGACAGACAGACAGACAGACAGACAGACAGACAGACAGACAGACAGACCCTGGTTATCTGTTTGTGGTTTGTCCGGTACCGGTGCGCTGTTCCGCGCTCCTCTGTCGGCCTGTTGCGAAAGTGTCAGTTGTGTGTGACTTGTGCGTTTTTTCCCCATATTTTCAGTTTGGACACCCCTTAGGGGGGTGCCGGTTGCGGTGCCAGTACCGGTGCGCTATGTAGCGTTCCTCACCTGGCCTGTTGTAGGAAATAAAGTATAAAAATAATAAGTATATAAGAATTTGTGATAATAATAATAATAATAATAATAATAATAATAATAATAAAAGAAAAATGGTGAAGTTTGTACTGTAGTTGATTACGGTTATGTGGGACATGGTAAAATTCAACTTTATCCGCAGAGTGCCATGGCTTTGTGGGAATTAGTAAGGTCCAGCGGCAGGGGCCGAGTCCGGATGGTGACCCATCCAAGCTCTGACCACGCCCGATATTTCTTAAGTGCATCAGACCCTGTCGCTGGGCTGTAAGCGAGAATAGGATGTTATTCTCGTGTGTCGGTTGTTTATGACACTTGTAATTTAGATAACAACAGTTGTTTTGCAATTTGTTTATCGGTATTGCGCATATTGTGCTACCCGCCTCAGCGGTTCTTGGTTCGTGGCAAAGGTTACAAAAACGGTCCTTATCTTGTTGTGTGTGTATGACTGTTTAGGTGTGTGGGCGTTGTGCGTTAGTGTATTTTAGTCTGGATTGTGTAGTATGTCTTTTATTAAGAATATGTATTTGGGTAGACGGTGAATTTTGTCGTGACGGTCTGGTTCGTATTGGCCTAGAGATCTGATTAATGGGTTGTTGTGTTTTATTGTAGAAGTTCGTTGCTTGGTCGAGGGCAAAGTCTAGTATGTATGGTGTTTTTTGTAATGGTGTGTAGATCTGCAATGCTTGTGTTGAAGTTTTTAACTGCTAGTTTTAGTGCCCAGTTTTGTATGTACTGAGTTTTTTGTATAGTTGTTCTGGAGAGAAAGCCTATTGCTGGTAGTGTGTATGTAATGATAGGTCTGATGAATGAGGTGTAGATTAGTAGTACGTTCTTTCTGGATAGTGAGCTGCGGCTGTGTATGAGTGGATAGAGTGTTAGTATTTGTTGTTTGGCTCTCTGTAGTGTTTGGTTTACGTGTTCTTGTAGGTTAGTAGTATAACTGGACAGTTCGGCCGCCTCCTCCTCCTCCCGCCGCCTCCTCCGCCGCCGCCTCCGCTTCCGCCGCCCGCGGGAAATTTGAATTTTGGCGGGAAATTTGAATTTTGGCGCGAGATTTGAATTTGTAAACAAAGCCACGTGCTTTTTGACAGCTGTCATCGACAACAACGCAACGCTAACCTCACTGCTGCCATCTTGACGGGCCTAAACCTCACTAGTGCCAACTTAACCTAACTAGCATGAGGTAAACAAAGCCACGTGTTTTTTGACAGCCAAGTGCTTTTTGACAGACAACAACGCATCGCTAACCTCAGTACTGCCATCTTGACGGGCCTAAACTTCAGTAGTGCCAACTTAACCTAACTAGTGCGAGATAAACAAATCCACGTGCTTTTTGACAGCCACGTGCTTTTTGACAGATTTGTAAACAAAGCCACGTGCTTTTTGACAGCTGTCATCGACAACAACGCATCGCTAACCTCAGTACTGCCATCTTGACGGGCCTAAACCTCAGTAGTACCAACTTAACCTAACTAGCGTGTGGTAAACAAAGCCACGTGCTTTTGACAGCCACGTGCTTTTTTGACAGCTGTCATCCGCCATCTTTAAACTACAGAGCACCGTGCTGCCCTCTTTCATCACCTATCATCGGCAGTGCTGCCATCTTGACAGACCTAAACCTTAGTGCTACCAACTTAACCTCACTAGCTCGAGATAAACAAATCCACGTGCTTTTTGACAGCCACGTGCTTTTTTGATAGCTGTCATCCGCCATCTTTGAGCACAGTGCTGCCCTCTTTAGCTACTTACCTTTGAAATGTGGTGGCGGATAATTTGAAAAATGCTTTTCGACAAGCAGCCATCTTTAATCCAGAGAGAACAGTGCTACCCTCTATGTGGTGGCGGCAAATTGAAAAATTCCACGTGCTCTTGTTTGGAAACAAACTCACGTGCTTTTTCGACAGCTACCATCTGCCATCTTTAATCTATAGAGCACAGTGCTGCCCTCTTTAGCTACTTACCTTTGAAATGTGGTGGCGACAAATTCCACGTGCTCTTGTTTAGTAAACAAACTCACGTGCTTTTTTTTCAGCTGTCATCCGCCATCTTTAATCTATAGAGCACAGTGCTGCCCTCTTTATCGTAGTAGATGTAAATTCGTCACAGCTGTCATCCGCAGTGCTGCCATCTTAACGGGCTTAAACATTAGTGCTACCAACTTAACCTTACTAGCGCGAGATAAACAAATCCACGTGCTTTTTGACAGCTGTCATCCACCATCTTTAATCTATAGAGCACAGTGGTGCCCTCTTTAGCTACTTACCTTTGAAATGTGGTGGCGGATAATTTGAAAAATGCTTTTTGATAGCAGCCATCTTTGAGCACCGTGCTACCCTCTTTTGTGGTGGCAGGCAATTCCACGTGACAGCAGCCATCTTTAATAATGAGAGCACCGTGCTGCCCTCTATGTGGTGGCGGCAAATTCTACATGCTCTTGTTTGGATACAAACTCACGTGCTTTTTTCTGACAGCTGTCATCCGCCAACTTGCATCACAAACCTCAGTGCTGCGCTCTTTAGCTAGATACCTTTGAAATGTGGTGGCGGCAATTTGAAAAAAATCTATGTGCTCTTGTTTAGTAAACAAAGCCACATGCTTTTTATGACAGCTGTCATCCACCATCTTTAATCAATAGAGCACTGTGCTGCTATCATGCAGGCAATTTCATCACCTGTCATCCGCCATCTTTAATCTACAGAGCACCGTGCTGCACTCTGTAGTAGCGGGCAATTTGAAAAGTTCTGTTAGCTGTCATCCGCCATCTTTAATCAAGAGAGCACCGTGCTGCCATCTATGTGGTGGCGGCAAATTCTACGTGCTCTTGTTTAGTAAACAAACTCACGTGCTTTTTGTCAGCTGTCATCCGCCATCTTTAATCTATAGAGCTCAGTGCTACACTCTATGTGGTGGCGGATAATTTAAAAAGAAAAATTCTACATCAGTCCTCTCTCGACGCTAATCGCACAAGATGGTGGCTATACATGACTCCTTAAAGGTGCTTATGCAAGATGATCGCTATACATAGACGCCCTTGGGATGCTTGCGCAAGATGGCGGTTATACAAGGCTCCTTATGAGGGATGCTTGCGCGAGATGGTGGTTGCTCTTATGAGGCGGCTTAAGGATCCATGACTAGAGACGCCCTAAAGATGCTTGCGCAAGATGGCGGATGCAAGATGGCGGCTATACATAGCTCCTTATGAGACAGCCAGTACTCGATACAACATGTGATCAGAACATTGATTGATGTGTTCAGAACACTGTACTCGATACAACATGTGATTAAAACATTGTGTGGTGTGTTCAGAACACTACATAAGTAGAATCGAACGCTGTATTAGGGGATACCTTTGTTTAGATTGAAACATAACAAGACTAGAATTGAACACTGCACATTGATTGATTGATGTGTTCAGAACACAAAATAAGTAGAATCGAACACTGTACTCGATGTCGTTAACTTCAACATGTGATTAAAACATTGTCTGGTGTGTTCAGAACACTACATAAGTAGAATCGAACGCTGTACAACATGTTAGGGGATACCTTTGTTTAGATTGAAACATAACAATACTAGAATTGAACACTGCACTCGATGTCGTTACATGCGATCAGAACAATGATTGATGTGTTCAGATCACGAAACAAGTAGAACCGAACACTGTACAACATGTTAGGGGATACCTTTGTTCTAAGAAGATCAGCTTGAAACATAACAAGACTAGAATTGAACACTGCACTCGATACAACATGTAATCAGAACATTGATTGATGCGTTCAGATCACGAAACAAGTAGAACCGAACACTGTACAACATGTTAAGGGATACCTTTGTTTAGATTGAAACTAACAAGACTAACACTTCAAATGATTTGCTTAGTACGAAAATAAAAAAATATATACCGCGTAGCTAACTCGTTCATCACACTGCTAAGACGCTTAGTAATTGTGAATACACTCATACGAAAATCAAGAAAGCACACTGCGTAGCCAACTCGCTCGGCTCACTCGCTTAGTATTTGCAACACACACGGATAAGAATGTTCCGAGATACTTACATGTTTTTTAAGGGAGGGTGAAAGATCATAAATTATATGTACACATGTTGTCTCCTCCAAGTTGTAAGATGAAATAGACGCAGTACTGCGAGTTTCCGCTCTAGCTGGCGAACGGAAGTAGCATGATATCTCAGCAAAAAATAATACGCGTGAGCTTGCAAGTCAGACACAATGATGGATACCGCGATTCAAATCCTGGTAACTTATGCCGTCGGGAAGGGTATCCGGCGAGCATCTAGCTGTAAATCCCCGTTTCTCGACAGATTCTTAATCCGAGTTCTTTGACGTCAGGAAGGGCAACTAGTTGAAAACAATTATCGAACACGCATCGCGAAGGCAAGAGTGTGCAGCGATATGCTTGTTTAGACTTGCAGATTACGAAAAGAAACATAACAAGACTTGAATCATAAAAGAAATTCTTGCGATTTAAAATCTTAGTCAGGAAGGGCATCCAGCAGTAAAACAATAGTTCGTGATTTAAAATCTAGCAGTAAAACCCCCGATTCTCGACAGATTCTTAATCCGAGTTCTTTGACGTCAGGAAGGGCAACCGGATGAAAACAATTATCGAACACGCATCGCGAAGGCAAGAGTGTGCAGCGATATGCTTGTTTAGACTTGCAGATTACGAAAAGAAACATAACAAGACTTGAGTCTTAAAACAAATTCTTGCGATTTAAAATCTTAGTCAGGAAGGGCATCCAGCAGTAAAACAATAGTTCGTGATTTAAAATCTAGCAGTAAAACCCCCGATTCTCGACAGATTCTTAATCCGAGTTCTTTGACGTCAGGAAGGGCAACTAGTTGAAAACAATTATCGAACACGCATCGCGAAGGCAAGAGTGTGCAGCGATATGCTTGTTTAGACTTGCAGATTACGAAAAGAAACATAACAAGACTTGAGTCTTAAAAGAAATTCTTGCGATTTAAAATCTTAGTCAGGAAGGGCATCCAGCAGTAAAACAATAGTTCGTGATTTAAAATCTAGCAGTAAAACCCCCGATTCTCGACAGATTCTTAATCCGAGTTCTTTGACGTCAGGAAGGGCAACCGGTTGAAAACAATTATCGAACACGCATCGCGAAGGCAAGAGTGTGCAGCGATATGCTTGTTTAGACTTGCAGATTACGAAAAGAAACATAACAAGACTTGAGTCTTAAAAGAAATTCTTGCGATTTAAAATCTTAGTCAGGAAGGGCATCCAGCAGTAAAACAATAGTTCGTGATTTAAAATCTAGCAGTAAAACCCCCGATTCTCGACAGATTCTTAATCCGAGTTCTTTGACGTCAGGAAGGGCAACCGGTTGAAAACAATTATCGAACACGCATCGCGAAGGCAAGAGTGTGCAGCGATATGCTTGTTTAGACTTGCAGATTACGAAAAGAAACATAACAAGACTTGAGTCTTAAAAGAAATTCTTGCGATTTAAAATCTTAGTCAGGAAGGGCATCCAGCAGTAAAACAATAGTTCGTGATTTAAAATCTAGCAGTAAAACCCCCGATTCTCGACAGATTCTTAATCCGAGTTCTTTGACGTCAGGAAGGGCAACCGGTTGAAAACAATTATCGAAATCGCATCGCGAAGGCAAGAGTGTGCAGCGATATGCTTGTTTAGACTTGCAGATTACGAAAAGAAACATAACAAGACTTGAGTCTTAAAACAAATTCTTGCGATTTAAAATCTTAGTCAGGAAGGGCATCCGGTACAAGACTTGAGTCTTAAAACAAATTCTTGCGATTTAAAATCTTAGTCAGGAAGGGCATCCAGCAGTAAAACAATAGTTCGTGATTTAAAATCTAGCAGTAAAACCCCCGATTCTCGACAGATTCTTAATCCGAGTTCTTTGACGTCAGGAAGGGCAACCGGTTGAAAACAATTATCGAACACGCATCGCGAAGGCAAGAGTGTGCAGCGATATGCTTGTTTAGACTTGCAGATTACGAAAAGAAACATAACAAGACTTGAGTCTTAAAACAAATTCTTGCGATTCAAAATCTTAGTCAGGAAGGGCATCCAGCAGTAAAACAATAGTTCGTGATTTAAAATCTAGCAGTAAAACCCCCGATTCTCGACAGATTCTTAATCCGAGTTCTTTGACGTCAGGAAGGGCAACCGGTTGAAAACAATTATCGAACACGCATCGCGAAGGCAAGAGTGTGCAGCGATATGCTTGTTTAGACTTGCAGATTACGAAAAGAAACATAACAAGACTTGAGTCTTAAAACAAATTCTTGCGATTTAAAATCTTAGTCAGGAAGGGCATCCAGCAGTAAAACAATAGTTCGTGATTTAAAATCTAGCAGTAAAACCCCCGATTCTCGACAGATTCTTAATCCGAGTTCTTTGACGTCAGGAAGGGCAACCGGTTGAAAACAATTATCGAACACGCATCGCGAAGGCAAGAGTGTGCAAAGGACAACTCAACAAATTCTTGCGATTTAAACACATTTTTATTCCCAAGAGAATCGAACCCGAGACTACCGGGTGAGAGGCATGCATACTGTAGGCTATGGGTTTGTTCTACTGTCCATGAAGTCGTATCAGCGCAGAGCGAGCAGCGGAATGCGTGTGTTAGCTGAAATTGTACACGTATCTTCCGGCTCGGCCTTGAACGAGGACACTGATAAGCGGCTTGTAACTCGCGAACGTCTTCTTAGCTGAGTACCATTCAAGCTCTTAAAACACAGTACTAATTAAGGTTGTAAAATATTCTGAAATAGTCCTCCTCTGTAGTGTAGTAGTTAGCTGCTACCCTCGGAGGTCCGAGTTCGATTCCCGGCTCTGCCACGGAATGTGTAGCATTTAGCCTATGTAAGTTCCTAACGTAAAATATCATGATTGTACGGAGAAGTTAAAACACACACAGTGCCTACTCCTATCGAAAGAACCTGCACGGTACCGGCATGTATGCTTCTCCTGGTGAAGGAGCATGCACATGGTTTAACGCCTCCTATCAACAGCCCTTACTTAATGCTGGCTTTTTTGCACACCCAGCCTCACACCATAGTTTTACGACCGGCTGCCCTTCCTGACTAGGATTTTAAATCGCAAGAATTTGTTGAGTTGCCCTTCCTGACGCAAAACTGGCAGTATCTAACCTCTTACACGGAATGTGTAGCATTTAGCCTATGTAAGTTCCTAACGTAAAATATCATGATTGTACGGAGAGGTTAAAACACACACAGTGCCTACTCCTATCGAAAGAACCTGCACGGTACCGGCATGTAGGCTTCTCCTGGTGAAGGAGCATGCACATGGTTTAACGCCTCCTATCAACAGCCCTTACTTAATGCTGGCTTTTTTGCACACCCCGCCTCACACCATAGTTTTACGACCGGCTGCCCTTCCTGACTAGGATTTTAAATCGCAAGAATTTGTTGAGTTGCCCTTCCTGACGCAAAACTGGCAGTATCTAACCTCTTACATCATACACTATAGTTTTCGACCGGTTGCCCTTCCTGACGTCAAAGAACTCGGATTAAGAATCTGTTTTGTTTTAAGACTAGTTGCCCTTCCTGACGCAAAACTGGTAGTATCTAACCTCTTACATCATACCCTATTGTTTTCGACCGGTTGCCCTTCCTGACGTCAAAGAACTCGGATTAAGAATCTGTCGAGAATCGGGGGTTTTACTGCTAGATTTTAAATCACGAACTATTGTTTTACTGCTGGATGCCCTTCCTGACTAAGATTTTAAATCGCAAGAATTTGTTTTAAGACTCAAGTCTTGTTATGTTTCTTTTCGTAATCTGCAAGTCTAAACAAGCATATCGCTGCACACTCTTGCCTTCGCGATGCGTGTTCGATAATTGTTTTCAACCGGTTGCCCTTCCTGACGTCAAAGAACTCGGATTAAGAATCTGTCGAGAATCGGGGGTTTTACTGCTAGATTTTAAATCACGAACTATTGTTTTACTGCTGGATGCCCTTCCTGACTAAGATTTTAAATCGCAAGAATTTGTTTTAAGACTCAAGTCTTGTTATGTTTCTTTTCGTAATCTGCAAGTCTAAACAAGCATATCGCTGCACACTCTTGCCTTCGCGATGCGATTTCGATAATTGTTTTCAACCGGTTGCCCTTCCTGACGTCAAAGAACTCGGATTAAGAATCTGTCGAGAATCGGGGGTTTTACTGCTAGATTTTAAATCACGAACTATTGTTTTACTGCTGGATGCCCTTCCTGACTAAGATTTTAAATCGCAAGAATTTGTTTTAAGACTCAAGTCTTGTTATGTTTCTTTTCGTAATCTGCAAGTCTAAACAAGCATATCGCTGCACACTCTTGCCTTCGCGATGCGTGTTCGATAATTGTTTTCAACCGGTGCCCTTCCTGACGTCTGTTGATTAAAGATGGTGGGTAGTAGCTGTCAGAAAAGCACGTGAGTTTGTTTCCAAACAAGAGCACGTGGAATTTGCCGCCACCACATAGAGGGCAGCACGGTGCTCTCTTGATTAAAGATGGCTGCTGTCACGTGGAATTGTCTGCCACCACAGGTATCTAGCTAAAGAGGGCAGCACTGAGGTTTGCGATGCAAGATGGCTGCTGTCAAAAAAGCATTTTTCAAATTATCCGCCACCACAAAGAGGGCAGCACTGTGCTCTATAGATTAAAGATGGCGGATGACAGCTGCACGTGGCTTTGTTTACCTCGCGCTAGTTAGGTTAAGTTGGTAGCACTAAGGTTTAGACCCGTCAAGATAGCAGCACTGCCGATGACAGGTGACGAATTTTACAGCTACTGCGATATAGAGGGCAGCACAGTGCTTTGTAGTTTAAAGATGGCGGATGACAGCTGTCAAAAAAGCACGTGGCTTTGTTTACCTCGCGCTAGTTAGGTTAAGTTGGTACCACTAAGGTTTAGGTCCGTCAAGATGGCAGTACTGAGGTTAGCGATGCCTTGTTGTCTGTCAAAAAGCACGTGGCTTTGTTTACAAATCTGTCAAAAAGCATGTGGCTGTCAAAAAACACGTGGCTTTGTTTACCTCATGCTAGTTAGGTTAAGTTGGCACTACTGAGGTTTAGGCCCGTCAAGATGGTAGTACTGAGGTTTGCGATGCGTTGTTGTTGATGCGAGCTGTCAAAAAGCACGTGGCTTTGTTTACAAATCTGTCAAAAAGCACGTGGCTGTCAAAAAGCACGTGGCTGTCAAAAAGCACGTGGCTTTGTTTACCTCGCGCTAGTGAGGTTAAGTTGGCACTACTGAGGTTTAGGTTCGTCAAGATGGCAGTACTGAGGTTACCGATGCGTTGTTGTCTGTCAAAAAGCACGTGGCTGTCAAAAAACACGTGGGTTTGTTTACCTCATGCTAGTTAGGTTAAGTTGGCACTAGTGAGGTTTAGGCCCGTCAAGATGGCAGCAGTGAGGTTAGCGTTGCGTTGTTGTCGATGACAGCTGTCAAAAGCACGTGGCTTTGTTTACAAATTCAAATCTCGCGCCAAAATTCAAATTTCCCGCCAAAATTCAAATTTCCCGCGGGCGGCGGCGGCGGAGGAGGAGGAGGCGGGCGGAGGCGTGCGGCGGAGGAGGCGCCAGAACTCTCCCGTTATACTACTTAGGTTCAGTCTTGCGTCTAGTGTGACTCCTAGGTATTTGTGTTTGGGGACCCATTCTATGTTTTGATTTAGTAGTGTTTTCTGGTTAGAAATTACGGAAAAGTAAAAACTGCATTTTCTTGTTACTGTGGACATGATCGATACAGAAATACCATTCTTTTCAAATTCTGAGCAATGTACAGACAACACTCTTATTTTATATATATAGATTTGAAGCCATTAGTTATATATTCAACAGATGAACTTCCATCCAATGTAGCTAGGTGACATCCCTGTTCTATAACAGACTCTCACATTCAGCGCCAACGGTCTCTAGCGACTTTGCTAGTAGTTGGTTTCTTAGGAGCACGGCCGACTGGATCCCTAGCTGCGCTGCAAGGAGCTAGCTGGAGCATCAAGTCGGCCGTGGTAGGAGGAGCCAGGTTGATAAACCTCCACTTAAGCAATGTATAAGAAGCCACGCCTATCTTTTCCTCTCCCCGCGCACCTCTCTAACAGCCTAAAAGCACCCCTCGATCAGCCCCGCGCACCCCTCTGGCAGCCCAGGTTTCATCCTACCTCAGGTTGACTCTCTGCTGCAAACTTTTCGGCTCCTGCAGTGAACATCTAAGAGTACCGGCTTGTAGTCTCCTGTAGTCAATATTTGCTCTTTCAAGCACTTGAAAGGTTTGTCTTGTTGAATGAAAATACAGTTATTGAGTAATCCAAATTATAAAAATTTACATAAAATAAACAAAAAATGCAGGACTACAGTACTTTTAATTCCTGTACATATTGAAACATTGTCAGAAAATTTCAGGTGAATCTAAGAACTCTGTCTCAAGGAGCATTTTGTACATGTCAAAGAGCTGAAAATATTTTAAGTTACAAAACTGCGATTGGAAGTTTTAACAAACATACCTGCTTTAAAAATGCTCTGGACTGCAAGTTACTCCCTCAGACTTCTTCCTCCTCTTACGGTCAGCGTACGCCTACTACAAGGTAAATATATTCCAGTGGTGTTATTGAGATAGGTTTTAGTAGTCCGAAAGAAATTTGAGCGGGATTATTCAGATGGTAATACAAAAGTACTTTGAGGCCAAAATTGTCTGACAACGTGAGGGAAATGGGTTGGACTTTGCTCTGTATACTCCGTGTCGCTGTCTTTTAATTCCAGTATTTAAACCTTTAAAAATGGCGTTAGTTGAAAACTGACAGTGGGATTTGTAAGACTTAGAGATGGGAATTATTAAGATTAATTTTGAAAGTTTGATTTTGGGTCTAAAATTCCAAAATTTGAGTCATGACTCCCCTTGAGACCAGGTCGACACCGAAGCACCGCATCTTGTACCACTCGTACCACACCCTCATCCTTTCCCCTAGCCTACGTCCACTTGTATTGTTCCAGGGGAGTTTCCGCGGCCGAGATGTGCACCTCATCATCGTATGACGAAAGTAATATGTTAATTCCTGTTTAAAGATGTGAAGAACGATTTCGTTGCGCGGTTTGTGAAAGCAGCACCGACAAAGACAACATTCTTAGCGTGGGAAAGAAAGCCTTTTTTTAACGGGTAGTGTTCTCGACGTGTCGAGAAATAGAAGGCCATCCACCAGACTTCAACTATGTGCTGACGTGAAAAAATCTATCGAACAATCTGCGGTCAAATCCATACGGAAACTTGCCTCAGAGGTGGGGATACCGGTATCAACCGTGAGGAAACACATCAAAGTGGGTATGAAAATGAGGTGTTGGCGTCCATTGAATGTCAGTGAAATATCAGATGATGATTTCGAGAGATGTGTCAGATGCTGCAACAATTCCAAACACTGACTCAGAAGTCAGAACTAATGTTCACTGAGAAATGTGCGATTTATCGCTGTTTCGGTAGTCGCAATGTTCAAATGTTCACTTTTTGGAACAGAAGATCCACATTTATTTTCGAGAAATGGAGCGAAGCTTTCTAGTCATTGACCCCGAGGATTTTACTTAATGTGAACATCAGAACATGGCGGCGTATTGAACTGTGCACAGACCATGGAGGAATAAATACGGATGATTTAGATTCCTACAAGACAAGATATGAGTAGATTTAAATAAATAGTGAGTACATGCAATTTTATATTATGTCAGTTTGAGTTTATTTTAATTTCATTTATTATAGGCGTATACGAACTTTGTGTGCACCATGTATATTTCAAAAAGAAATCACTACATGTATTATTTTATGATTAAAATAAATTAATACTCTTTCCCCAGTTGGTCATTCATTCATTCATTCATATTAACAACTTGAAAGTCAAACTGTAAATAATGTAAAAATGTTTTTTTTCTGACTAATATTGATAGCCTATGTACAGCCAAACGCTAAATAAAAATAAAATAATTCATTCATCATTTATTTATTTATTCATTCACTCATTGATTAGTTCATTAATTCATTCATCATTCTTTTTTCATTGACTCATTCATCATTCATTGATTCATTCACAATTCATTCTATCAATGGAAAACTTACAGGAGAAAATGTAGAAATGACAAAATGATACATAAGTGCTAGAAAGAAGAGAGAAGATACTAAACGGGAAGTTTTAAATATCGGTTTATCAGTGAGAGATGAGTGAGGAGGATATGAAAAGAGTGTTAGAGAGAGAAGTAAGGTAGAGTGAAAGAAGTGCAGAGAAGCGTCCGGTGTGACAGGAATATACTTCTGAAGCTGTCAAGTTGAGAAATCCTGGCACCCGCTCTTAGACGCCTCGTTTGACAGACAGTGGATAGCGAGAATGTATTCTACGCCTCTGCCAACAGGAGGTCCGTAGCAGAGTATGGCATTACTTCTACACATCTCCTTTTATTTTCATGGTTCTCACTTAGACTTCAATGGACCTACTCGTCTGACCCTACGATAAGCTCAGTAAGCCTCCGGAGTCGTTCATTTTCACGCTTTTTACGGCACGTCCCTTTCATTGGTTGAAACTCCCATGCTTCAAAGTGTTCGAAGCCAAATCCAACTACTTCCAAATAAATGAATTAAATGTCGTATATGATAATATATTTCAAAGCAACGTTCTAACAAAAATATATATCTTTGAAAAATTAATAAAGGCCCCTTCTTTAGAGAATACCGTATATAGGCAGATCCTGACTGTAGCCATAAACATTACATCTACTCTACCGGTAGTACAACGAAGTTTTGACAAACGAAATAATAATAATAATAATAATAATAATAATAATAATAATAATAATAATAATAATAATAATAATAATAATAATAATAATAATAATAATAATAATAATAATAATAAATACATTTCCTGCATTCAGGTACTTAGGAGAATGGAACTCAACAAGCCACAGCGAAGATTTGGCCATAGACAACACGTACACCAAGTTAGAGACGGCCTATCATTCCTGTAAAGCATCTGCACCTCCAAGTATCTCTCCAAGAATGTAAAGCTGAGCACTAGAACTCCGTAGTGAGGCCCTTTGTACTCTACGCCTCTGAGTGACTCTTGATGAACGGAAAGGCCCCACAGGGAAAATTATTGCTTACAGAGAGGAAGATCTTGAGGAGGATACTAGAACCCATAAGAGAGGAGCATGGAACCTATAGGATCAGGCACAACAGCGAACCCTACAAACATCAGCAAGACAAGTCACATGTATCAGCAAAATGCGACTGACTTTATACGGATACATTAGCCGCCTGAAACCCTGCAGACTCTCCAACAAAATCTTCACAGTGACAAATAGGGGAAAGGCTTCCAAGACCAAGTGGATCACCTCAGTAAAATCAGACCTAGAGGAACTACAGATCCCATTAGAGACCACAGAGAACCAATCTCAGTACCGGCAGGCCATACTACAGGGAGTCTTCCCACTGACCCTCACAAGCAAAACGAGTACAGGGACCACCAGTCCAAAGAGGCCGGATGGAAGGAAGTGAAAGCATACTGGGGCAAGAACAAGCAAAATACCACAGCTAAGAGTTAAGACGAGCCTTGTGGTCCTTAGTAGGCCAAAATATAATAATAATAATAATAATAATAATAATAATAATAATAATAATAATAATAATAATAGGGGGTTGGACATAACTATAAGTCATTACAACTATTTTTATTGGTACGGATGGGGATCTACCAGACAAATGGAAATATCCAGGTGGAATGGAGAACGTGAGGTCCAGAGGAAAAATGAAAATCCACAGCCTGTTCCCAGTCACTCGACCGGGTCAGGAATGGAGTGAATGAAGCACCATCTATCTGCGAGGATATGAATTGTGCCGGCTGCCGAAGCCTGTCGCACCCCTCTGGGGAAATGATTAATGCCTGACAGATGAAATGAAATTATATTGGAGAGTGATGCTGGAATGAAAGATGAGAGGGAAAACGGGAGTAGCCGGGGAAATACCCGTCCCGCCTCCGCTTTGTCCAGCACCAATCTCACATGGGGTGACCGGCATTTGAACGACAAAGTGCAGGGGAATGTATGAAAAATGCCGACGAAGTTTACCAAGTGTAGGAAACAAAGCGACCAAACGGTCAATCATGAAATCCTTGTGCTACATAATGTCCGTACAGTAAGCTTTACGGTAAACCCTGAGAGTAGTCCTCAAGATTGTCCGAAAGTCGTTACTAATGATGCGGGAGACGTCGAATACCTCGCCATGTGTGAATTTTACAATATCACGTTTCACAGCGTTTTCAATGTCCTCTCGTGTCCAAACAGTCTCCCTCGCAGTGGTTCTTTCAATTCAGGGCTGAGGTCAGAATCACACGGAGACAAGTCCGGTAAGCATGGCGGCGTTTCCAACACTTCCCACGCTGTTCTTGCCTTGTTCAGCACATTCCTGACTCAGTGATATTGTCCCATCGTCCTGTGCGAGGTGCCTGGCCAGTACACCGCAATCTCGTGCTGTGTCCATGTACCATGAGTATCATGCTTTCTAGGACATATGACCATTGTATGGTATCACCGTGAAAATGTGAGAGAAAAATAGTTGCTATGACTTGTGCTACAACCCTCGTTATAATATTAAAATTTTGCTGTTCTCTGGCAATGTAAGTGATGGTCTACTGGATGGCTCCTATGCTTGCTGCTGCTATTTGACCTTTGTCACTTACCGGAGTCGGTACATCGAATGGATTTAGCCTAGTTTTTTTCTGACAGATGCTCTTACTGACGCCAATCGTATGTGGAGGGATGTATTCGCTAATACGTGGAACATCCAGCTCCCAACCTGGAGAAACAAACCGGAAGTGATGAAAGTCCCCGGTTTAGCCGGAAATCACACCCTGGGCCGTTTGAATCGAAGGCCAGTACAATGACCATTCATACAAAGCGCTAGTCGTGGAATGAACCACCAGAGATATTTAACAAGCCAACAACAGTGATATAAAGTGTCAAGTGTTCAGAAATCGACTACCTGAGGAAGGACGAAACGCGAGAACTTGCGCTAGACATTCTGCAGCTGATTCACTGAGGTAAAACCAGGTTATGATAAATGAGATCACACAGTGCTTCTCCTCCCGTGGGTGGGGGTGATAGAATACAACCCTGAATACCCTGCCTATCGTAAGAGTACTAAAAGGGCACCAAGGGATCTACAGTAAATTTGGGAGAGTGATTTTTCACCATGGGGTCATTAGCCCAGTCCTGGCATTGTCTCCACCTACTTGAAAGAGGCTCCCCATTCCTATCCGACCCCAACGGTATTCGAGCATTGAAGCTGTCGGTCACCTTCCATTTTCTCCCTCTGATTACTTTTATTATAGGATGTTTATGCAGTTGTACTTACACTTTAAACAATAATCACCAACCACCACCTGACATAGTGCTTCCTAGCCTTGCAGTTTTCAACGTATGAGTTAAATAACGAGCTACAGTGTATAGTTTTAGGAAAATAAATGAAGCAAAAGTGCCTACACAGACCGAACATGAGCTGAGAAAAATTAGCGCATATTACACTTTGGTCGATGAATGATTATCCGGTTAAATACTATTAACGCATACACTCTCTGAAATGTTAAGAGGCCCATTCACAGTCGAGCGGGTTGGCGAGCCGGTTCGTGACCTTGGTCACACTGACCGGCTCGAAGGTGTATGGGGGGTTGTTGAGGGTTGGGCTTGAGGTTGGGTCCGTGTTGGCGGTTTGACAGCTAAGCCGGCGAACCCGACCGGTTCGCCAACCCGTCAGTGCGTGTATGGCAACTGCCTGACCGGCTCACTGTGGTTTCGTCTGTCGCTTAATTTCGTTTCTGTGTGAGTTAATTAGGCCTACCTCGAATAACAATGACTTTTGAGGAGAATAAGCAGTTCCAGGAAGAATTTATGAAATGTACCTGGCGAGTCCTGGAGCTTTCCCATCCTTGCGTCACGCAATACTTTCCATGTGTTAGTGCGACATTCAAACACTAATAATAATAACTGTTACCGTGTTTTAGTGGATCAGCAGAGGTGAAAGAAGGTGCGGGCTGGAATAGGTCTCAACTACAAAATTAAAGTTAATTTAAAACATTAACAAAGGTTATATTTTCTTTTCAAAATCAACAAATAAGAGTATAACAGGTACCAAGTAGCAGATCAACAAATTAACAAATTACAGTTCGTTACAAGATTTGGGCTTCGAGCCTCAAGATTAATTTCTGACCTCTCAGCTCACCACCACAATTGCTAAAGGGCAGAGAACCCCTAAATGCATGGAGCCCTTGCTCCCAACTTTTAACTCAAGCCTCCCAGAGGCACCTTTCACACACAAGAAAGAGCAGATGCGCTCTCAAAGTCTTCAAGCCTATTTAAGAGGCCATAAACTGACTTTAACTGCCCTCAAGGCACACATATAATGGCACAGGGGTACCTCGTACCCAATCTACTGGACCTTCACAAGAAGAAAACAAAATATCAGGTTAAGTTACTGGCCCAAAGTACAGAAGGGATTGGAGGCGTGAACTTGCACTCCTAAATACACTTTTAAAACGTAAGTGGCTCTAGGCCGAAACACGGGGGCTAATCCCAAGCTAAGGAGGTGACCCGTATGAGAAAACTTTAATATTTTAAGGAAGAGAAGAAACGGTTATGAAAACGTAGTCAACTCAATTTCAAATTGAAGGGGAGTTCGAGAGGGTAAAGCACTCTCTATCCCCGCTTTACAGTAAAAGAAATTTATAGATTTTACATAGACAGAAAAGGTATTTACATTTTAAAAAGGTAGGCTACATACTAAAGGTTTAGAACCCTCCCCGAGAGTTAAACTGCTGAGCTAGCAAGAAATAAAGATGTTAACAGGCCATTACCTTGTAGAAGAACTGCTGCTTGAAGAAAGAGGCGCTTCCCGCCCCCTGCTACATATTCACACACTGAGTTAGATGTTATACTAGTGGCACCGAGACAAGAAAATCAGCAGTTTTTATACCCTCGTGAAAAATTCGAGACCTTTCAGGAATGAGCAGACACACCCTTTCGCTTTTATTGGATAGCTTAGAGCAACATATCTATGTCGAAGAAGACATACATGATTGGTTGGAAATAAATTAAAGAAATTTGGTATTGGCTAAATTCAAAACAGACGGATAGAAAGGATTAATGTTGCCAACCCAAAGATAACAGAACAAAATATAGTAAAAACAAAACTTATGAATACTAAATTTCTTCGAGAAAGTTCATTCCTTCGCACCAGAGTGCGTAATCATAGTTTTTGGTAGAGACAACTGGTAGAGAACGTCCACACTTCTTGATCAAATACAAAAAAAAACACATCAAAATTCACATAGAGCTATCTTCGGAGAAACTGTTGAGTTAATACAGTTTGTTAAAGTTCAGGCTTTCTCCTGTAGAGGAGTTTCAACTGGCGCAATATTTGAACTAGCGGCGTGGAGGTGTACCGCCCGGTACAATAACAATAACAACAACAACAATAATAGTAATATGAAGAAGAAGAAGAAGAAGAAGAAGAAGGAGAATCCATGGTCTCCCGATACTCTCCTTCAAATATTATTAGCCTATAGACCATTGTGCTCTGACATACAGGATATGCCTCTCGCGCCTCTGCGCTTAAGTTGTTAAAACTGTAAGTATGTATCATACATTACTACAGTAGTGAAATTTTCTGTATTTCATAATTAGTAGTGAAATAACATTTCCCAAACTAATCACTTTCAAAAGAACATTACGTTTGTTATATAAAAACGATCTTATAATACATCACAATCAAAATTGTGTAGGCCCACTTACGTTCAAATATTCCGGCTGCAACGTATCGAAGATTGCCCAACACGTCTCAGGAATGATTTTTCCAAGTAGCTGAAGAGACATTACACTGCTAAATTTCAGGTCTTCTCCCTGTCGCTAGAAATCGCGACAATCGTTACAATTTACCTCTCTTCAGCACAGATGGTATCTCTCATGTGTGTCTCCTGTTTCTCTATGTTTGGCCGAATCAACTCCAACAATTCGCAAAAACTGTCGCTATCCATACACAGAAAGTTCTTATAATCTGCAGGTTCTTGTACGCACAGAGTTCTTAATAAGCTGGCGTCTGAAACTCGTGGTTTATCTCTCAACCACTCCTTCATCCACACACCTTTCTTCTTCTTTTCTTCATCAAATGGCCAATATGCTGCAACAGCTACAGCCACTGTGGAATGTTTTCGTTGGGCCATAACAAAAACTTTTTTGCTGGTGGCTTTACGTCGCACCGAAACAAATGGGTCTTATGGCAACGATGGGATAGGAAAGGCCTAGGAATTGGAATGAAGCGGCCGTGGTCTTAATTAAGGTACAGTCCCAGCATTTGCCTCGTGTGAAAATGGGAAACCAAGGAAAACCATCTTCAGGGCTGCCGACAGTGGGATTCGAACCCACTATCTCTATAACAAAAACTAGGCAATGCACATATATTTGCAATACAGACTGGCGGACTGGTCGGCCAACGGGTTCACCAGTGTATGGTCACCGTCGAGCCAGTCAGGTTCGGGGTGTGGATTTTATACATGGACGGGCTTGCCAACCGGCTCAACTGTGAATGGGCCCCTTTTAGGTAACTCCCCATACATCGGCGAACTGTGGAGAATTGTTTCCCGTTACATTCCAGGTATAAAATATCACTGTCTAACTCCAAGTCGTTTAAGCACCCTGTAAATTCGGTTTGATCCCGTTGATCAATTATCATTAGTTCGGCCATTTCCATACTTAATTTTGATGTTTTAATTATATTGCCTGCTATTTATACCTTCATGGAAATAATCCATGAGGAAGAGGCAGGTGATGTGAGATGTAACCTGAAGCGGGTTAAGCCGCTCAGACACGGGGCTGACTTCAAGGGGAGATTATTTAAATCTAGAATTTAATGAATTTGTATTCATAACACCTACGTACGAAAGGAATATACTGTATAATCACACACTTCGCAAACAATTTTCACCGTGCCTCAGTAAGCAAAGAGGTGCAGTTAGGGGAGGAGGAGTTGTACGCTGTTCTCTCTGCACAGTACGTGTTGGAAGGGATGTGGATACAAGTGAGCACAAATCGCACATTATTAGAATTTTAATCTGAGTTTATACATGCCACCATCTGCTCTCAATGAGATTCACGCAGGTAGGCCTTTCGACAATGAACCGGGGTAATGAGTGGAGGGAGGGAACAGGGAACGGCACTCTGATAAGAGAAGAAAACAGGACAGGAATAGGCCTAAGAGAGCAGTGTTTCAGCATTCACTTTGTCCCTAAATAAAATTTAGTTTCCCCTCTGCGGTGATGTGATTGGTGTAATTAGCTGCCACTCCCGGAGTCCCACGTTCGATTTCCAGCTCTGCCAGACATAAAGCTGAATATTACAGGCCAGAAAGTTTGACATGCGTTGCATGTAAGCTTTGGGAAAGCATTCTTTCTGATTATATCAGACATGTTTGAAAAATTAATAACTGGTTCAATAGAAAGCAGTTCGGGATTAGGAAATGTTATTCCACTGAATCTCCCCATAAGGGTAATATAAGGGTAATCACATAAATGTGATTGTAAATAAAGGGGACAGATCTCTGCACTTGGTTATGAGGGTGTTTAGGGGTTGTAATAAGGATGTAAAGAGACCCCAACTAGAGTATGGCTCTAGTGTATGGGACCCACACCACGATTACTTGATTCAAGAACTGGAAAAAAATCCAAAGAAAAGCAGCTCGATATGGAGTAGCGTTACAAAAATGTTGAAAAGTTTAGGCTGGAAAGACTTGGGGAAAGAAGACGAGCTGCTCGGCTAAGTGGTATGTCTTTTAAATGTGTAAAATCGTATTGTGTGTTATTTTCCACCTATTCAACACAATTCAATACATTAATCTTATGATTGATTGTATTGAATAGGTGGAAGGTGACACACAATACAATTTTACAAAAGAAGTTAGTTTCAATACGGATTTAATAAACAACGAATTTTATAACTTGTAAGTGGTATGTTCCAAGCTGTCAGCGGAGAGATGGCGTGAAATGACATTAGTAGACGAATAAGTTTGAGCGGTGTCTTTAAAAGTAGGAAAGATCACAGTACGAAGATAAAGTTGGAATTCAAGGGGATAAATTGGGGCAAATATTCATATACAGGAAGGGGAGTTGGGGATTGGAATAACTTACTAAGGGAGATGTTCAAAAACTTTCCAATTTCTTTGAAATCATTTAAAAAGTCTAGGAGAACAACAGATAGGTAATCTGCCACCTGGGCGACTGCCCTAAATGCAGATCAGTAGTGACTGAACCTGATCTGATGAAATTTGGAAAGTGGAACGATGGCTGGAACGGGGTAAATTGAGCCTCGGATGGTCAGCTGAGTAGAGAAGGTTCGATTCCCTCCTCAGCCATTCTCAAAGTGGTTTTGCATGGTTTCCCATTTCGCCTCCAGGCAAATGCCGGGATTTACCTAATTTAAGACCACGGTCGGTTCTTTTCCTCTTCTTTTTTATCTATTCCTTCCAACCGTCCCATCCTCGTGCAAGGTCCGTGTACATCATAGCATGCGAGGCCACCTGGGTGAGTTAGTGGTCCTCCTATCCAGTTGTATCCTCGACCTATAGTCTCACGCTCCAGGACACTGCCCTTGAGGCGGCAGAGGTGGGATCCCTCACTGAGTCCGACTGAAAAATCAACCTTGTACTTTAAACGTTTCAAGAAGGCAAGAAAGAAAATTTATTCTATTTCTTAAATTACTTTTACAATTACATTCAAGATATGCTTCCATATTGATGGCAGTTCTTTTAAAAATTTGCGTTATTCTTCCGTTTCATCAGACACTCAATCTAGTCAGTATCTTCTTATAGTTATACTTCACCTCCATTTCGTTCTTCTGCTGTTTTTTTGGTATCGTGTTTCATCAGTTTGTGACAAATGTTAGAACCTGAACCTCTTTTCTCAAGAATACTGTTGAATGTAATTTATTGATTGAAGAGAATAAATTGAGGCAAAAATTCGTTTGTAGAAAGACCGATTAGTGAATGGAGTATTTTACCAAAGGATATGCTGAATAAATTTCCAACTTCTTTGAAGTCATTTAAGAAATGATAAGGATTAAAATTGATAGGGAATGTGCCTCCTAGGCGAAAACCCTAAATGGAGATCAAGATTGATTGATTGATTGATTGATTGATTGATTGATTGATTGATTGATTGATTGATTGATTGATTGATTGATTGATTGATTGATTGATTGATTGATTCGGCAATATCCTTTTTTCCTCTCAAGACCAGAAAGTAGATGCACACTCAATGCATTATAGTGGACTGTACTAAATGATGTAACAGATAGACAAAACGAAGAGAAGCTGACTTCGGTCCGACAGATTTTCAACGAATCTACACCTTTGCCTTGAGACGTGCTGTTCAGACTTACATACACTAATAGGCCTGTAGCAAATTCTACAAGCATATCAACATTTCCAACATCTCCAGCATTTACGTACATTTTAAAGTGTAATGTGAAAATGGGAACTAATATTTACTGGACATAACTGAATTATTACATCAAACATCTAAGAGTATTTATTTATTCATCTGTCATGTCGACTTGTGTATCCAGCCGTTATCTATATTATCGGCTATTGTTGGAACTGTTTCCTAACTGTGGAAGTTACCAGACCAATTTAATTCAAGTTATCTATCCATTATTGTCAGGCATTTGACTGGACTATGTGATGCGCTGAATTATCATTTGTAACTTCTGCGCACCTTCGCGGTGCACGCGTTGAATTATGGGACTGGCTACTCGCCTAGCTCGGTGTGAGCTCAGTAGTCTGCAGTAGTCTGCTCGCCGTTACTCTCCAAGATGGCTGTGTTGTGTGAAGCTCCCACGTGGACGGCTTGGCAAGAAGGGAAAGCTACTATAATGGAGCTTGACTCCGGCGGTCAAAGAATAATGTGAGGGCTAGGCCCTGTTATCCTTTGAAAGTTATCCAGTGTGCTCCAACCTTAATATTTTCTTAATGTAACATGTAAACTTGGTGCTATGAGTTAACCGTTATCGGTATGAAAAGTTTCAAGTGTCTCGTAAGTTGGATATCTTAACTCCAAGTAAGTACTGAAAATTATAATTTATTGAAGGGATCCCGTTCGTTCAGGCACTAGTGTGAGTAATTTCATCGTGGACATGAACAACATTATAAACGCCAATTTTGGTATAGTGTAACCTTGTAAGCAAAATTTGATAAATATTTTAACTGAATCCGTTGGAAAAAGAAAATTTAATGTAATGTAGGGAGCTCGGGATCGCTAGTTATGCATCTATGAGGTGGTATTTTGTGTAAGTGATTTTTTCTTGCGTTTTTGTCGGTGTGCATTATTGCCAACTGTTTTTCTTGATGTTCATTATGATGATGAATCTTATTATTATTATTATTATTATTATTATTATTATTATTACTTTTATTCTTTTGTAATTCATTTAGGTGCGTATTTTCTTCCTTAATTTTTCCCTGTTGGTTGTATTTGCTGTCTGATTTTGTCCTATTGCCTTCGTGGCTGCTTATTAGTACGTGATTATTGTTGCATTGTTACGGGCGTTAATTAATGACACCTCATATTCGCATCGTAGCGCATTCCACGGCCCCTTCTGTTCTAAAGTGTGTAAACCGCAGGTAAATTGATTAACTAAAGCTAATGTAAACTGGTACTATTACCTCTTGGATAAATAATAATAATAATAATAATTATTATTATTATTATTATTATTTTAATAACTTAAAATCTTAAAATTGAAATTTGCTGGTCGAAATTAAGTTTAATATGGGGGCTTTCTTTGGTTGTCTTATAACGTGTCTCCCTTTGTTTGGGTTCCTTGCTTTTGTCTTTATTACGTCATGTCATCCCTTCTTATCTAATCTGAAGATACGCTATTTTTTTGGGTGGTTTTGATGATTATTATGGGATCTTGGCTTCGCGTCGGTAACGGGTAGCTTCTGTTGGGTGCTTCAGTGTTCTTTAATTATTTTTATGAGCACACCGTTAATTGTAAATTTCCTTTAATATACTTCATTGTGTTGGAGTTGCCGTGCGCTGTTATTTTATTGTGTTTTCATCTAGCTCGTTTCTTTGGTGTTATGTTTATTCGCGGTTGGAGCCACTAATTTTTTTTCTTTTTCGTGTGTCCTTGTGTGCGTCTTATAATTCAGCATTTTAGTAGTGTAGCAAATTTCAGTTTTAAAGTGATTTTATATCGCGGGCCCGCATATCGGTTGCAACCGATTTTTAAATAATTATAATGTTTCTGTATGTAAGGTAATGAGTTATTAATGAATTTTCAAACCTTAATTTTGGTGGAAGCCTATGTTAATGTGAGCTTCATTTCATCTTAATTTCAACCTTATTTTAAAATACTGTTTCTCTCATTTAGTTTAATTGCATTTTAAAATTTTGGAAAAAGAAATATATATATATATTTATTGTTCTTATTTTATATAATTTTCAAATTACATTTACTTAGTAAATTCTCTTCATTTTAAATTTATCTGGTGTGTCATTTAGTAGCTAGCAATATTTACCTGGCAACCTGTCAAAGTTATGTAAGACCCTGGCCTTTTTATTCTCGTCTTTGCCCTCCACGTTTCATAATTTTTTTTATGCTACTGCCCTTCGGTAAGTATTGTGCTTGTTTTCTTCTTGATGATTGTGCTTTTCATTTGGATGTTTTGTTTACTAATTGGTAAGGTTGCAGTAGTGTTTGGTAGCAGAGCGTGGTTGTTGTTGTTCTAACAACTTGATAAGTTGCCCGGGTCAGTGTTGCTGGCTGCCAAAGGAGACCAACCTTTTAAACTTAAAAATTGTAAAACTGAAATGGATCCAAGTAATTGTGCTTAATGTATGTTTCATGTCTGATCGAGACTTGCTTGTTGCTGCCCTCCTGTACTTGGAGTATGGCGTGGCTCTGTATCTGTGCACTTGCTGCTTGTTTTATTTACCATGTTCCGTGGTCATGGAATCCTGTTGGTTTTGGGTCTGCTTATTCTATACCTGCCATGTAGGGGTAAGTTGAAGACCATTCTCACTTTTATTAATAATTAATTTGAAGTATTTACTTAATCTGCTTTCTGATTTAATAATTGAAAGTTTCTTCCACATTTTACCTTAATGATGTGATGTTCTTTGACCTTGTTATCTGCAGCTTCTTGGTATACTATTGGTCTTGCTGGAATTGCTGTGCCTGTCCTCGGCGGGATTTACTTGGATTAATTTTTGTTGGGTTTTGGAACTGCTGTTGTGACCCTGATTTAAATTCTAAGTGATGTTTTTATTCCAGTTTCATCCATGGTCCAGAGTGTGTGATATGAAATTGTATTGTAAAAAAATTTTCTCTTGCAGTGACTGTGTACCCACCTTGCTGTTTGGCCTGAACATGTGAAATTGATTTACAATCTTGACCCATGGTGACTCTCTCCTTCCATTTTATTTTTTCTGTCCTGCCTTGTCCAGGTTACGATGTGTCATGTGTTATTATTCTGAGTTTATTTAATGTGGTGAGTTCTCATGTGTTGATAATTCTTGTTTGTGTATATTGGTTCATATCTGGGACATGTGCTGTGGGATTTCTTCCTATTTTGCCTTATGTGGTCTTGTGCATGTTCCCGTTCTTGATATGGTGTTATTGTAGGTCTGTATTGAACTCGTGGATGATTATGTCATGTGATTATGGTGTATTGATGGGAATCTCACTTGGATTTGTTGTGTTTAATGCTATTTGTGTAACCTTGGGCAGTCTTCTTATTGTCATATACTCTGAAAAGCTTTTCCTGATTGAACGGTGATAGGCTACGTCTGTATGGTTCATCTGAGATGGTATTATCTTTTTAATTTGATGTGTCCATGTCAGGTAGCTCTGTCAGTTCTGTTGTGGAGTGATTAATTTCAGTACATGATGTTATTTATATCTTAGTCCTTTTGGTACTACTCATCACCTTTTATTCACCTTTTCTGCTGTGTGCATGTACTTCACTCATGTCTTGTTGTAATGAGGTGTGGTCTTAATTTCCTTGTGAATCTGTGGTTTATTTGACCTGGTTAATTGTAGTCATTGTGTATTAGCTTCTTCCCCTTGCATATTTTCTGTCAGGTGTCTGTGTACTAAACTCTTGCTCTGGGTTTCATTCTCTGCTGCTCATTATGTGTGACTAGTGTCACGCATGTGTGTAATCTTCTGGTGCTGGTTAATGATATCGGTTTTGGCCATGTTCTTGAGTGAATTTTCATTCTTCCTGATTTTTCATTGCTAGTCCTGGTGGGTTGCTGCTTGTGTTGATTCTTGGTTGCCCTTGTCAGTTGTCGTTATACCTGTGTGTTGTTACTGGTACTTCATGGCAGTTGTGTGGATTCATTTCTGAGTTCTGGTGTGGAGTACAGCTGGCTTATCGCTTAAACAACCCTTGTTTTTACTGTGTCTTCATGTTGGGATTTTGGTTGTGAGTTTCGCAATTGTTGTGTTGTTACTGATGGCGTTCTTTATCTAATTATTGTGGAATCTGTTCTGAAATTAACCTTCGGCATTAAATCTTCCTTCCTGTTCATTTTCTGTGGGTTGTGGGGTTGTAATTGGTAAATCTTGTCATTTCCTCAATGTACACTGTCCTGATCATGTCTTCATTTGATGTCTAGTGGTATGAGAGCTTATGTCTCTTTGATTTGTATCCGTGGAGGCGATGTTGTATGTGATTGGGTATTATTATGAAAAAGTGTACAAGAAGTTTTCCTTGCATCTGGTAGTTGTCACTGTGTAATGTCTTCCGATTTATCTTATTTACATAAGGTATTCCTTTGTTCGTGCCTTCTGTAGTTCTTCATCTGGTTTAGTAAGGTAACCCCTTGTAACTCAGTTGCTTCTGGCTCTACCCTGCATGTTTTTGCAACACTATATTGTTGCCTGGTTTTCATCTGACTGTTCTGGGTTCTATTCCAATGAGTATGGGATCATTTGGGGTAAATCCGGAACTGTCGCTAAAATTCCTTGTCCGTCGTTGGGGTATGGGACCCAACTGATTGACTGAAGGTTCTTCTCCATCAACTTATGCGCTTTGTCATCGTGTAACCTATCACTTCTTCATCGTTTATATTTTATTATATCCCGTGTATTCCGACTGGCTGGTAGGGTGTCTGTGGTGATTGGCCTAATCACATAGGGTGGACTGTTGTTTTGCCACCATATTATTAGTCCTGGGTTATCCAGAGGTTCTTCTGAACACTTGATGGTTGTGATAATACACCTGTGCTCAGTATATTCAAAGATTATTTATATGGAGAGGTAACTTTCCCTGAATTTTGGCCCTTGTTATGCTGCGTTGAGCTGGTTCTGGTTGATGTAATGTAATTTCCATGTCTTGTCAGTTGTTCCCTATCGTTCTAACTGTAATTGTTGGCTGTCATGTAGTTGTTGACCTTGGTAATGGTTGCATGGTGATCTCTTGCGGACACACATTGTGTACACCCCTCCACCTATTATTATACCGGTTAAGTCTCCAGATATTGCCATGGCTTGCTTCTTATTCTTGGTCGATTGTCCATGTGGTTGCTGCGTTATGGTTATGGATGATTGTTTGCTGTAACTCTTTTGTCTCTTTTTTCCTAATCTTCACGTCTGGGTTACCTGATTTCTATAGATGGTTTGTCGGTATGTGTACTGCTACATTCCTCTAGTAATATGCTTTTGCTTTGTTACTCCTTGTACCCCCTAGTCATTTATCTTTCCTGTTCTTGGTCTTAATTATCCTTCTGGTATCTGTACTGTCCTGTAGAATTATGTAATGTGTGGAAGAATGCTAGTATTACATGTAAAAGAATGTGTAAACTATAATGGTCTTCGACCTATCAAATTGTTGAGTCTATTGAATTTTACTTAACTTGCTGGGACTAAAACTGCTGTAACTTGCCACTGGATTCCATGAGCCACCTTAAATATTCAAAATTACATTTCTGATCTCTTGTGATTAGTCTCGATACTAGTATATTGAAGTCTTGGAATATTTCAGTTGAGTGATTTTCCCTTTTCTTAATATGTAATCCTTATTCAAAGGTTGGATGGGTAATACTATAACTCATGAATTGGTAATTCAAAAATTTGTGTATGTTTGCTTACTAGTCAACAAAAAAATGTAAAATAACCTCGTTATTTTGGTAATTCTTCAAATGCCGATACAAAATATGTGGTCTGGTATAATGACGTTAACGGTGTTACTTATATGTTTAACTCGGGTGTAAAATTGGAGCTATTATCGCTGGTAAATTTGGACATGTGGAACTTGTGTAACTTCTCGAAACATAATGAAATATTACTAAGGTGTCCTGGAAACCTAGTTGGAAAAATTTTGTGGTCCCTAACATTAGTGGTTGAATCGTTTCCGTTTATTATGGTCTGCTATGTACACTTGGACCCTCTCTTTCTGCTCCTATGTGTGGTGTTCCAGTTATTGGCGCGCGCGAGCACCCATGCATCTGCTGATCGGAGATCTAATGTGTGTGATATCTATGGTTCCCTACTGCACTCGGTACTGGTGTGATCAATGTGCTGAATAATGTACTGTCAACTTGTGTGGTGCGTGATGAGACGCTGGCCCCGTTGCATCCCATTCTGTTCACACTCAGCATGTTTGTTTGGTAGTATTGTGTGAAGGTCAACATTCCTGCAACCAAGTAAGACCATTTCTTGTTATTTGAACCTGAAAAAAAATTGGGGTATCTCTTCCTGTATCCAACGTATGAAGATTTGTTTGGACATTGAAATTATACCTATGGCATGCTATCCATTGTTTTGGACTTGCGCCTCCCCTGTGTTCTGGCTTCGGGAGGGGAGGACAGTAATGTGAAAATGGGAACTAATATTTACTGGACATCACTGAATTATTACATCAAAGCATCTAAGAGTACTTATTTATTCATCTGTCATGTCGACTTGTGTATCCAGCCGTTATCTATATTATCGGCTATTGTTGGAACTGTTTCCTAACTGTGGAAGTTACCAGACCAATTTAATTCAAGTTATCTATCCATTATTTTCAGGCATTTGACTGGACTATGTGATGCGCTGAATTATCATTTGTAACTTCTGCGCACCTTCGCGGTGCACGCGTTGAATTATGGGACTGGCTACTCGCCTAGCTCGGTGTGAGCTCAGTAGTCTGCAGTAGTCTGCTCGCCGTTACTCTCCAAGATGGCTGTGTTGTGTGAAGCTCCCAAGTGGACGGCTTGACTCCGGCGGTTAAAGAATAATGTGAGGGCTAGGCCCTGTTATCCTTTGAAAGTTATCCAGTGTGCTCCAACCTTAATATTTTCTTAATGTAACATGTAAACTTGGTGCTATGAGTTAACCGTTATCGGTATGAAAAGTTTCAAGTGTCTCGTAAGTTGGATATCTTAACTCCAAGTAAGTACTGAAAATTATAATTTATTGAAGGGATCCCGTTCGTTCAGGCACTAGTGTGAGTCATTTCATCGTGGACATGAGCAACATTATAAACGCCAATTTTGGTATAGTGTAACCTTGTAAGCAAAATTTGATAAATATTTGAACTGAATCCGTTGGAAAAAGAAAATTTAATGTAATGTAGGGAGCTCGGGATCGCTAGTTATGCATCTATGAGGTGGTATTTTGTGTAAGTGATTTTATCTTACGTTTTTGTCGGTGTGCATTATTGCCAACTGTTTTTCTTGATGTTCATTATGATGATGAATCTTATTATTATTATTATTATTATTATTATTATTATTACTTTTATTCTTTTGTAATTCATTTCGGTGCGTATTTTCTTCCTTAATTTTTCCCTGTTGGTTGTATTTGCTGTCTGATTTTGTCCTATTGCCTTCGTGGCTGCTTATTAGTACGTGATTATTGTTGCATTGATACGGGCGTTAATTAATGACACCTCATATTCGCATCGTAGCGCATTCCACGGCCCCCTCTGTTCTAAAGTGTGTAAACCGCAGGTAAATTGATTAACTAAAGCTAATGTAAACTGGTACTGTTACCTCTTGGATAAATAATAATTATTATTATTATTATTATTATTTTAATAACTTAAAATCTTAAAATTGAAATTTGCTGGTCGAAATTAAGTTTAATATGGGGGCTTTCTTTGGTTGTCTTATAACGTGTCTCCCTTTGTTTGGGTTCCTTGCTTTTGTCTTTATTACGTCATGTCATCCCTTCTTATCTAATCTGAAGATACGCTATTTTTTTGGGTGGTTTTGATGATTATTATGGGATCTTGGCTTCGCGTCGGTAACGGGTAGCTTCTGTTGGGTGCTTCAGTGTTCTTTAATTATTTTTATGAGCACACCGTTAATTGTAAATTTCCTTTAATATACTTCATTGTGTTGGAGTTGCCGTGCGCTGTTATTTTATTGTGTTTTCATCTAGCTCGTTTCTTTGGTGTTATGTTTATTCGCGGTTGGAGCCACTAATTTTTTTTTCTTTTTCGTGTGTCCTTGTGTGCGTCTTATAATTCAGCATTTTAGTAGTGTAGCAAATTTCAGTTTTAAAGTGATTTTATATTGCGGGCCCGCATATCGGTTGCAACCAATTTTTAAATAATTATAATGTTTCTGTATGTAAGGTAATGAGTTATTAATGAATTTTCAAACCTTAATTTTGGTGGAAGCCTATGTTAATGTGAGCTTCATTTCATCTTAATTTCAACCTTATTTTAAAATACTGTTTCTCTCATTTAGTTTAATTGCATTTTAAAATTTTGGAAAAAGAAATATATATATTTTTATTGTTCTTATTTTATATAATTTTCAAATTATATTTACTTAGTAAATTCTCTTCATTTTAAATTTATCTGGTGTGTCATTTAGTAGCTAGCAATATTTACCTGGCAACCTGTCAAAGTTATGTAAGACCCTGGCCTTTTTATTCTCGTCTTTGCCCTCCACGCTTCATAATTTTTTTTTTATGCTACTGCCCTTCAGTAAGTATTGTGCTTGTTTTCTTCTTGATGATTGTGCTTTTCATTTGGATGTTTTGTTTACTAATTGGTAAGGTTGCATAAAGAATTACAGTCGATACCAATTATAACAACTCTGAAGGGATCGAAAATTAACGGTCGTTTTAGACAATAGTCGCACAATCCGGTTTTTTGTAGTTGTTGCAAAAAATGTCATCTCTGGAAATTCCAGGCTGCACACTTACATGGTAAGTGTAATCGAAACATTATTTGTGACTTTTCTTCAATACCAAACACTTTCTCTCGCGACATCTTCACAGAGATGCTTGTCATGACTATTCAACAGACTGACTGATATTAAATCCACAATCTACTGAAATAAGAGTTTAAAAATAAGTTTTACATTGCTGTCAGCAATCTCTAAACAATCAAAAATGAACATTGGACGTTATAGTCGATACCTTTTCTCGAAAATGTGGCTGAATACTTGTTCGGTTAAATAGACACCCAAATTTTAAAGAGTTTGTCCCTGCGCTTTATTAACGGTCATACAGAAATCAAGTCGACCTGATACCTTCCCGTCTGTACGTACGTAGACTCTCTTCTCTTAGTAGCATGTAAGTTATTAGGAATACTCTGCCATCTCTTGAACATATTTGGAAGCTGGGAAATGTCAGAGATTCAAAGAGTATCTAGCAGGGAATTGTATTCTTCCGATCAGAGGAAGTGTGTACTCTGTGGCTTGACAAGTAGTAATCAAACATGGCTGCAAGCAGTCGCATTACTAAGGATGAAAGTCACGATTAATGAAAGTGTTAGTCGCTTAGCAAACTGCCAAGTACAGAATGTATTGCGGGTTAGGGTAAGTCTTCGCCTTCAATTATTGGAATGATAATTTAATGACTTAATTTTATGATTACTCAATGTTGGCTGAACTTAGAGCTCTATCTATACCTCAAGATTCACCGGCAGGTAATTTCATAGAGAATAAACACGAATGAGCAAATCGATCCAGTAGAACGGACGGACGAATTTTCCAAAGCTATTTTTAGTAAACTCGTGTAATATACTCGTATTTATAGATGGCAGTTCAAGGCTCCGCATAATAGCGAATAGCTAGGTAACGACAAAGTGGAATGAAGTGATAAAATCTCATTATCGTTTCATGAAAGAATTTTGTAGGAAAATCAGTAAGACATTGAGCGTAAATAATAGAAGGTATTGCTAATATGTAATATAGGAAGAATGTTCAATTTTTTCCACGTAAGCGAGTTCGGTTGACTTCTCTGAAAATATTTTCCAACATCTCTGTTCTGTAAACATATACAGAGGGTACGATATTGAGAGCACTTACTACCAATAATATACAACTCTCTCATCCTACTTAAGTGTATCCCAGTCCATCAAATCGAAGTTGTTTACCGGGCGAGTTGGCCGTGCGCGTAAGGGTGCGCGTCTGTGAGCTTGCATCCGGGAGGTAGTAGGTTCGAATCCCACTATCTTCAGCCCTGAAAATGGTTTTCCGTGGTTTCCCATTTTCACACCAGGCAAATGCTGGGGCTGTACCTTAATTAAGACCACGGCCGCTTGCTTCCAACTCCTAGGCCTTTCCTATTCCATCGTCGCCATAAGACCCTAGCAAAAAAAAAAAGTCGAAGTTGTTTATCTCTAGGAGTTAACAATGAGATCTGCTGCGATGCAGTGAAGAAAAGCTTCTTTCCAGGCATTTCATTCCACGGATGGTAAAACTATCCTACTGCGCTACGACATATTAATCCTATACTGGAATGTAACATTAAGTACAGCAAGAAAAGGCACTATGGTTTACACGAGGGTCATCCAGAAAGTTATTTCCATGTTTTGTTGGTCAGAAACTAATGAACGTATTTCGCTCCAGCTTAAATATCCGATATATTGCAGACAAACTGATTTATTGTGCACAAGTTCATAAATCAGTACACTAGCAACAGTTCCAAACTGACAAACTTACTGAATGAGTTGTTATGACCCCTTCCCCCATCCTAGGCACTAGAATAAAACCCACAGTAACCCCTGACAGACGTAAGAGGCAACTGAAAGTTTCCCCAGGGTCTTGGGAGCATGGGTTGGCGACCATAGGGCCTTAGCTGCCCTTAGCTGAGTCCTGGCATTAGTTTCACTTACTTGTGCCAGGCTTCTTACTTTCATCTATCCTGTCCGACCTCCCTTGGTCAACTGTTGTTCTTTTCTGACACCGATGGTATTAGAGAATTCGAGGCCTAGGGTGTCTTTCATTTTCACGCCCTTCGTGGCCCTTCTCTTGCCTTTCCTTGGCCGATACCTTCACTGTCGGAATCCTTGCACTTTTTCCTCTGTTCAGTGTTTAATACACTATGGTTGGCCAGTTGCCTCCTCTACCACCACTACCACCACTGCATATTTATGGAGACGCGCAGGTCACCGTTAGACCAACATCACACCTCTCCGGAGGCGACACGCCATTAATGAACAGTGGTTATGGAAGGAGGTCCATACAGTGATACCTGTCAGTAACTATACGGCCAGAGAGTGATTTCTCACCAACAAGTGCGAAAGTGCGACCCTAAATTTTCTCAGGCTCGAACGATCGAAAAAGCAAAGTGCTGAATGGCTGTCTATTAACATCAGATAAATTCATTAACGCCATTTACGAAATGTAAAAAGAAAACAGTTGTGTAAAGCCGAATCAGTCTGAAATGTTCAACAAGCTCAAAAATTGCCTGGTGTTAACCTGGGAAACCACAAACTACGATCTTCAATGCTACCTACGTTGAGGTGAAAACCTATCATCTTCTGAGTGCAAACTCAGATACTGCTCTATCTCGACATGCCTTAAATTTTGGCATGTATTAATAATATTAAAGATTTCATTTTGACGTCTAAATCCTGGTCATATAGTCTCTGCATTCAATAAAGGTTATACTTCAACCTTCGCTTAGAAAATGTTAACGTAGGAAACATCGGATAGGGATCTGGTGGCCTTTCACGAGTCCTTTCCTGCTATGTTCATTTCTCGGCCCATATGTCTGAATTATTGGCCATGACGCCAGTGACGATGTGATGCGGCCTTTCAGCCCGGGAAAGAACAAACACTAGCATCTTCGATGGTGAAAAAAGAACGTGAATATCCCTCTTACTATTTTTACAAAAGAGCCCCAATTTAAAGGTTACTGTTGTGTTAAGACAGGTTCAGAATTCATGTCTCTAAGAAAACATTGCAAAATGCTATATATAGCTGTCATTTTCTGTTTGTGAGATAGTGGGTTCGAACCACACTGTCGGCAGTCCTGAAGATGGATTACCTCAATTAAGACCATAATAGCTTATTTTCCACTCCTAGCCCTTTCCTATTCCAACGTCGCCATAAAAGCTGTCTGTGACGGTGCGACGTAAAGCATATAATTAAAACAAAATTATTCAATAGCATTTATTCGAGTGTGTTATTCTGGATAAGGATATTACAGTACATCCAACTATCCCCCTGTCTCCCTTTGGCAGGAAACGGCTATATAGCTACTGTGAGATAGTGAATACGAAAGAAAAATCCATAGCCGTAGCCCTTCAGGCAAGGAACTCAATGTCCCTGTTATAACTCTTTAATGCCACCTATACTTTCTTGACAGCTCAAGGTGAAATTGTTGATGATTCAATCATCGTTCTCGTAACTCTAAATGCAACAATTTGCCTTACGTCGCACTGAAGCAGATATATCTTATGGGGATGATGGGAAAGGAAAAGGGTGGGGTTTTCAAGGAAGTGACTGTGGCCTTCAATAAGATACAATCCCAGCATTGCTTTAGTGTGAAAATGCTGTCCCGATTCCGCTTTGTCCAGCACGAATCTCACATGGAGTGACCGGGATTTGAACCACGGAACCCAGCGCTGAGAGACCGGAACTCTTCCGCTTGAACCACGGAGGCCCCAATATTTAATTAAATTCATTAAGTTATATTGCCAGGCTAAGTGGTTCAGACGGTTGGGGAGCTGGTCTTCTGATCCTGGCTCAGTCCGGCGGTCCTCAAATATATCAGAATCGTGTCAGTAGACTTACTCCAAAAGAACTCCTATGGGGCGAAATTCTGGCGTCTCGGCGTCTCCTAAGACGTTCAAAAAGTAGTTTGTAGAGCGTGAAAACAGTAATATTATTATTTACTATAGAACATTCTATTTTGTAATTCGAACCCACAATAACATTAATTAATTACTAAAATGTCTATATTAATGATAGAAAATCAGATGCTTATTTCTTTCCTCATTTCGTAAATGCCTAAAAAATTATTGTGACAATGATAAGGGAGCTGAAAGTGGGTTTTGGATTTAAAAACTGTATTGATATTATTTGTTTATAACGTGTCTGTTCTGAGTTTTATTTTCTCCCACGATTTCCAGGGATATTCCGAAATAATACCATATTTTGGGTCCTGGAAACATATCCAGATCCCATGCTTTGAATTACTGTGCGAAGACTGGCATAGCCACTTCAATACCACCTGCGTAATGTACGGGGAGATTTCAATTGAATACTACCTTGCACCAGCGCATTCTACAGTACTTGGAATAGATCGTTATACTGCATATCGAAGGGATGATAAGGAAGACAATGCCAACCGTACACCTGTCGGAATATGCCCTTCAAACGTCAGGTCTTTCCTCCAGCGCTCTGTTCGAATTTTGCTAGCCATTTGCTTAGAATTAGCTATAAAATTTGTTTATTAACAACCATTTCTTTGTTATCAGATGCTTCCTGTAAACGCCGAATACATTCGGGGATTTTGAAATGATGCATTTCAAAATGTATCCCTGAAAGGGTACATTCTACGTATAAAATTTGGATGAAATATTTTCAGTAGTTCTTCCGTTACTAGCTTAAAGGCAATTAATTCAATTCCTTTGATCTATGGTCAAAACAGCATGAAAAAACTCCAAACATGGGGTGAATTCACCGAACAAAGGGACAGACTTGAAATTCTGTGTACATATTCCACAAATCAATAACACACAACGTGTTTTACATCGTCAAAGTTGCAATAAGCGTCATTTTTATTTTCAAAAGGAATAACCCATAAATTGTTTGGAATAATTGCAGGATTCATAGCCTGAGCTCTGATATGTGCATAAAGATATCATTATTAATAATAATGATAATACCAGAACAATTTGTTTAATATCTCTTTATCAAGTTCTTGCTGGTTAACGGGAAGCAAATCAATCAAATAGTGTACTGTATGTCCCACACCTCTACGGCGTCGGGTATGAGGTGAGATGAATCTTCGTAGCGAGTTTTAGGACCGGATGCCCTTCCTGACGTTGATCTTACCAGAGGAGTTAATGAGATTAAATTAGTGACGTGATACATCGTAGTAGGAAAGGAGAGTGAAACGCGGTCTGCTCCTGGCGAATAGCACCAAGGGGCCTGCTCAAGGCTTAAGGTCTCCATCCGTCGGACGAACCACCATCGACAGCGTCATATGCCCTCACTCCATATGAGCACTGTGGAGAGGTTTGAATTTGGCACACAACCTAGTGATTAGATATTGTATATCATCACTTCTCCTACCCTTCCGCCCAACATTCTGACGGTGAAAATTTGTTAGAACAACGGGAATCACTAGATTGCGTGCCAAAAATCTGGATTAAATTCCAAACCTCCTCACAGTGCTCATATGGAGGGAGGACATATGACGTGTTGATAGTGACTCGTCTATCGGATGGGTACGTTAAGCCTTGAACAGATCCCTTGGTTCTATTTGACAGGAGTAGGCTACGTGCCGCCACCGGGTCTCATCCTCTCACTTCCTACTATCATGTTTCACGTCATTTATTCGATCTGATAAACTGCTCTGATGAGGTTCACGTTAAAAAGGGCATCCGGCCATAAAAAAAAACCACGACACAATCATTTCACCTCATGCCCGACCACGTAGACAAACGGAACATAGGTTAAATAAATAAATAAATAAATAAATAAATAAATAAATAAATAAATAAATAAATAAATAGTTCGTCTCTGTGGTGTAGTGTTTAGCGTGACTAGCTGCCACCCCCGGAGACCCGGATTCGATTCCCAGCTCTGCAATGAAATTTGAACAGTGGTACGACGGCTGGAACGGTGTCCACTCAGCCTCGGGAGCTCAACTGAATGGAGGAGGGGTCGATTCCCACCTCATCCATCCTCAAAGTGGTTTTCCGTGGTTTCTCACCTCTCCTCCAGGCAAATACCGGGATGGTGCCTAACTTAAGGCCACGGCCGCTTCCTTCCCTATTCCTTGCCTATCCCTGCCAATCTTCCCATCCTCCCACAAGGTCCCTGTTCAGTATAGCAGGTGAGGCCGCCTGGGGGAGGTACTCTTCCTCCTTCCCAGTTGTATCGGCAGACCCAAAGCCTCACCCTCCAGAACACTGCCCTTGAGGCGGTAGAGGTAGGATCCCTCACTGAGTCCGAGATGAAAACCAACCCTGAAGGCTAACGCTACAATAAAGAAAGAAAGAAAGAAAGAAAGAAAGAAAGAAAGAAAGAAAGAAGGAAAGAAAGAAAAAAGAATAAATAAATAAATAAATAAATAAATAAATAAGCTCCAACTCGTCAGGTGTATAGTATGAAGTTCAGTTGTTGAAATTGTCACTTTCATATTTCTGAGGACTGATCTTTCTGGTTCTTGAACAAACATGTAGAGACGCGCTACCACCAAGTGATTGTTCTTTATAGACCTGCTCGCGCCCCGCCGGTATATTCTAATAACAGTTGCGCCGTCTGGGTGTTGCTCCACACTACACAAATTCATTAGCGACGGACAGCTGTAGCAGGCCATTCCCATCCTTCATTACCAACCGTGTGGTTGGAGAATTAGTGATAAAAGACTGTTCCAAATACAATGAATTTTTCATGGATCCAGGATGACGCAGACAATTAGATGTTTGACCTCCTTTTGCAACGCCTCGAGTTTTCATATCTCGGTTAGTGCAGATGAAGCTTAGAGCGAACTAAATAAAGCTGAAGAGAACTCTCGTCCAACGTAATTTTCTACAAAGATTGTTCGAGATTTACTCAGAAATTACTTGTTATTACCGTCCGGTGCACTATTGCAGTCCCTGTCATTTGACTAACTTCAGTGCGATGATTGTCGCACATCTCGCGTTACATACCAAGGACTAGATAAAGTGCAATATTCTAGAATTCTCCATCGCCCTATATTGCCTACTGAAGTAAAAGCAACGTGCTTATTACAACTTTGACGGTACAGAAGCGTGTCGTATAGTACATAGATTTTCAATGAAACTTCTAGACTCTTGTGTAGTTTTATCATAATAAAGGACTGCTATTGTATATTATCAAATTTCTAACTTTCGATAGAAGCACTCATTCTATATTATTTCCATAAGAGAGTTTAAAAACATGCATTCCTGTTACAAGAAGTAGAGAAACTGAATGCGCTCATGTGGCATGTATACAGCCTACAGCTTGGGGAGTGTTGAGCAGTCGACTAGAGAAGCCGCGTTACCAACCACATAACGCCAAAAGTAGATCGCACAAAACGAACTATGGTAAATATTCGTTTGTAAATCGGGGAATTGATTATTTGAATGCATTACCTTCAGATGTCTTAGAGCCTTTTCGCAAAAAACTTGAGATGCTTCAGGAATAGAGTCCGGCATTCTGGAAACTGTGTGGAAATGTCTATGTGATGATGTTATATTTTAATGTAACGCTCAACCCACTGTGAACTGTAGTATTAAGGCATCTGAATTATTTAAGGTGTATGTGCATTTGTATATGAATGTGTTCTATTTCCAATGCTAAGATAATAGTAACTGGACCGCTCATAGTGTAAAATTGTGAAGCAGTTAAGGTACGAAATTGTGTAATGTTAATCTAGTAATAAGTTCAATCTATAGTATTGTAAGCCTTAGTGTTAAGCTCTGGAAATACTTAAGTTGTGTGTGAATTTTTATATGATTATGATGGATTTAGAATGTTGAACTAGTAGTACCTCTTGTAAAATTTTCTTTCCATAGAATAGCATGTTGTACTCTTCTTGTTGTTGTACTTAGGTAATTATGTTTTAAATTTACTTTATTATCACACTACTGTAAGTGACCATTACCACCAGGATATTTTCCAGTTGCGATGTATTTGTTAATAATAATAATAATAATAATAATAATAATAATAATAATAATAATAATAATAATAATAATAATAATAATAATAATAATAATAATAATAATAATAGTAATAAAGTTGTACGGGTTCCGCTGCCTGTAATTTCGTTTGTTTTGCCAATTTTTAGGATATTTATCCATTTTAGGTCAACTCAAGACCGAATCGGTGCTTTTTATTTTTCGTGTCTGTCTGTCTGTCTGTCTGTCTGTCTGTCTGTCTGTCTGTCTGTCTGTCTGTCTGTCTGTCTGTCTGTCTGTCTGTCTGTCTGTCTGTCCATCTGTCTGTTTGTTCTACCATCACGACTAAACGGCTGAATACATCTCGATCAAACGTCACATTTAGATATACTCATCCAGGGGAAGGTATGCATATGATTTAAAAATCTTCGAATAGGCGGGGAGTTTATAGGAAAATCAGAACAGTTTTCCACCATTTTCTCGTATACTATTGATTTTCTGTAAAATCCGTGGATAGCATGTGAAACGTTTCTTCATTATAAATAACTTTCCTTATGTTCATACACTAAAAAAAAAAAATGGAAATTGCAACACTATGAAGGCATTGGTCGTTTGTATTGATTTTCAAGATATGGAACGATGCCATGTAGGTATGTAAACGATCAAAGTTTCAGACCAATTGGATTGTTCCTACAGGTCTCCCCACGTGATTAGTCGCGGAGGAATCAACTCCAGTATACGGACTCTGGTGTAACGTAGTTGACTTGCAGTCTGTGCAGTGAAGTGTTCCCCGTCAAACATGTCTCGACGACAGAGAAGAGCACGCTATCAACAACTGTCGCCGTTTGAGAGGAATCGGATAATTGGGCTGTGTGAGGCTGGATTATCGCTAAGGACTGTCGCTGCACGTGTTGGCCGACAGGCATCTACGGTACAACGTGTATGGCAGCAGTGGTCAAATGAAGGTATCCACACTCGTAGACCTGGCACAGGCCCAGCGCAACAGACAGACAGACAGACAGACAGACAGACAGACAGACAGAACGAGGATCGCCGCATCATTCGGATGGCCCGGATGGAACCCCATGCAACAGCAGCACAAATTCGAGCAGCTGTGGCACCCCACGTTACACAACAAACAGTTGGTAATCGCCTGCGTGCAGCTGGCTTACGAGCCCGTGTCCCTGCAGGAGGTGTTCCATTGCCCCACAACAACGATGTGTAAGGCTGGCCTGGTGTCGAAAAAGATCGACGCGGGTCGACGAATGGCGTAGAGTCGTCTTTAGTGATGAATCGTGCTTCTGTCTTGCACGCAGTGATAGCAGGAATCGTGTGCGCCGACGTACCGGGGAGAGGGGCCGCCCAGATCTTATTGTCGAGAGGCACACAGGGCCAATACCAAGCATTATGATCTGGGGATCTATTGGCTTTAATGTGAAATCACAATTAGTGCTTGTTGAGGGCACTATGACTGCTTGACAGTTCGTTGAGAGGGTACTCAATCCAGTGGTTGTCCCTATGATGGAGAACATTGCTAATGGGATGTTTCAGCAGGACAATGCCCGGGTTCACACTGCACGCATCTCCAGAGAAGCTCTCCACGACATCACAACCTTAGAATGGCCCGCCAGATCCCCGGACCTCAGTCCTATTGAGCATGTGTGGGACATGATGGGCCGACAACTGGCCAACCGTCCTCAGCCACCCACAATTCTGGAACAACTGACCCGTGCAGTGCAGCAAGCATGGGCCACAATTCCTCAGGAAGCAATCCATGGCCTTATTGAGTCCATGCCTCGACGAATTCATCAATGTATTGCAGCTCGTGGTGGGCACAACCTGTATTCATTGTTGTCCAAACTTGCGGTCAGAGGGACCTGAAAGTGTATTCATCGAATCACAACCGAACACTCGTTCTGCATGTTCAATTACAGCAATGTAGCACCACTTCTTCTGGGTTTTGTAATTTCCACTTCCTTCAGTGTTATTTAACTTACTCTTCAAATGACGGAGGAAAGTGTTATTTTCTGCTGGTATCATTCTCTGCATTGAGTGACCGACAGACCAACAACGAACCTACAGGTTTACATGGCAACGTCCCTGACTGCTTGCCAGCAGGGAAGTGAAGTGTTGCCATTTTCGTCATCATTCCTGTAAACTCGTGGTTGTTCCTTGAGTAGAAAGCAAGAGAGACGTCAATCGGCCATTCTGCGGACTACTGGCGGAATATCGTTGGAGGTTATGCCCGTCCTCGAATAGGTTAAGTAATAACACCATAAGTCGTCTTCTTATCCGTTTTACCGAGCTCGATAGCTGCAGTCGCTTAAGTGCGGCCAGTATCCGGTATTCGGGAGATAGTAGGTTCGAACCCCACTGTCGGCAGCCCTGAAGATGGTTTTCCATGGTTTCCCATTTTCACACCAGGCAAATGCTGGGGCTGTACCTTAATTAAGGCCACGGCCGCTTCCTTCCCACTCCTAGCCCTCTCCTGTCCCATCGTCGCCATAAGACCTATCTGTGTCGGTGCGACGTAAAGCAATTAGCTTATCCGTTTACCTAATTATCCCTGCGCCTAAATTTGTCCTCAGTTACCGCTTTCTTATATCCGTAACTTCATTCCTTCATAATTTATTGAAGGACATTTGATTTTCCAATAAATCCACTTGGCATTTACACATTTGTTCTATCCGGCAGTCTTAAGATATAATCCTATTTTCTAATTTAAACTTTCTTAACTGTATCATTTTGTTTCCTTAATTTATCCGCATGTAGCGAGTTCTAATCATTGGTCAACTCAACTCAAGACCGAATCTGTGGTTTTTATTTTTCGTGTCTGTCTTTCTGTTTGTCTCTTTGTTCCACCATCACGGCGCAACGGCTGAATAGATCTCGATCAAACACCACATTTAGAATACACTCATCCCGGGAAAGGTTTTCATATGCATTTGATTTAGAATTCTTTGAATAGACGGGAGGTTTATAGGACAATCTTTTCTTTGTGGAAAAATTCCAAGTTGTTAAAATGTATAAGTTTTGGCCCCGGAAAATTCGAAGTATGGATGCATTATAATGACAGTGCCGACCTTCCTTTCGGGATAATTGGTGGCTACACGGTAAGTTGTACTACAAAACAGATAACACAATCCCCGTCCTATTTGGAGAGATCAACAACTATAATCTTATGACTTTTGTCATGTCTCGATAGTTAATACGTTAGATAGCACTCCTTTCCTCGATTATAATCAAATCATTCGAACTATAATTGTGAATGGCAATAGGAAATGTGGGCTTCCATTATCCACAAAACTTCCTCAATGCCTACCTTACATCAGAAACAACGTGTTCTAACCTTCCTGTTTTGTTTCTAGGATAGTTCTAAGAGGCATGCAATTTAATTTACAGTAATTTACGGAGGAATCCGAATACAACGTAGAATACCGTAGCGAATCACGGGTACATTTGCTAATGATAATAATAGGTTTAAGGTTTAAGGTTTAAGAATAACCTTAGTTTCAAGAATAACCTTCTTCTCCCCCTTCCACCGTATTTTTCGCAACATTCTGCTTGAGTCATGGGTGTAATGTTTTGTAGCACGGGAGTCTTAGCCCTCTTATATGACCAAATGCTCTTTATGACGAGAAACTTATGTGGACGAATGAATAGTTGCACAAAAAAGAGAATGAGCTCATGATGTTGCATGAAAATGAAAATCACCGGGCGAGTTGGCCGTGTGGTTAGGGGCACGCAGCTGTGAGCTTGCATCCGAGAGATAGTGGGTTTTTGAGCCCCAATGTTGGCAGCCCTGAAAATGGTTTTCCGTGGTTTCCCATTTTCACGCCAGGCGAATGCTTGGGTTGTTCCTTAATTAATGCCACGGCCACTTCCTTCCCACTCCTAGGCCTTTCCTTTCTCATCGTCTCCATAAGATCTATCTGCAAATAGCACTCGATCAGGTGAGAAATGGAATGAATGAAACCCCCCCCCCTCTAATAGGGAGGGTAGGAATTGTGCCGGCTGCTGAAGCCTGTCACGCTCCACTGTGGGCAATGATTAATAACTGACAGATGAGAACGAAATTATATAGGACAGTATTGCTGGAATGAAAGAAGACAGCGAAAATCGGAGTACGAGGAGAAATCCTCGTCCTGCTTCCACTTTGTCCAGCATAGAGAGTAACCGGGATTTGAACCATGGAACCAAGCGGTGATATGTCTGCACGCTCGCTCCTGAGACGCGGAGGATCTGGTATTACATGTTCTTCACATTTAATATTTTATCAGACTTAATTTGATTATGATCAAAATATTATTCATCTCCCATTTAGATATAAACCCTACCCACAACAAACATGACATCTTCCTTTCCTTCCGCCACCGCTTTTCCCACACCTGTGGGGGCACGGTTGCAAACCGTGTTGAATATGTGGATTTGGCCTTGTTTTACAGCCGTATGCCCTTCCTGACGCCAAACGTATGCGGAGGGATTGCGTGTTTCTTTGGTGGTGTACGTGCATCACGAGGAAATGGTCGAAGGTAATTTAATGAAAATCGGTATGTAAAGTCGAAGAGAAAGACATTACAATCTAAGCTATACATAATGTTATTCACATTGAGTGAAATTGCAGTTTAGGGGAACGTATTAAACTCAATTCTCATAAATTTGTGTTATTAGTGGTTCTTTCGGTCAATACTGCATAACTGATGTTATATACCCGTAAAATTAAATTTCTCATCATGTATGTCTTATACATTTTTATCGTACCAGAATAGAGATATTCATGAATTTCAATATTTTTTGCTAAGTCCATCTTGATGCCGAGCCACGAGAAAATGGGTGAACAAATTTAATGAAAATAAAAGTCGGTATGTAAAGTCAGGGAATAAAGCACTACATTCTAGGTTTAAAATCATTTTATTCACGCTGGGTGAAATGGAAGTTAGGGGCAAGGCGCCTCAAATTTAATTTTCAAATACCAATGTTATTATGGAATTTCATGTCCGGCTCCATGGCTAAGGGGATATCGTGCTGGCCTTTGGCCAAAGGGGTCCCGGCTTCGATTCCCGGCAGGGTCGGGAATTTCAACCATCATTGGTTAATTTCGCTGGCACGTGGACTGAGTGTATGTGTCTCTTCATCATCATTTCATCCTCACCACGACGCGCAGGTCGCCTACGGGCTTCAAATCAAAAGACCTGCACCTGGCGAGCCCAACATGTCCTCGGACACTCCCGGCACTAAAAGCCATAAGCCATTTCATGGAATTTCATGAAATCTTACTCACAACATGTACACGATTAGAAATCTGCGTACAATGTAGGATTCTGTACCGCAGCACAGGTACACCAGTTCTACTCATTACTAGGGCACATTTATAACTTGCTACTCTAACAAAGTGATGAAAGCAAGCAGGTCGCGGTGTAACTGTGTTAGTGTTCTGTTACCGACCAACGCGGTTTCTTCCGCGCAATGAGTAACTAATTTAGTTACTACTGGTTGATATACACTGTCTTTTGTTACGTAGTTATTTATTGTTATCAGTATAATGTATAATAAAAAACCACCACGCTGCTAGTTTGTGCATTAGGCAGTACGTTATTTGATTGGTATTCAGTAGTGATACCCGGCCTCGCGATATAGTGGTAGCTGAGGGTCCACATTCGGTTTCCGGCAAGGTGAAGGATAATTACCTTGATATGAGGGCTGCATGCGTCGAGATCCACTCAGCTACGCGATTACAAATCATTGAGTAGCTATCTGTTTGTGCGATGGTGACCCCAGTCTAGAAAGTATTGGCCGACGGGTTCGTCCGCTACTTTGCGACATCTCACAATCTGCAGGCCTTCGAGCTGAGCATCAGTCGTTCGGTAGACCGAGGTCCTTCAGAGATTAGTGCCATGGAGTTATTTTATTTATTGCCGTGTAAGGAACTTATAAATATAAGACACAGTTCTAATATTATAATATTTGCGACCAGTGAATTTACTGTAAAATAATGAGGACTTCTGGACACAGTTGGCATTGCAACAAGAGTTGTACAGTCTGGACTTCTCCAAGTTCACACTGAATATCATTCTTATCAGTGTAGCCTCATCTGCCTAAATTAACCTTTGATCTACCCACTCCAGATCTTAATCTATCCAGGGAATTCCAAGTCAGTCATTCCTCATCATGGCCAGGAGGCTAAGTCACCGGAATTGTTCTCCAACCAGTGGGGAGTTAGGTCAAAGTCTCCCTTAGCTGTAGCCTAGCTCTTTCGGCGGTGGAGTTCTAGGCAAGCTCTTCCTTGATTTCAATCGTTGCGCATGGGATTTGTATCCATATAAAACACGGGCTCTTTCCTCCAATTTCTCTCTTTCTTTCATTTTGTCTTTCTTTCTTTCTTTCTTTCTTTCTTTCTTTCTTTCTTTCTTTCTTTCTTTCTATCTATCTTTCCTTTTGGCAGCTATTTCTCTTCGAATAGGAGGTGGCGCTATTCCTTCAAGGTGTAAATCCATTCAAGAAGCGTGGATTTCAAGCAGCCTGTTACAATTCTATAGGTTTTATTTAGAGTTAAAGCAACCTGTTTGGCATGCGTGGCAGTATACCAAAGAGGACAGGCATACTTTGCTACGGAATAACACAATACCGTTACATAAGTTTGGTTGGTATCAGGATGACTACCCCCCTGTGATGCAATCAATTTCTAGAGGAGATTATTCCTATTGGACACCTTTGACTTGCAGTTCATCCAGTGCTTCTTAAGAGAATGAGATCTAGCGAGCGTCACTCCTATATATTTCTGGAGTGTTGTGGTGCTCCAGTTCGAACCCTGACCATAATATCCTGAACTAGCGAGTGGCGTCCCTGTTTCTCAAGTGAAAACGCATAGTGCACGGGGTTTGGTTTAAGCTGGTTTATACTGTAGTATCTGGTGAATACAGTAGCAATAATTAGGTTAGCTAAAGCGGAATCGTCAAATTCTCCATTAACTGTACAGGTCAAAAATAGTTCACAATATCATTTCTGAACTTTTACTCCTCCTGTTGCCAACGGCCGTAGCCGTGTTGAAACACCGGATCCCGTGAGATCTCTGAAATTAAGCAACATTGGGCGTGGTCAGGAGTTGGATGGGTTGCCACGCGCTGTTGGTGGGGGTTAAGGGAATGGAGGAGCGGAAAGGAACTGGCCACCCTACCGTACGTAAACTCCGGCTCAGGAACACCTCTGCGGAGGTTCGGACCTGCCTTCGGGCAGAATAACCCTTACCTACTCTTCCTGTGCTTACCATACGAGGCGTAATAACGGAGACATATGATTAGTTCTTACTATGCCTTTGATAAACTTCCAAATATCTTCGGAATACCATCTTTTGTATCGGGCACATTTTCAACCTACGAGCTATAATAATAAATTCAAATGTGGATTACTAATTCTATCAACAGCGGACATCTCTCATTTAGAAATATTGTTGATTGGTCCTGTCATTGGACTAACTGGCGATGGTCGACATCTAAAATTACTTACTTTGTTGAAATCAGTTTGTCTCTCACGGATTCATTTACTTTGTTTTGAACTTTGAAAACACAACTTTCGTTATGAAATCACTTCCCCAAGAAGCGCCGATGTCAAACTTTCCGCCCTCTGTTTTATGACCCCGTACAGTTAGTCCTGATAGATATTCTCCATTGTATTGCTATCATTATAATTTACGAAAGAACTGTGCTCGTTACCAGGTACCATTTATAACCTGCTACAATAAGTGGTAAAAACAATCAGATGTATATAGTGCTCTGTTACGGACCACTGTGGTATTTTACGCGCAATAAATAACTAATTTAGTACCCTCGTTGGATTAGCTCTTGCTTAGGTGGGGATATTCCATCTCCAGAATGGGCTTTCCTTTTTGCGACCAATACTCTCAGATTGTGTAACATAATAATAAGTAACAACCAAGAACTATACAAATGCTGTGAAGAAATCACGGGCGGGGCCAGGAAGAGACGCCTAGCATTTTATGGCCACGTCTACACGATGCAGGTGACGAACCAACTTGCCGTTTACTAGCAAATGAGGAAGGCGAAGTCACCATGGTTGACGGAAGTAAATAAAAGTCTGCAGGAACTGTGGGGAACAGAAAGAGATTTAAAATACTGGACATCTTCCGGAGGCTGCTTAAACAAATTAGGTTCCAGGAGAAAACCACCAAGAAGGAAGACAGTTAATCCTTGGACGAAGGAGAGGAAAGAACAACACGGCCAGATGATGCGTACTTACAGGGCAAACATCGAAACTTATCCCAAACGCAATAGCAGAATATCGTGGTCCATAGTCGGCCTATACGAAATAATAATAATAATAATAATAATAATAATAATAATAATAATAATAATAATAATAATCATCATCATAATAATAATAAGTAACATCCAACACCGCTCCTGGACAACGAGTCGATTAAGCTTTATTGGGACACTGCTGTAGTGACAGACAAAACAGTCAACCATAACAGACCAGACATCATACCGGTAAACAAGAAAACTGGGACAACTTTCGTTATTGACATCGCTATCCCCAATGACACTAACATTGACAGGAAGTACCATGAAAAAAATCTCCAAGTACAAAGAACTTGCCGAAGAGATCAAGAGAATCTGTAAGATGAAACTGGTACGGGTAGTCCCTGTCAATCAACGACCTCATTCAACACACACTTCACAAGAGTCTGCAAGAACTGGATCTTCTACCGAAAATCTACAAAATTATGCAACATTCTGTCCTCCTGTCATCATGCAATATTGTGGAATCGTTCCTCTCATAAAAATGAAGATCCCGTGATCTACAGTCTTCTATATCAATGTTTGTATAATAATGTGTAAATACTTCAATTATTGTAAGGCACTTGGTGCATCCCATGCCCCATTACTACCATATTTCCTGTGGAGAAGTGTATGAATAATAATAATAATAATAATAATAATAATAATAATAATAATAATAATAATAATAATAATAATAATAATAATAATGTCCACCTCTGTGGTGTAGTGGTTAGTGTGATTAGCTGCCAACCCTGGAGGCGTAGGTTTGATTCCCGGCTCTTCCACGAAATTTTAAAAGTGGCACCAGGGCTGGAACTCAATCCTCTCAGCCTCGGGAGGTCAACTGGATAGAGGCGAGTTCGATTCCCTCCTCAGACATCTACGAAGTCGTTTTCCGTGCTTTCCCACTTTTCCTCCAGGAAATACCGGATTGGTACCTAACTTAAGGCCATGGCCGATTCCTTCCCCCTTCCTTGTCTATCCCTTCCAATCTTCCCATCCCCCTACAAGGCTCCTGTTCAGCATAAGAGGCGAGGCCAACGGGGCGAGGTACTGGTCCTTCTTCCCAGTTTTATCGCCAGACCCAAAGTGTGACGCTCCAGGACACTGCCCTTAAGACGGATGAGGTGGGATCCCCCGCTTAGTCCGAGGGAAAACCAACACTAGATTGTAAAAAGATTAACAAAGGGGAAATAAATCATAATAATAATCATAATCATAGTTTCGTGTGGCTATTGCCAACAAGGGTGGCTGGCATTTTCCTTGTATGGGGAAATAGCGAGGTGTTTTGTTGGAAGGTAATATTTTGTGTTGTGTATGAGTTACAGGATTGTTGACATAGCACAAATACTCAATCTTTGAGACAAGGAAATTAACCACTTAAGATTAAATGCCCCGGCTGGACAGGGAATAGAACCCAATGCCCTATAAACCAAAGGCTACTACGATGAACTTTTAGCCAAGGAGCTGGACAATGCAACTGCTTCCCGGTTGTGTTTCAAATGCGGTATAATACCTGTCGATATTACTTCCATATTATAGAGACATTGAAACAGATTCGATTATTTTAAAGTGTTTGTTTATTTGTCGAAATTGAATTTTCCTTGCTTTATTTTTATTGAAATGTGCTGCGTGCTGATCTTGCTTTACTGTTGTGAAATGTAATATCCTTTCCACTCGGCTACAAAAATTGGCCATACTTCGTCTCGAAGAACCAAACACGCACCCATTATAATGAAAATAGTAATATAATAGTAATAATAATAACAATGAATTAGAAGTACTCGAAAGAAAAATATACGAAAATACTCGGCCTGCTAAGAACTAAAGAACTCTGGAAATCAAGAAGGAATGATGAAATATACCGGAACATTCAAAACATAACAGATACACTGTGGAAGGAGCGACTGATATTTTTTGGACATTTATAGAGATTGGTTGACAACAGGTTAACCAAACAGATCGTCAAATATCTTTGGAACAAGAAGTCAACAACAACCTGGATTTATGAAGTCAAGCAAGATTTGGAAAGAAACAACATAAGGTAAGAAGAAATAACAGAGAGGGATTTCTAGAAAGAAAGTGTTGAAATGGAAGGATTCCAAGGTTGTGAGGGAAAGAAAACAGTCTCAAAATGGTATGAGGAGGGAAAAAGTGGGCATGGTGAGCAGATGGAGTATTGGAGGAGGAAGAACGTACAACAAAGGATGAAGCACTGAAATTGTGTCGTGCAACCTAGAAGACCCTAACGGAGAAATAATAATATTAATATTAAGAAGAAGAAGAAGAAGAAGACCGACTTCATGATGAATGACAAACATGGACCACAATCCCTCGAAAAAGGGATTGGACGTATTCATTGTTCAAATACCTCGGTGAAATCATACAAGAGAACGGACTAGAAAGCTGCTGTAGACTACCGTATCTCAAAGATGGAGAAAGCTTATAGACTAACTAAAAACACCTATAACAAGAAATGCATCTCATGGAATGCCAAAATAAATCATTACAACACTGTAGTACAAACAGAATGCCTTTGTGCCAGTGAATGTCTCTCGATGAATTACAAATTGCAGAAGCTGGAGATCATAGAAGAATAATACGGAAAATCTTGGGCCCAATCCAGACAGAAACCGGCTGGAAATTTCGCAACAACGATGAAGTCTACAAAAATGTGTAGAAAATTTCAGAGACCATGATAAGGAGGAGGTTATGACTTCTCGGACATTTGTGCAGAATGGACAAAACCAGACTAACTAGAAAGTTATTCGACTACCTGTGGAACAAGAAGACAACGACGACATGGATTAAGGAATTTCGTAAAGATGTAGACAAGTACAAAATTCTGCAAGTTCATATGTTTTACAGGAAAATATTCCGGACCATGGTTCAAAATTTGGAAGGGCTTCAAGCAGAACTGCAAAGATAGGGAAGAGCCTGGACGGATGGACAGAAAAAACACCATAGCTCCCATATGAAAGAGTACTGGAGGAAGAGGAAACTTTAGACAAAGAAAAAATGAAATTTTACCGCGATTGTAAGTGGTGATTTTACAAATAAAAACTAAAAACTCCTCAGTTCACCTACAGATTTAAACCACTGCACACATGGAAATTATAAAACGCTCTGTCGTCAGCACGCTAATTGAGATCAATAGGGCGATATTTTAAACGCTTTATTTTTTTCTAATACTTTGCTACCAGTTATATTATGCTATTTTTAGACTTGCGTAAATATGCTGCGAAACATGAGACTGACAAATATTTGTCCTCTTTCATAAACAATAGCACACAAAACTATATGCATGCATTCCAGCATAAATAGTAAATATTGATATTGATGGTTTGGAATGTTGTATTTGTCATAATTAATCAGTTCAAATACTGTTTTGCTTAATGTTCGCAGTAGGAAACTGATCGTTATGATAATACGTGTAAATATGGAAACGCGAGTGCCAGTATTTTGATTGATTTTGATTTGTTTATTGCAGAAAGGGTATTTTCATTTAGAATATGGTGGTATGCATTTGAATTAAGTTTCATGAATAGAAAAGTGAACTTCAATGACGGACATAAAACGCATCGTGGTAGACGTATCCATTTAGTTTGAGCTTGAAGAGATTTGATGTGCCAGTAATTGGAGAGAAGTTGTGGTTGTAACTAACTCGTGTGTTAATTTCAATTGCCTCCTAACGCCTCTCTCCTCCGCCTGCTGAACCTTTCACCGATAATATCCACAATAGCAATTCTCCGTGATTACCACGTGATTATTACTCACTTTCATAGATTACCACAACGTTATTTTCTCTCTGAAAGGGAACATCATTCTATTTGCGGTCGGATTTCCGTAGTGAGAAATCGACACGAAGCTTTTAATATAATGCAAAAGGCAAGAGGAATCCCGTATAGGGGGTTACATTACATTACATTACATTATGATGAGTACACAAGGTATGACTGCGGTATAGTTTTTCGTACGTACACTAAGAAGGAAATATCGTCGCCGAATTCTATTTTGTAATGACTTACCACTACTGTCAGTTTGACTAGTTACATATTGAATTTTTTTCTTGACCCTTTACCAACCTGGAGCGTGAAACTTTGGGTCTGGGGATATAACTGGGAAGGTGGACCAGTATCTCACCCAGGACGGCCCCACCTGTTATTCTTTAGAGGGATCATGAGGGGCGGATGGGAAGATCAGAAGGAATATGCAAGGAAGAGGTGGTGAGCTTAAGTTAGGTACCATCCCGGCATTTACCTGGAGGAGATGTGGGAAACCACGGAATACCACTTGTAGGATGACTGAGGTGGGAATCGAACCCCCTTCGGTGACTGAGTGGACCACGTTCCAGCCCTCGTAATTGTTCAAATTTCGTGGCAGGGAATCGAACCCGGGACTCCGGAGGTTGCAGCTAGTCACCCTAACCACTACACCACAGAGGCTGACACATTGAATTTACGAGACATAAACTTCAAAAAACTAACACTAATATAGACTAAGCATGAATAATGGAGGTTCCCTTACTCAAGTAAATGAAATGTAAAAATGAAATGTCGTATGGCTTTTAGTGCCGGGATATCCCAGGACGGGCTCGGCTCGCCAGGTGCAGGTCTTTCTATTTGACTCCCGTAGGCGACCTGCGCGTCGTGATGAGGATGAAATGATGTTGAAGACAACACATACAACCAGCCCCCGTGCCATTGGAATTAACCAATTAAGGTTAAAATCCCCGACCTAGCCGGAAATCGAACCCGAGACCCTCTGAACCGAAGGCCAGTACGCTGACCGTTCAGCCAACGAGTACTCAAGTAAATGGCCAATCAAGATATCAATGAATAAATCATTTTCTGAGGAATTAGAGAAGTAACCACTCTCTCTCTCTCTCTCACCCGCACTCAATTTAATATTATATATTTCTGCCCGTATTTTGATACACTCATTACTATAACCATATTCTTCTGTGTTTGCCTGGTGTAAAATTTTCAGCTCCCTTCTATAAATTTGTTCTTACTTGTCGAACTGAAGTGAAACTACGCTGTAATAATACAAGGAAGAAAATATATTACACGTACTTATGCCGAAAGTCAATAAGAATACACAAAGGCTAAGTCAGCAAACCAACCAAAGTCCTGACAAGAAAAGGTTAGGTTAAGTTAGGTTGTTTATGAAATTTCCTTCCATTTCAACTGAACTGATCTATGTACAGGAGGCAACGTTGCTTTCCTTTTCATAGGTGTCCTTGCAGATTTTTCTTGCTTCTTATACATTCTAGTTGAAATCTCTACATACTGCACCCGCCCATATTTTATTATTATTTTACTTTCCTTTGTCGACTCACAAACATGATTATTATTAGTATTTTAATGACCTTCCGTACGCAACACAAATCTTCCATACTCTGGCTCTTTCATAATCTGGCTGTCTAATAGAAATTATTCCTAATTAAAATACAAATGATCACCGCAGTGAATGAAATTCAAATAAATGGGTTAGCACAAAAAAAGAATTTAACACTTGAAATGAACTTAATTCAAAGTATTATAAACAGCATGCATTAATTGAAAGAAATATATCCCATATTTACATTATATACAACAAACAATTACTCAAATTAATTAATCTAACCCATTATTACGTTAATATAAATTAGTTCGTCCGTCTAACAAAAAACTAAAAATCATGGACTCGGGAAGCGGACCATGTTAAGTAACCATAATTAATTTACACTGAACCCCGTTTAGTCGCGATAACATCCCCTAAATATCAAAATTGTGTACTCATTCCTATGTAGAATTCCATTGTCTCGTAGCGGAGGAGATATAGGCTTTACGGCCCCATGGTGATTTACACGTCCATCATGTCGCACAATACAAATTTTACACAATAAAACACTTCTGGGTGACTACCCATGATTAATACCTTATTACACTAATTTACACAAGAATACTAATAACAAAAAAAAAACACTTATAGGTGCTCCTAGACCCCTGACACTCGCACAATATACTCTTCATATACGCCCGAAACACACGTCGTGACACATTACGACGAAATGTCGTTCATTTGAACCGGCGCGTATCGCGTCTTCAATCGGCACTTCCTGGTTTATTTTCAAGCCGTCTTGATCATCGCCTAGCTCCATATAATTCCCTGCTCGGATAGTTATTCACCGTCTATCTTGAGGTGTTTACTTCAGGCTCCGCACACTGCCTTCCAAAGGTACTATCGGCGTTCCGTTAGTTAGTTATTATTTAAACACATGACATTCATTAATTTCAACATACAATTGTACTGATTATACACACTCGGTACTATGGATAATTTCACTGTTCGTATTCATTCTCCTAATAATTCACGTACTTTCAGCTCTAACTGACTTCGAATACGTCCCGAGGTACTGACTTACAGAGTCAACGTGTCAGAGTCTCAACTACTTCATTACGACTGACACGACTGGTGACCGATAACGACTGGTGACTGGTAAGAACTGAGTGATGTGAGGTCCGCTCGGTCACAACTGGTGACTTCAAACGACTGAGTACTGGTAGGAACTGAGTGATGTGAGGTCCGCTTCTGGACTTTTATGGACGATCTGATTTCCCGCCGGGGTCATCCGCGGTCAACTTCTGGAGAGGGGGTTGGTTATCCTAAATCGGCATATGCAGGCGGAGTTGGATCTCTTGCTTTATCCTACTTAATACACTGGTGATACACATTCATGTGTCGTATTCTGAACTCATATCGTTCGGTGATCATAGAAATATCACTTAATTTCTGTCCTCCACCTTTCGCGCGCTAACTCGGCGTCCCTGATGGCGTGCTCATCTCGACCAATGGCGAGATAGCGTGGGTCATTTCCACGAATTCATTACTTTAATTTATTACGATTACCATTATTCAACATGGGAACGATATCACAAAAATCCCCTCTATTCAATCATGTGGTTGGAATAATTTAATTATTGTTATCGGAGAAGCTAACTGGAGTTCACTCTGAGTTTTTCTTATGTTGGTTCATCTGCGGCCTACGATAAATTTTCTCATTGGTCAACACCGCTTTGGTTAGTTTTAAATCTCTCCCTGTTAAACGTGGCCACACCAAATGCCTCGGGCGTGAAAATACCCGGTACGTCATATTCTCGGTATTGGCGATACACCTGCTCGGCCTTGGTCCGAAATATATACTCTTTCACTTCCTTGTAGTAATTATTCTGTTGTTGTGAGCTCTAGATTTTAATCCTCTTATCTTTTGACCAGGAAACCTTCTTCCCCTTAATGACAAGCTTACCGTGGCGCCGGACTGTCGCGATCATGTTGAAATTCTCCCGTCCACACAAAACTGACACTGTATTTATTTAATATTCCATTATATCTGTATTTCTCATATCAAAATCAAATCATGAAACTAGGGCCTATCTCATCAGGGTACATTTTCCTGTTGCTCGGTAAAAAAAATCTTGTGATAATCATGAGATTTTTTTATATATCCGCATCATACTTTCATCATGATTTGATTACTGCTTTCGTTCCTTTTTGATGGTGACTGATCTCGTCCCGCAGATTGTGGTTATTGAGTCTCAATTCTTCATTCTCTCGTTGAATCAGGTGGATCCTGTTAACGAAATCTTGGACATCACTGTCGATCTCTCCGCATTCTGGGCATGGTCTTGCTTCTATTTGCCTATGGATCAGTTGGACTTCTTCTTCTCTTCCATCTTCTTCTTCATCATCCTCTCCTTCGTCCTCATCTTCTTCTTGGTCATCCTCTGCTTTATTGAAACTCTCTCGTTTTCCTCCTAGCTCCGAGTTGTCGTTCGTCCTCGAATCTAGGGGCGTTTGGATTTAGCTGGCTACTATATTGAGAATGTGACAACGGCGCGTTCCTTTCCCCGTTGCGACCACCATTTGCCTCCTTCTTCCATTTGTCTTCTAAATATTGCTTGGTCTCCTGATGTAGCTCCTCCATAGTTTGTATCGTCGCCTCTATGTATGGTTTCCCATCGTCTCGGTCCCAAACACTACATGGCTTGTCATCCTTTCGGTCATGATTTTGGATTGCCTCCTTCCATTTCCTCTTCTTCAGCTCATCGAGGTACTGCTGGGTTTCTGGGTGTCGATCATCCCCATTTCTACGGTATTCCTCCGTGTAAGGTCTTCGGTTACTGTGATTTCTTCCGTGATATGGCTGAGTTTCGCTCCTTCCATTCCGATATCCACGGTATCCCCTTTCTCCTCGGAATTTATCATGATTCATTTGCCGGTTGCTTTCCGCGAATCCTCCTCGGTGATTCCATTGTCGGGGTCTCCATCCTGGATCATACATCCTCTTGGGTTCTGGATCGGTACTCGTTCCTTGGCTTCTAGTACTGATGGTTCTAGTTTCCGTCTGCCTCTCGACGTTATTTATCTGTTGCTCTCTAGGCCTGGGTTGCCTCTGGTTAGAGTGATACGTGGTCTGATCTAATTGACGTAACAAAGCTTCCGCTTGCACTGCAGTCTGAATATTCGACGCAATCATCATCCGCTGGACCTCAAATGGTAACTGCTTCCCGATAGCGCTAATGAGTTCTGTTTCACTGACCGGATTGTCTAATTCCCGCATCTTATGAAATTGGGATACGAAATACTCTGAATATTTAGTTGGGGACGATGTTGAATAACGTCTAGAATACAACTCCAACCTAAGATCTTGCTGTTCTTGGATACTCCAGAATTTTTGTAAAAACGCCTGTCGGAATCCTATGAAATCCTCGAATGTGTATAAGAAGGCCCTGAACCACATTGCAGGTGCTCCGTCCAAAAACTTCTCTACAGTTCGTAATTGCCGCTCCGCCGGAATTTTATTTTCACTAATATAGTTAGTGATCTCGCGGATGAAGCCTTTAGGGGTTATATGTCCTCGAGCGTCGTATCTAGGTGGTTTGTCGTCTGACATTTTGATGACGTGGACCACAGATGTCGGTAGGGCATTTGATGATGATGACGATCCGTCTCCTACTTCAAACTTAAGTCCGGTCGTATCGGCTTGTGACATGCCTTCCTTTTTATGAAAGCCCTGATTGTCTGGGGTCTCGAACTCTCGGTACTGGAGATGGAAGTCCTGAAGTGACCCTGGCTGTTCTAACCTGGCCTTGACCTGTTCCAGATCCTTTCTAATTTCTTCTAGCCTTTCGGTATTACTGTCGGGCATTTGCTTGGACACTGAATTCTGCCCCGTGTGGACCTTAAATTGTTCCACTATTCTGACCTCTGTGTCAGCGATCGTCTGGCTTTGTTCCGCTAACCCATCAGTCTTTCTGAACAATGCTATATTTGCCTCCTCACACTGTGTGAGTCTACGGCTACGATCTTCCGAATTCGTCTTTATATCCTGAATTTCATTTCTGAGACCGGCTACTAGTACTAGGGTACGAACAGTTTCACCTCGTAACTCATCGATTCCCTTTTCGTGCCTGTCCAAAGTATTTGCAGTATGTGCACCTTTACTTTCCACGTGGCTTCGGATGATATCGTTTTCCTTGCGACATTCACCCCTCACCTCTTCGATGTGCGCCTTTAAATCTTCGCGGTCGACCAACCTCTGAGCTGAAATCTCCTGAATACTGGCCTTTAATTTCTCCTTAATTTCGTTACGTTCTAGTAACGCCTCATCCCTGAATCGGTCAACCTTTTCATTGACACTAATAATACAAGAGTCGATATGCCCTTTCAATTCGTCCTTAGCGAAATGACACGCCTCCTGGACTTGGGTCATTCGGTCCCGTAATTCCTGTCCTAGTGATATACTGGCGGCATGAACCTCAGCTATTTGTTCTGTGAGTTTTATTTTATTAAATTCACACGCGGCCTGTACCATCTCGACTTTATTTTCTAATGAAACGTTAGCGGCATGTATTTGTTCCGTCAGTTCCTGTCTAGTAGAAACACTAGCGGCCTGAACTATAGATGTCAGTTCCTGTTTAGTAGAAACACTAGCGGCCTGAACTATAGATGTCAGTTCCTGTTTAGTAGAAACATTAGCGGCCTGAACTATAGATGTCAGTTCCTGTTTAGTAGAAACATTAGCGGCCTGAATTTGTTCCGTAGTTATAGCCAAAACTCGCATTAAATCTTCCAAAGTGAGAGCTTTCACCTCTCCCTGTCCTTCTAACTGTTCACCTTGGGGACGCTCCCCACCTTCGTCTGACATTATATCAAATGAGAAAAGAGGGCCGATCAGCCTCTCATCCTATCGCACACGATTACGACAATTTTGGGTCTAGGCCCTATCATACGGTTATATCCTCGTTAATATTTTCTAGAATTTTTAAATTTCCAAATTCAAAACCAAACGATATTTTTCGCTTTCACATAGCGAATAATTTATATAACGTAATTCAAATTTGCATATTAATTGCCATCACGTGCTCATTATGAGTGAAATTCATATCATAAGTCACTCCCGACTATGGCAACAACAACAACAATCAATAATACCATGACGAAAACCTTGAAGTCACCTGTCTTGAAACAATTTAAATTTAACTTATACAGTTCCATTATCTTTTTATTAATACTTGAATCTGGTTCTCAGTCACATTTTTACCAAATACAGTATTCCTAATAAATTTTGCCTATATAAAATTCCTGCCCATGGATAGTTACATTTATGTGGAGTCTCACTAAATCACAATAACTTTTAATTTCATAGAATAGGGAATTATTAATTTAATGAGTCTTTATAGCAATAAAATACTATTGTATAATTATCAAGTCTAGCCCCGTTCGAAACTAACCTTACTTTAACATGAAATACTACTTGACATATCAAAAACCACTAACTTAACCGTGATGCGGTCAAAATTTAATTAAATATCCCGATTGGGTTTACATTGAAGTTAAACAACTGGGCCTATTTATAATGAAATCGGGCACTGAGCTGCTCGCTAATGATATCGTCGCTAATACAACAAAAAGTTCAGATTTTTTTTTTTTTTTTTTTTTTGCGTAAAAAAATTATAAAGTCACCCGTTGCTCAAACATGATGCAATAGGCCCTTTTACGTTGGGCGCCATTATGCACCCGCCCATATTTTATTATTATTTTACTTTCCTTTGTCGACTCACAAACATGATTATTATTAGTATTTTAATGACCTTCCGTACGCAACACAAATCTTCCATACTCTGGCTCTTTCATAATCTGGCTGTCTAATAGAAATTATTCCTAATTAAAATACAAATGATCACCGCAGTGAATGAAATTCAAATAAATGGGTTAGCACAAAAAAAGAATTTAACACTTGAAATGAACTTAATTCAAAGTATTATAAACAGCATGCATTAATTGAAAGAAATATATCCCATATTTACATTATATACAACAAACAATTACTCAAATTAATTAATCTAACCCATTATTACGTTAATATAAATTAGTTCGTCCGTCTAACAAAAAACTAAAAATCATGGACTCGGGAAGCGGACCATGTTAAGTAACCATAATTAATTTACACTGAACCCCGTTTAGTCGCGATAACATCCCCTAAATATCAAAATTGTGTACTCATTCCTATGTAGAATTCCATTGTCTCGTAGCGGAGGAGATATAGGCTTTACGGCCCCATGGTGATTTACACGTCCATCATGTCGCACAATACAAATTTTACACAATAAAACACTTCTGGGTGACTACCCATGATTAATACCTTATTACACTAATTTACACAAGAATACTAATAACAAAAAAAAACACTTATAGGTGCTCCTAGACCCCTGACACTCGCACAATATACTCTTCATATACGCCCGAAACACACGTCGTGACACATTACGACGAAATGTCGTTCATTTGAACCGGCGCGTATCGCGTCTTCAATCGGCACTTCCTGGTTTATTTTCAAGCCGTCTTGATCATCGCCTAGCTCCATATAATTCCCTGCTCGGATAGTTATTCACCGTCTATCTTGAGGTGTTTACTTCAGGCTCCGCACACTGCCTTCCAAAGGTACTATCGGCGTTCCGTTAGTTAGTTATTATTTAAACACATGACATTCATTAATTTCAACATACAATTGTACTGATTATACACACTCGGTACTATGGATAATTTCACTGTTCGTATTCATTCTCCTAATAATTCACGTACTTTCAGCTCTAACTGACTTCGAATACGTCCCGAGGTACTGACTTACAGAGTCAACGTGTCAGAGTCTCAACTACTTCATTACGACTGACACGACTGGTGACCGATAACGACTGGTGACTGGTAAGAACTGAGTGATGTGAGGTCCGCTCGGTCACAACTGGTGACTTCAAACGACTGAGTACTGGTAGGAACTGAGTGATGTGAGGTCCGCTTCTGGACTTTTATGGACGATCTGATTTCCCGCCGGGGTCATCCGCGGTCAACTTCTGGAGAGGGGGTTGGTTATCCTAAATCGGCATATGCAGGCGGAGTTGGATCTCTTGCTTTATCCTACTTAATACACTGGTGATACACATTCATGTGTCGTATTCTGAACTCATATCGTTCGGTGATCATAGAAATATCACTTAATTTCTGTCCTCCACCTTTCGCGCGCTAACTCGGCGTCCCTGATGGCGTGCTCATCTCGACCAATGGCGAGATAGCGTGGGTCATTTCCACGAATTCATTACTTTAATTTATTACGATTACCATTATTCAACATGGGAACGATATCACAAAAATCCCCTCTATTCAATCATGTGGTTGGAATAATTTAATTATTGTTATCGGAGAAGCTAACTGGAGTTCACTCTGAGTTTTTCTTATGTTGGTTCATCTGCGGCCTACGATAAATTTTCTCATTGGTCAACACCGCTTTGGTTAGTTTTAAATCTCTCCCTGTTAAACGTGGCCACACCAAATGCCTCGGGCGTGAAAATACCCGGTACGTCATATTCTCGGTATTGGCGATACACCTGCTCGGCCTTGGTCCGAAATATATACTCTTTCACTTCCTTGTAGTAATTATTCTGTTGTTGTGAGCTCTAGATTTTAATCCTCTTATCTTTTGACCAGGAAACCTTCTTCCCCTTAATGACAAGCTTACCGTGGCGCCGGACTGTCGCGATCATGTTGAAATTCTCCCGTCCACACAAAACTGACACTGTATTTATTTAATATTCCATTATATCTGTATTTCTCATATCAAAATCAAATCATGAAACTAGGGCCTATCTCATCAGGGTACAATACAAAATGGACGAAGTAATAAAATGCTGAATTGGTCATTTCACACCAACTACGTTGATTATTAAATGCATTATTCACAATTCTTCTTGCCTGGTATTGCACAAACAAACTTAAAATCCTGCACAAAAAGAAAATATGCTTTACTTACTCCCGCAAACGCATCGCTAGAGATATTCACAATACGGCAATGACGATACGAATAATCTCGTAAGTGACATGACTGTATAGTGCCAACCTGCAAGATTAACAGTAACTGTAAGACGTCGTATTGGCAAGTAGGGTCCTTGTATGGTTGGTGATACTGAAGCGAACCCAAGAGTTGGAAAATAACTGTAATTTACTATCTTCAGTATTAACAGGGGAGAAAGAGTAAGGTTGGACCTCAGTGTATAAACTTACATGGCGGGGGTAATGCGCATGTTACTATCACAACATGACCTCCCAGCTGAGATATGTTTTTGACGGTCACAATAGAGTTAGCGGGCGGCGCAACGTCGCTTGCAGACGCCGTGTAGAGGCGAAGTAAGGATTACTTTTATTCGTTTCAGAAATCTGTCGAAACACACACTAAATGTTTCAAGTTTTGTAACTGAAAATTGACGAAATTTGTCATATACAGTATTTTTTAAAACAATCTCAATTGATGGCATGTTAGACGGTAATAGATCTTGAAAATGCCTATACAGGAGGAAACTCTTCTCAATAAGGGATCATATGAGAGTTCGGCGGTCGTAGAGTAGGCTTTGACCTAAAAATGGCCACGGCTGGTTCATGGCCGACTGCTCTGTACTCCGACCGACCAACCGAGTAGAGGCGTGGAGGCCACTATGACTGTATTACCTTTCCATTCAGGAGACGGTGATGGAATTGTCCCCACCATCGGCTGCTCTGAGAATGGTATACCGTGGTTTTGCATTCTCCTGCACTAAGGTGTATGCCGGGGCAGTTCCTAAATTAGACCACGGCCTAAATTACTGTACCAAATTGTCAAGTGAAATTAATTTTCTAATAATATATTTTTAATTGGCACCAGGAAATGTAAAATACAGTGGTGGGTTTTTCATATCAATTACGGAACAACATGATGAAGGTATAAACAATTAGGATCAGGTTACAAATTAGTGACGCAATATAGTAACAATACTAATAATATAAATACATATATATAATAGACGTGTGTGTCCGTATACTCGTATTTAAACTTGCAGCCAAAACTACCCGGTGTTTGTGTGCGGTAGTAACCTCGAGTCTTCCGTCGTGCACTACTGGACGATAGTTGCCTCTATGGAGCTGTGGTTGTGCGGGAGTTGTGGGGCTTGACTCTGGCTGACTTCATCATTGAATGTATTAAAATATGTGAGAATGTACTGGTGGGATCCGAGTGAGAATGTACTGTACTCTAGAAGGCTGTGATGCGTACTCCTCGATTTTATATAGCATCTGGCAGGAGTATGGTGATCTCAGAACTATAACAGTTTGCTGCTTGAGTACATCTGTGAGTATTTTCTGTAATTCTTTATCATAAAGCAGATACTTACTGAAACAGCCTTAACAATATTAGTGAGGCGGTATGGTAATCATAATCGGCAAAGAAAAAGGAAAATTGGTTTTTATACCAAGAATTCCATTGATCTCAAATAATTCGTCAGGTTTTTAAAACATTTTCAATATCCAGTGAGATTACCTTATAGTATGACTATCGGTAAGGCTCAGGGTCAAACGTTCCACAATATCGGGGTTAATTTGGAAGATTTCTGTTTCTCACACGGTCAACTCTACGTTACTTTCTCCCGTGTCGGACAAGCAGAAAATCTGTATGTGAATTCGCCAGGCAACAAGACATCAAATGTAGTGTGAAGGATACATTTTAATGAAATGAGTTAAAATGTAAGATACCGTATTTATGTACCGCGGAAAAGAATGAAAATTAACGAAGGAACAGAAAAAGTGTTTTCTTCTAATGCACGTCTGCTGTATTATGTAGAGAAAACCGTACAGATATACAAATATCCCAGCGAAGCATGCTGTCTTCAGCTAGTAACAAGAATAAAGGAGGAATAATAATGGTATAGGCTTGAGCAATTTTGTTACTTTCATTGATCTGTCTCTGTCTTAAACTTGGCTTTGACAATATGAAAATGACTGAGGTATGAGTGATGCTAGTAATGCCATTCCTTATGCAGCAATCCCTGCTATGAATGGTGTGAAAATGTTGCTCATAGGGTCGGTTTGTGCATGCATTTCAGTGGGCTTGGCAGACTGATATGTAATAGCAACTTCTGGCTCCGTGAGGAAAGCAACGGGAAACTACCTCACTCCTCATTTTCCTAGTACGCCTCTTCAGTGATGCCTAGGCCATCTATGACAGCTGATGGCGGAGCTGTTGAGGATCCATCCAGCCTTCGGGGCCAAATGCCCATTGGGAATGTACTCCAGAGTTTCCATGCTGTAACTAGAAATTAATGAATACAGGATAATATTTGATTTAGTGGAATTTAAGCAGGAAAACATTTTATTGAATGAGGAAAGAAGACGAAAGTCGAAAAGCCTCCGTGGCTCAGGTGGCAGCGCACCGGCCTCTTACCGCTGGATACCGTGGTTCAAATCCCTGTCACTCCATGTGAGATTTGTGCTGGACAAAGCGGAGGCGGGACAGGTTTTTCTCAGGGTACTCCGGTTTTCCCTGTTATCTTTCATTCCAGCAACACTCTCCATTATCATTTCATTTCATCTGCCAGTCATTAAACATTGCCCCAAGGGAGTGCGACAGGCCTCGGCGGCCGGCACAATTCCTATCCTCTCCGCAAGTTGGGACCTTCATTCTTCCCATCCCTGACCCGGTCATTGACTGGAAAACAGATTGTAGGAGGAAAAAAGACGAAAATTAGAAAGTAGGTAAGTAGGTGTGTTCGTCGAAAGTAGTAAACAAGTGTTAATAGGTGAAAATTCCTTCGTTCATTTATGTGTAGCCCTCTCAAAGTTTTGACATTGGGTGTAACATGAGCGTCATATTGGAAGGCATGTCGTATGCAAGAGTTTGTGTTTGTTGAAATCGTGAAGCTTGTTCAGCATTTAGTACGGTATCAGAGTAGTCTAAAATTTGGGACTAGGAGTGCCTGGATTAATTTGAATTGGATTGGAGGAATAGTAACCTTCTGGCGTTGCAGCGGAATATAGCTACATGAACCATTTTACGTGACCTTCGCAAACTGAATGCTACAGTTCCAGCCCCTTATAAAAGTAAACTAAAAACAAAGCAGAAGACTGGACAAGTTAAGTACATAACATGACGTTGGCAATGAGGGATATGAATCTCAAATTGAAGATTTCAAGAATTTCTGAGAATACATTACAATTCGATAGCTTCTTGACAGTGAAGCAACTACGATAAAGAAACATTGATATACAATATAAATCATATTTCGCTTCCATCTCACGTCATTCATCCCTATTGATAAACATTTGACAACTGTTAGTAAAATGGTTCAAATCCAAAAGTAAAGCTGTGGAAATTTCAAATCGTTTAATTTTAGATTACAGGATAGCCATTTCACGTGCACGACTCCAGTGGTTGTATCTAGTACAGACTACCACGTACATTTATCATTCAAGCACCTGAGGAATTTAGTAATCAGGAGTTATTTGTCAAATAAATAAATTAATGTTATAATATTCTCATTTCTTCAGAATTTACTTGAACACTTAAACAAAATCATTTCTAAGAATGACATAAAACACAACCGTAAAATAAAAAAATTAGTAGTTACTATGGGTCACTATATATATATATATATATGTGTGTGTGTGTGTATAAATTTGTCTACATTGCCATATTACACAGAAAAGTACCAGCTAGAAGATATTCAACTGATGGGGCTTAAGATCGATGCCAGGGAGACGATCCCAAACAATGTGGCGGAAATCATGAGATTCTTCGGAATTAGCACCGATGAACTCGTGAATTGGGGGCTAATAGCTCTCAAGAAGTTCATCCTCATTTTGAGACATCATCCAAATAACATCAACTGACCGCGGTTTACCAATTTAAGGCATTTGGTAGAGCGCATCATGGGAGACTACTGACAAAAATGAGAGCTATTTCACTAGATTAAATGGTGATTGAATGGGTCGCTATAATGCTAGAAAACAGAACTCATTGAATTAGAATAGATGAAGTTTTATCTGATCCTGTAATCATTGAGAGGGGAATTCCTCAAGATAGAATTATTGGCCCCGTATATTTTCTAGTATATATAAACAATATGAGTAAAGAAGTGGAATCAGAGATAAGGCTTTTAGCGGATGATGTTTTTCTGTATAAAGTAATAAACAGGTTACAAAATCGTGCGAAGCTGCAAAAATACCTCGACCATGATGTGAAATGGACAGCAAGCAATGTAACAGGCCACCGTGGCTACAAAACAAAAAAGGCAACGAAATTATACACAGAGTAAACATAATAGTGTATTTTGTTCCGTACCTACCATATCTGTAACACTATTCGTCAAAGGGGAGCACATGGACCTCGAGCATTTCTGCAGTTATTGCTTCATTTTCGAGCCTAGCGACTCAATAGTCAACTTACTTATGAGGAACCCGTCCACTTGAAGATCGAGAAAATATAGTGATGCTGATACCGTTATAGTAACGGCGGTTTACACCTCTAGTTCACATACACAATACTAACTGCTAATGGGAAACTTTGGCTAAAACAGAACGATGGAAATTTAGTTTGGGTAAAGGGGAAAGCATCTCCCACTAAGAAGAGAAATGAACTATGGTGGATCTGATCACCATCAGATGCCATGACAAGTTCACTTGTGGTAATCCTAAGTTAATAGAGCATTGAGACGATGGGATACTACAGTCTCCAATCATTCCCCTGTCGGTATGGGCGGTAGAATACTTCCACTGTATCCCCTGCCTGTCGTAAGATGAGGCTAGGGTACTAGGGGCTCTGAACTTGGGAGCGTTGATGGGCGACCACGGTATCGGTACCTCAGTCTGGCATTGATTCTACTTACTTGCGGGAGGCTCCTCGCTTTCGTATATTTATCCGATCTACCTTAGACAACTCTTGTTCGTTTCAGACCCTGACGGTATTAGGTTTCCAAGGTCAAGGGAGTCTATCATTTTCACGCCCTTCGTGGTCATTGGTTTCTTTTTGCCGACATTCTTCCATGTTTCTGACCTCTCATATTTTGCCTGTGATTAGTGTTAAGAGAGGATGGTAATCTAGTTGAACTTCCTCGTAAAACAATAATCACCGCCACCAGTGTTCATTCATTCGTTGATATTTATGGGTCGGCCCCGCGGCGTAGGATAGGGTAGCGTTTCTGCTTCCTACCTGAAGGCTCTGGGTTGATTCCAGGCCATGTCAGAAATTTTTACCTGGATCTAAGGGCTGGCTCGAGCTACACTCAGCCTACGTGATTTAAATTGAGGAGCTATCTGACGGTGAGGGACAGGCCCCAGTCTAGAAATCCTAGAATATCCGCCGAGAGGTTTTATCATGCCGATCACACGATACCCCGTAATCTGATCTGCAGGCCTTCGAGCTGAGAAATCACTTGGTAGGACATAATCCTTCGGGGCTGTTAAACCATGGAGTTTGTTTGTTTTATTCATGATACTGCAGAAGCAGCATTTATTCCTTTATGCAACTGCTTACTTAACAATATCATTTAATAGAAACAATAAAATTTAAAATTCTCCAGCTTGATGCTTGAACATCATACTACTTAATAATATTATAAGTGAAATATCCTGTTTCAGCATATAAAAACCACTTACAACTCAGATATTTACATTTGTTAACAAGAGAACGTTGTACTTTGATGGGATACCAGATGTGTTTCATGTTGGTTGGAGTCACTCTTACTTAACTTAAAAAAATGTTTGCTACTTATTTGACATAATATTGTTGTGAACTTTGTAATTCCGACTCATATTCACAATCGCTACATCTGTATAAACTTATATCAAGCAAGAGTTTTTCTGTACATTGCTCACAATTTAAAAATAATGGTATTTCTGTATCGGTTGTGTCCACAGTAACAAGTAAATGCACTTCATGATAATTTTTCGTCATTTCTGTCTGTCTGTCTGTCTGTCTGTCTGTCTGTCTGTCTGTCTGTCTGTCTGTCTGTCTGTCTGTCTGTCTGTCTGTCTGTCTGTCTGTCTCTCTACGCAGCACGAGAAAACGGCTAAGGAGATTTTGATGAAAATCGGTATGTAAAGTCAGAAAATAAACCACTACAATTTAGTCTGTAAATCATTTTATTCACGCTGAGAGAAATGGTAGTTTAGGGGAAGGCCTACAATTTTATTCTAAAATGTTTGTTACTAGTGGTCCTAACGGTAAATACTAGATAACTGAAGTTATACAGAAGTACATTTCCCATCATTTATGTCTTAGGCTATACATTTTTGGCGTACCGGCTGTGTTAACAGAGATATTCATGAATTTGTACTTTTGTTGTTAAGTCCATATCAACGCCGAGCCACGAGCAAATGAGGAAACAGAATTACATCAAAATCGATATGTAGAGTTGGGGAATAAAAAAACTACAGTCTAGGCTATAAATAATTTTATTCACCCCGTATGAAATGGTAGTTTAAGGGAAGGCGCCTGAAATTTAATTTTTAAATACCTATGTTATTGGTTCTGTCGCAAAGTAGGTACTACATAACAAAAGTTACAGAGAATACAGTTTCCGGTCATTTATATTTTATTCAGCTTTACCGTACAGACTATAGTAAGAATGGTATTTCCGAGTCGGAAGAAAACTACATGTGAAGGTCTACAATGTCGAAAGCTCATAAAATTAATCAACAATAATATTACATTGACCATTGTTTGTTGTGATGTTCTTTGTCTCTTATGATACCACTCATCTCCGATAGATGGGGTTTCTGCTGCGTATCGAATACAACAGCCTGCTTGAATATTGGTGAAAATAGCCGAGGAGTTAGATGACTTTCTTCTTTAGCATGGCTTTCCTCTGGTTCATAATTTTTCTGATACTACTGGTACATAACACATTGGTTCATTGTAGTGTTCCACCAATTCGATCCCTACTCTGACGCGCTGATTTGAATGAGCAGAATGCAAACATAACGGAATACGGTAGAGGAGTGTTCACACAAGCGATTCAGCCATTTCACCATTTCAGCCATTATTCATTCAGCCATTCATTCGCCTGGTAGCCTTCGGTCCGAGCACATCTCCGAGCTTTCTCCGACCTTCTGGCCTGTCTTCGCCTTTGCTAACCGCTTTCTACGTGGTCTCCCTGGTTGTCTCCAGCATTCGCCTTGGCCGACGAGCCGTTCCCGGCCAGCCACTGCCGTCTTCAACTGGAGTTACTTGTGAGGAGGTATTCTAACTGGTAGTTGGGCTGATGGCCTACCCCCCTCTGCTCTGAGGGCTACTTTCTCTGCAGCTGTACTCTTCTGCTGGGACTTGACTTCTCATCGGCCTCTGCCGGCCACCTGAGCCACGCCTTGCGGGTTGCCTAACCCCGCCTGTCTTCGCCTCGCATCACTTCAACTCCGCAGCTTCCAGTTCTTCCCCAACTCTTCGTCCTCAGCCTACCTGGGCTGACTCGAGCAATTTTGTCTATATAGCGGACCTGGTTTATCCATAGTCGAGCTATAACCCTTCGGTCACCGTAGCAGGACTGGTAGCGTAGGTGAGCATTTAGCGTCCTGCTTCGGCTCTCAGGCCCACTTAAAATCTTTTCTCGCTATACCTTCATCCATCATAATTACTGTCGCTTGTAGACCGCGGCTCGTACCTTGTCAGTGGCCCCAACCACTACCAACCAAACTCGCCCTGGTACGAACCCGACAACAGGAAGACTCTTTTCAATAGTCCACTAAGGTGTTTGACGTCCCCACTTCTCTGCTCATATTTTTCCTACCATTGAATGCATTGATGCCCCTTGGCTGCCCCCCAGTCCTAGTGTTTAGGGCCCCTGCCTAGGCAGTGGCAACCCCCCCCCCCCGCTATGTGTCTATTACGATAAAAGTAGGCAAGAACCCTTCTGGTTCATTGCAACCCTCCCCCACCTCCGTCCCCTCAGGCCAACCCACTAGATATATTATGAAAACACCTCTGCAAGGCTCTGGAATGTTCTCTGAAGCTAGCCCTCCTGCAGTCAGTATCATGCCATTAAAAGAAAGACTTGCCTCTGTCACTAATGCTATATCCCCCCCCCCCAATTTATGAAGAATAAGGACTGCCCGGCACCCTCCTGTCAACTTCCTGACTCGGCTGACACCCCTGCCTCCTCGGTAGACGACGCCTCACCTGCAACCATGGATTCTGAACCAGCTCTTCCGCCGCCTTCAGCTAACCTTGTGAAGACAAGATCATCATCACAACCACCATCTCGAACAAGAGCAATGTCACTCCCTATGCAGTCTGCCAGTGTGGATAAACTCTTTCCTGACTCTTATGATTCCGCCTCCACCGGCGGATCTACAGACGATTCGTACTCGTCCCCTTCGGGACGCTCTCAAAGAAGAAGGATGAGAACATATGACAGGCCCAGGCCACTGGTAGTCTCAAATCAATTTGATATCTTCAACAATTCCTCCCATCTCCCCACCCCCCGAAAACCATCGCCTCTAAGCGTCCTACACCTTCCCGCCCCCATTCCCCTCCCCCTACCAACCCCACCAGCTCAACCAGAAACCCACAACTCCCCCTACCCTTGCCCTCCACAGCCCAACTCCTGAGGAATTTAGAAATCAGGAGTTATTTGTCAAATAAATAAATTAATGTTATAATGTTCTCATTTTTTCAGAATTTACTTGAACACTTAAACAAAATCATTTCTAAGAATGACATAAAACACAACTGTAAAATAAAAAAATTAGTAGTTACACTGGGTCACTATATATATATGTGTGTGTGTATAAATTTGTCTACATTGCCATATTACACAGAAAAGTACCAGCTAGAAGATATTCAACTGATGGGGCTTAAGATCGATGCCAGGGAGACGATCCCAAACAATGTGGCGGAAATCATGAGATTCTTCGGAATTAGCACCGATGAACTCGTGAATTGGGGGCTAATAGCTCTCAAGAAGTTCATCCTTATTTTGAGACATCATCCAAATAACATCAACTGACCGCGGTTTACCAATTTAAGGCATTTGGTAGAGCGCATCATGGGAGACTACTGACAAAAATGAGAGCTATTTCACTAGATTAAATGGTGATTGAATGGGTCGCTATAATGCTAGAAAACAGAACTCATTGAATTAGAATAGATGAAGTTTTATCTGATCCTGTAATCACTGAGAGGGGAATTCCTCAAGATAGAATTATTGGCCCCTTATATTTTCTAGTATATATAAACAATATGAGTAAAGAAGTGGAATCAGAGATAAGGCTTTAAGCGGATGATGTTTTTCTGTATAAAGTAATAAACAGGTTACAAAATCGTGCGAAGATGCAAAAATACCTCGACAATGTTGTGAAATGGACAGCAAGCAATGTAACAGGCCACCGTGGCTACAAAACAAAAAAGGCAACGAAATTATACACAGAATAAACATAATAGTGTATTTTGTTCCGTACCTACCATATCTGTAACACTATTCGTCAAAGGGGAGCACATGGACCTCGAGCATTTCTGCAGTTATTGCTTTATTTTCGAGGCTAGCTACTCAATAGTCAACTTACTTATGAGGAACCCGTCCACCTGAAGATCGAGAAAATAAAGTGATGCTCATACCGTTACAGTAACGGCAGTTTACACCTCTAGTTCACATACACAATACTAACTGCTAATGGGAAACTTTGGCTAAAACAGAACGATGGAAATTTAGTTTGGGTAAAGGGGAAAGCATCTCCCACTAAGAAGAGAAATGAACTATGGTGGATCTGATCACCATCAGATGCCATGACAAGTTCACTTGTGGTAATCCTAAGTTAATAGAGCATTGAGACGATGGGATACTACAGTCTCCAATCATTCCCCTGTCGGTATGGGCGGTAGAATACTTCCACTGTATCCCCTGCCTGTCGTAAGATGAGGCTAGGGTACTAGGGGCTCTGAACTTGGGAGCGTTGATGGGCGACCACGGTATCGGTACCTCAGTCTGGCATTGATTCTATTTACTTGCGGGAGGCTCCTCGCTTTCGTATATTTATCCGATCTACCTTAGACAACTCTTGTTCGTTTTAGACCCTGACGGTATTAGGTTTCCAAGGTCAAGGGAGTCTATCATTTTCACGCCCTTCGTGGTCATTGGTTTACTTTTGCCGACATTCCTCCATGTTTCTGACCTCTCATATTTTGCCTGTGATTAGTGTTAAGAGCGGATGGTAATCTAGTTGAACTTCCTCGTAAAACAATAATCACCGCCACCAGTGTTCATTCATTCGTTGATATTTATGGGCCGGCCCCGCGGCGTAGGATAGGGTAGCGTTTCTGCTTCTTACCTGAAGGCTCTGGGTTGATTCCAGGCCATGTCAGAAATTTTTACCTGGATCTAAGGGCTGGCTCGAGCTACACTCAGCCTACGTGATTTAAATTGAGGAGCTATCTGACGGTGAGGGACAGGCCCCAGTCTAGAAATCCTAGAATATCCGCCGAGAGGTTTTGTCATGCCGATCACACGATACCCCGTAATCTGATCTGCAGGCCTTCGAGCTGAGAAATCACTTGGTAGGACATAATCCTTCGGGGCTGTTAAACCATGGAGTTTGTTTGTTTTATTCATGATACTGCAGAAGCAGCATTTATTCCTTTATGCAACTGCTTACTTATCAATATCATTTAATAGAAACAATAAAATTTAAAATTCTCCAACTTGATGCTTGAACATCATACTGCTTAATAATATTATAAGTGAAATATCCTGTTTCAGCATATAAAAACCACTTACAACTCAGATATTTACATTTGTTAACAAGAGAACGTTGTACTTTGATGGGATACCAGATGTGTTTCATGTTGGTTGGAGTCACTCTTACTAAAATGTTTGCTACTTATTTGACATAATATTGTTGTGAACTTTGTAATTCCGACTCATATTCACAATCGCTACATCTGTATAAACTTATATCAAGCAAGAGTTTTTCTGTACATTGCTCACAATTTAAAAATAATGGTATTTCTGTATCGGTTGTGTCCACAGTAACAAGTAAATGCACTTCATGATAATTTTCCGTCATTTCTGTCTGTCTGTCTGTCTGTCTGTCTGTCTGTCTGTCTGTCTGTCTGTCTGTCTGTCTGTCTGTCTGTCTGTCTGTCTGTCTGTCTGTCTGTCTGTCTGTCTGTCTGTCTGTCTGTCTCTCTACGCAGCACGAGAAAACGGCTAAGGAGATTTTGATGAAAATCGGTATGTAAAGTCAGAAAATAAACCACTACAATTTAGTCTGTAAATCATTTTATTCACGCTGAGAGAAATGGTAGTTTAGGGGAAGGCCTACAATTTTATTCTAAAATGTTTGTTACTAGTGGTCCTAACGGTAAATACTAGATAACTGAAGTTATACAGAAGTACATTTCCCATCATTTATGTCTTAGGCTATACATTTTTGGCGTACCGGCTGTGTTAACAGAGATATTCATGAATTTGTACTTTTGTTGTTAAGTCCATATCAACGCCGAGCCACGAGCAAATGAGGAAACAGAATTACATCAAAATCGATATGTAGAGTTGGGGAATAAAAAAACTACAGTCTAGGCTATAAATAATTTTATTCACCCCGTATGAAATGGTAGTTTAAGGGAAGGCGCCTGAAATTTAATTTTTAAATACCTATGTTATTGGTTCTGTCGCAAAGTAGGTACTACATAACAAAAGTTACAGAGAATACAGTTTCCGGTCATTTATATTTTATTCAGCTTTACCGTACAGACTATAGTAAGAATGGTATTTCCGAGTCGGAAGAAAACTACATGTGAAGGTCTACAATGTCGAAAGCTCATAAAATTAATCAACAATAATATTACATTGACCATTGTTTGTTGTGATGTTCTTTGTCTCTTATGATACCACTCATCTCCGATAGATGGGGTTTCTGCTGCGTATCGAATACAACAGCCTGCTTGAATATTGGTGAAAATAGCCGAGGAGTTAGATGACTTTCTTCTTTAGCATGGCTTTCCTCTGGTTCATAATTTTTCTGATACTACTGGTACATAACACATTGGTTCATTGTAGTGTTCCACCAATTCGATCCCTACTCTGACGCGCTGATTTGAATGAGCAGAATGCAAACATAACGGAATACGGTAGAGGAGTGTTCACACAAGCGATTCAGCCATTTCACCATTTCAGCCATTATTCATTCAGCCATTCATTCGCCTGGTAGCCTTCGGTCCGAGCACATCTCCGAGCTTTCTCCGACCTTCTGGCCTGTCTTCGCCTTTGCTAACCGCTTTCTACGTGGTCTCCCTGGTTGTCTCCAGCATTCGCCTTGGCCGACGAGCCGTTCCCGGCCAGCCACTGCCGTCTTCAACTGGAGTTACTTGTGAGGAGGTATTCTAACTGGTAGTTGGGCTGATGGCCTACCCCCCTCTGCTCTGAGGGCTACTTTCTCTGCAGCTGTACTCTTCTGCTGGGACTTGACTTCTCATCGGCCTCTGCCGGCCACCTGAGCCACGCCTTGCGGGTTGCCTAACCCCGCCTGTCTTCGCCTCGCATCACTTCAACTCCGCAGCTTCCAGTTCTTCCCCAACTCTTCGTCCTCAGCCTACCTGGGCTGACTCGAGCAATTTTGTCTATATAGCGGACCTGGTTTATCCATAGTCGAGCTATAACCCTTCGGTCACCGTAGCAGGACTGGTAGCGTAGGTGAGCATTTAGCGTCCTGCTTCGGCTCTCAGGCCCACTTAAAATCTTTTCTCGCTATACCTTCATCCATCATAATTACTGTCGCTTGTAGACCGCGGCTCGTACCTTGTCAGTGGCCCCAACCACTACCAACCAAACTCGCCCTGGTACGAACCCGACAACAGGAAGACTCTTTTCAATAGTCCACTAAGGTGTTTGACGTCCCCACTTCTCTGCTCATATTTTTCCTACCATTGAATGCATTGATGCCCCTTGGCTGCCCCCCAGTCCTAGTGTTTAGGGCCCCTGCCTAGGCAGTGGCAACCCCCCCCCCCCCGCTATGTGTCTATTACGATAAAAGTAGGCAAGAACCCTTCTGGTTCATTGCAACCCTCCCCCACCTCCGTCCCCTCAGGCCAACCCACTAGATATATTATGAAAACACCTCTGCAAGGCTCTGGAATGTTCTCTGAAGCTAGCCCTCCTGCAGTCAGTATCATGCCATTAAAAGAAAGACTTGCCTCTGTCACTAATGCTATATCCCCCCCCCCAATTTATGAAGAATAAGGACTGCCCGGCACCCTCCTGTCAACTTCCTGACTCGGCTGACACCCCTGCCTCCTCGGTAGACGACGCCTCACCTGCAACCATGGATTCTGAACCAGCTCTTCCGCCGCCTTCAGCTAACCTTGTGAAGACAAGATCATCATCACAACCACCATCTCGAACAAGAGCAATGTCACTCCCTATGCAGTCTGCCAGTGTGGATAAACTCTTTCCTGACTCTTATGATTCCGCCTCCACCGGCGGATCTACAGACGATTCGTACTCGTCCCCTTCGGGACGCTCTCAAAGAAGAAGGATGAGAACATATGACAGGCCCAGGCCACTGGTAGTCTCAAATCAATTTGATATCTTCAACAATTCCTCCCATCTCCCCACCCCCCGAAAACCATCGCCTCTAAGCGTCCTACACCTTCCCGCCCCCATTCCCCTCCCCCTACCAACCCCACCAGCTCAACCAGAAACCCACAACTCCCCCTACCCTTGCCCTCCACAGCCCAACTCCTGAGGAATTTAGAAATCAGGAGTTATTTGTCAAATAAATAAATTAATGTTATAATGTTCTCATTTTTTCAGAATTTACTTGAACACTTAAACAAAATCATTTCTAAGAATGACATAAAACACAACTGTAAAATAAAAAAATTAGTAGTTACACTGGGTCACTATATATATATGTGTGTGTGTATAAATTTGTCTACATTGCCATATTACACAGAAAAGTACCAGCTAGAAGATATTCAACTGATGGGGCTTAAGATCGATGCCAGGGAGACGATCCCAAACAATGTGGCGGAAATCATGAGATTCTTCGGAATTAGCACCGATGAACTCGTGAATTGGGGGCTAATAGCTCTCAAGAAGTTCATCCTTATTTTGAGACATCATCCAAATAACATCAACTGACCGCGGTTTACCAATTTAAGGCATTTGGTAGAGCGCATCATGGGAGACTACTGACAAAAATGAGAGCTATTTCACTAGATTAAATGGTGATTGAATGGGTCGCTATAATGCTAGAAAACAGAACTCATTGAATTAGAATAGATGAAGTTTTATCTGATCCTGTAATCACTGAGAGGGGAATTCCTCAAGATAGAATTATTGGCCCCTTATATTTTCTAGTATATATAAACAATATGAGTAAAGAAGTGGAATCAGAGATAAGGCTTTAAGCGGATGATGTTTTTCTGTATAAAGTAATAAACAGGTTACAAAATCGTGCGAAGATGCAAAAATACCTCGACAATGTTGTGAAATGGACAGCAAGCAATGTAACAGGCCACCGTGGCTACAAAACAAAAAAGGCAACGAAATTATACACAGAATAAACATAATAGTGTATTTTGTTCCGTACCTACCATATCTGTAACACTATTCGTCAAAGGGGAGCACATGGACCTCGAGCATTTCTGCAGTTATTGCTTTATTTTCGAGGCTAGCTACTCAATAGTCAACTTACTTATGAGGAACCCGTCCACCTGAAGATCGAGAAAATAAAGTGATGCTCATACCGTTACAGTAACGGCAGTTTACACCTCTAGTTCACATACACAATACTAACTGCTAATGGGAAACTTTGGCTAAAACAGAACGATGGAAATTTAGTTTGGGTAAAGGGGAAAGCATCTCCCACTAAGAAGAGAAATGAACTATGGTGGATCTGATCACCATCAGATGCCATGACAAGTTCACTTGTGGTAATCCTAAGTTAATAGAGCATTGAGACGATGGGATACTACAGTCTCCAATCATTCCCCTGTCGGTATGGGCGGTAGAATACTTCCACTGTATCCCCTGCCTGTCGTAAGATGAGGCTAGGGTACTAGGGGCTCTGAACTTGGGAGCGTTGATGGGCGACCACGGTATCGGTACCTCAGTCTGGCATTGATTCTATTTACTTGCGGGAGGCCCCTCGCTTTCGTATATTTATCCGGTCTACCTTAGACAACTCTTGTTCGTTTCAGACCCTGACGGTATTAGGTTTCCAAGGTCAAGGGAGTCTATCATTTTCACGCCCTTCGTGGTCATTGGTTTACTTTTGCCGACATTCTTCCATGTTTCTGACCTCTCATATTTTGCCTGTGATTAGTGTTAAGAGCGGATGGTAATCTAGTTGAACTTCCTCGTAAAACAATAATCACCGCCACCAGTGTTCATTCATTCGTTGATATTTATGGGCCGCCGCCGCGGCGTAGGAGAGGGTAGCGTTTCTGCTTCCTACCTGAAGGCTCTGGGTTGATTCCAGGCCATGTCAGAGATTTTTACCTGGATCTAAGGGCTGGCTCGAGCTACACTCAGCCTACGTGATTTAAATTGAGGAGCTCTCTGACGGTGAGGGACAGGCCCCAGTCTAGAAATCCTAGAATGACCGCCGAGAGATTTTGTCATGCCGATCACACGATCCCCCGTAATCTGATCTGCAGGCCTTCGAGCTGAGAAATCGCTTGGTAGGACACAATCCTTCGGGGCTGTTAAACCATGGAGTTTGTTTGTTTTATTCATAATACTGCAGAAGCAGCATTTATTCATTTATACAACTGCTTACTTATCAATATCATTTAATAGAAACAATAAAATTTAAAATTCTCCAGCTTGATGCTTGAACATCATACTACTTAATAATATTATAAGTGAAATATCCTGTTTCAGCGTATAAAAATCACTTACAACTTAGATATTTACATTTGTTAACAAGAGAACGTTGTACTTTGATGGGATACCAGATGTGTTTCATGTTGGTTGGAATCACTCTTACTCAACTTAAAAAAATTGTTTGCTACTTATTTGACATAATATTGTTGTGAACTTTGTAATTCCGACTCATATTCACAATCGCTACATCTATATAAACTTATATCAAGCAAGAGTTTTTCTGTACATTGCTCACAATTTAAAAATAATGGTATTTCTGTATCGGTTGTGTCCACAGTAACAAGTAAATGCACTTCATGATAATTTTCCGTCATTTCTGTCTGTCTGTCTGTCTGTCTGTCTGTCTGTCTGTCTGTCTGTCTGTCTGTCTGTCTGTCTGTCTGTCTGTCTGTCTGTCTGTCTCTCTACGCAGCACGAGAAAACGGCTAAGGAGATTTTGATGAAAATCGGTATGTAAAGTCAGAAAATAAACCACTGCAATGTAGTTTGTAAATCATTTTATTCACGCTGAGAGAAATGGTAGTTTAGGGGAAGGCCTACAATTTTATTCTAAAATGTTTGTTACTAGTGGACCTATCGGTAAATACTAGATAACTGAAGTTATACAGAAGTACATTTCCCATCATTTATGTCTTAGGCTATACATTTTTGGCGTACCGGCTGTGTTAACAGAGATATTCATGAATTTGTACTTTTGTTGTTAAGTCCATATCAACGCCGAGCCACGAGCAAATGAGGAAACAGAATTTCATCAAAATCGATATGTAGAGTTGGGGAATAAAAAACTACAGTCTAGGCTATAAATAATTTTATTCACCCCGTATGAAATGGTAGTTTAAGGGAAGGCGCCTGAAATTTAATTTTTAAATACCTATGTTATTGGTTCTGTCGCAAAGTAGGTACTACATAACAAAAGTTACAGAGAATACAATTTCCGGTCATTTATATTTTATTCAGTTTTACCGTACCGACTATAATAAGAATGGCATTTCCGAGTCGGAAGAAAACTAAATGTGAAGGTCTACAATGTCGAAAGCTCATAAAATTAATCAACAATAACATTACATTGACCATTGTTTGTTGTGATGTTCTTTGTCTCTTATGCTACCACTCATCTCCGATAGATGGGGTTTCTGCTGCGTATCGAATACAACAGCCTGCTTGAATATTGGTGAAAATAGCCGAGGTGTTAGATGACTTTCTTCTTTAGCATGCCTTTCCTCTGGTTCATAATTTTTCTGATACTACTGGTACATAACACATTGGTTCATTGTAGTGTTCCACCAATTCGATCCCTACTCTGACGAGCTGATTTGAATGAGCAGAATGCAAACATAACGGAATACGGTAGAGGGGTGTTCACACAAGCGATTCAGCCATTTCACCATTTCAGCCATTATTCATTCAGCCATTCATTCGCCTGGTAGCCTTCGGTCCGAGCACATCTCCGAGCTTTCTCCGACCTTCTGGCCTGTCTTCGCCTTTGCTAACCGCTTTCTACGTGGTCTCCCTGGTTGTCTCCAGCATTCGCCTTGGCCGACGAGCCGTTCCCGGCCAGCCACTGCCGTCTTCAACTGGAGTTACTTGTGAGGAGGTATTCTAACTGGTAGTTGGGCTGATGGCCTATCCCCCTCTGCTCTGAGGGCTACTTTCTCTGCAGCTGTACTCTTCTGCTGGGACTTGACTTCTCATCGGCCTCTGCCGGCCACCTGAGACACGCCTTGCGGGTTGCCTAACCGCGCCTGTCTTCGCCTCGCATCACTTCAACTCCGCAGCCTCCAGTCCTTCGCTAACTCTTCGTCCTCAGCCTACCTGGGCTGACTCGAGCAATTTTGTCTATATAGCGGACCTGGTTTATCCATAGTCCAGCTATTACCCTCCAGTCACCGTAGCAGGACTGGTAGCGTAGGTGAGCATTTAGCGTCCTGCTTCGGCTCTCAGGCCCCTTTAAAATCTTTTCTCGCTGTACCTTCATCCATCATAATTACTGTCGCTTGTAGACCGCGGCTCGTACCTTGTCAGTGGCCCCAACCACTACCAAACAAACTCGCCCTGGTACGAACCCGACAACAGGAAGACTCTTTTCAATAGTCCACTAAGGTGTTTGACGTCCCCACTTCTCTGCTCATTTTTTCCTACCATTGACTGCATTGATGCCCCTTGGCTGCCCCCCCCAGTCCTAGTGTTTAGGGCCCCTGCCTAGGCAGAGGCAACCCTCCCCCACCTCCGGCCCCTCAGGCCAACCCACTAGATATATTATGAAAACACCTCTGCAAGGCTCTCGGATGTTGTCTGAAGCTAGCCCTCCTGCAGTCAGTATCATGCCATTAAAAGAAAGACTTGCCTCTGTCACTAATGCTATATCCCCCCCCCCAATTTATGAAGAATAAGGACGGCCCGGCACCCTCCCGTCAACTTCCTGACTCGGCTGACACCCCTGCCTCCTCGGTAGTCGACGCCTCACCTGCAACCATGGATTCTGAACCAGCTCTTCCGCCGCCTTCAGATAACCTCGTCAAGACAAGATCATTATCACAACCACCATCTCGAACAAGAGCAATGTCACCCCCTATGCAGTCTGCCAGCGTGGATAAACTCTTTCCTGACTCTGATGATTCCGCCTCCACCGGCGGATCTACAGATGATTCGTACTCGTCCCCTTCGGGACGCTCTCAAAGAAGAAGGATGAGAACATATGACAGGCCCAGGCCACTGGTGGTCTCAAATCAATTTGATATCTTCAACAACTCCTCCCATCTCCCCACCCCCCGAAAACCATCGCCTCTAAGCGTCCTAAACCTTCCCGCCCCCATTCCCCTCCCCCTATTAACCCCACCAGCTCAACCAGAAATCCACAACTCCCCCTACCCTTGCCCCTCCACAGCCCAACTCCTGAGGAATTTAGTAATCAGGAGTTATTTGTCAAATAAATAAATTAATGTTATAATGTTCCCATTTTTTCAGAATTTACTTGAACACTTAAACAAAATCATTTCTAAGAATGACATAAAACACAACTGTAAAATAAAAAAATTAGTAGTTACTATGGGTCGCTATATATATATGTGTGTGTGTGTATAAATTTGTCTACATTGCCATATTACACAGAAAAGTACCAGCTAGAAGATGTTCAACTGATGGGGCTTAAGATCGATGCCAGGGAGACGAACCCAAACAATGTGGCGGAAATCATGAGATTCTTCGGAATTAGCACCGATGAACTCGTGAATTGGGGGCTAATAGCTCTCAAGAAGTTCATCCTCATTTTGAGACATCATCCAAATAACATCAACTGACCTCGGTTTACCAATTTAAAGCATTTGGTAGAGCGCATCATGGGAGACTACTGACAAAAATGAGAGCTATTTCACTAGATTAAATTGTGATTAAATGGGTCGCTATAATGCTAGAAAACAGAACTCATTGAATTAGAATAGATGAAGTTTTATCTGATCCTGTAATCACTGAGAGGGGAATTCCTCAAGATAGAATTATTGGCCCCTTATATTTTCTAGTATATATAAACAATATGAGTAAAGAAGTGGAATCAGAGATAAGGCTTTAAGCGGATGATGTTTATCTGTATAAAGTAATAAACAGGTTACAAAATCGTGCGAAGCTGCAAAAATACCTCGACAATGTTGTGAAATAGACAGCAAGCAATGTAACAGGTCTCCGTGGCTACAAAACAAAAAAGGCAACGAAATTATACACAGAGTAAACATAATAGTGTATTTTGTTCCGTACCTACCATATCTGTAACACTATTCGTCAAAGGGGAGCACATGGACCTCGAGCATTTCTGCAGTTATTGCTTCATTTTCGAGCCTAGCGACTCAATAGTCAACTTACTTATGAGCAACCCGTCCACTTGAAGATCGAGAAAATAAAGTGATGCTGATACCGTTACAGTAACGGCAGTTTACACCTCTAGTTCACATACACAATACTAACTGCTAATGGGAAACTTTGGCTAAAACAGAACGATGGAAATTTAGTTTGGGTAAAGGGGAAAGCATCTCCCACTAAGTAGAGAAATGAACTATGGTGGATCTGATCACCATCAGATGCCATGACAAGTTCACTTGTGGTAATCCTAGGTTAATAGAGCATTGAGACGATGGGATACTACAGTCTCCAATCATTCCCCTGTCGGTATGGGCGGTAGAATACTTCCACTGTATCCCCTGCCTGTCGTAAGATGAGACTAGGGTACTAGGGGCTCTGAACTTGGGAGCGTTGATGGGCGACCACGGTATCGGTACCTCAGTCTGGCATTGATTCTATTTACTTGCGGGAGGCCCCTCGCTTTCGTATATTTATCCGGTCTACCTTAGACAACTCTTGTTCGTTTCAGACCCTGACGGTATTAGGTTTCCAAGGTCAAGGGAGTCTATCATTTTCACGCCCTTCGTGGTCATTGGTTTACTTTTGCCGACATTCTTCCATGTTTCTGACCTCTCATATTTTGCCTGTGATTAGTGTTAAGAGCGGATGGTAATCTAGTTGAACTTCCTCGTAAAACAATAATCACCGCCACCAGTGTTCATTCATTCGTTGATATTTATGGGCCGCCGCCGCGGCGTAGGAGAGGGTAGCGTTTCTGCTTCCTACCTGAAGGCTCTGGGTTGATTCCAGGCCATGTCAGAGATTTTTACCTGGATCTAAGGGCTGGCTCGAGCTACACTCAGCCTACGTGATTTAAATTGAGGAGCTCTCTGACGGTGAGGGACAGGCCCCAGTCTAGAAATCCTAGAATGACCGCCGAGAGATTTTGTCATGCCGATCACACGATCCCCCGTAATCTGATCTGCAGGCCTTCGAGCTGAGAAATCGCTTGGTAGGACACAATCCTTCGGGGCTGTTAAACCATGGAGTTTGTTTGTTTTATTCATAATACTGCAGAAGCAGCATTTATTCATTTATACAACTGCTTACTTATCAATATCATTTAATAGAAACAATAAAATTTAAAATTCTCCAGCTTGATGCTTGAACATCATACTACTTAATAATATTATAAGTGAAATATCCTGTTTCAGCGTATAAAAATCACTTACAACTTAGATATTTACATTTGTTAACAAGAGAACGTTGTACTTTGATGGGATACCAGATGTGTTTCATGTTGGTTGGAATCACTCTTACTCAACTTAAAAAAATTGTTTGCTACTTATTTGACATAATATTGTTGTGAACTTTGTAATTCCGACTCATATTCACAATCGCTACATCTATATAAACTTATATCAAGCAAGAGTTTTTCTGTACATTGCTCACAATTTAAAAATAATGGTATTTCTGTATCGGTTGTGTCCACAGTAACAAGTAAATGCACTTCATGATAATTTTCCGTCATTTCTGTCTGTCTGTCTGTCTGTCTGTCTGTCTGTCTGTCTGTCTGTCTGTCTGTCTGTCTGTCTGTCTGTCTGTCTGTCTGTCTGTCTGTCTGTCTCTCTACGCAGCACGAGAAAACGGCTAAGGAGATTTTGATGAAAATCGGTATGTAAAGTCAGAAAATAAACCACTGCAATGTAGTTTGTAAATCATTTTATTCACGCTGAGAGAAATGGTAGTTTAGGGGAAGGCCTACAATTTTATTCTAAAATGTTTGTTACTAGTGGACCTATCGGTAAATACTAGATAACTGAAGTTATACAGAAGTACATTTCCCATCATTTATGTCTTAGGCTATACATTTTTGGCGTACCGGCTGTGTTAACAGAGATATTCATGAATTTGTACTTTTGTTGTTAAGTCCATATCAACGCCGAGCCACGAGCAAATGAGGAAACAGAATTTCATCAAAATCGATATGTAGAGTTGGGGAATAAAAAACTACAGTCTAGGCTATAAATAATTTTATTCACCCCGTATGAAATGGTAGTTTAAGGGAAGGCGCCTGAAATTTAATTTTTAAATACCTATGTTATTGATTCTATCGCAAAGTAGGTACTACATAACAAAAGTTACAGAGAATACAATTTCCGGTCATTTATATTTTATTCAGTTTTACCGTACCGACTATAGTAAGAATGGCATTTCCGAGTCGGAAGAAAACTAAATGTGAAGGTCTACAATGTCGAAAGCTCATAAAATTAATCAACAATAACATTACATTGACCATTGTTTGTTGTGATGTTCTTTGTCCCTTATGCTACCACTCATCTCCGATAGATGGGGTTTCTGCTGCGTATCGAATACAACAGCCTTATTGAATATTGGTGAAAATAGCCGAGGAGTTAGATGACTTTCTTCTTTAGCATGCCTTTCCTCTGGTTCATAATTTTTCTGATACTACTGGTACATAACACATTGGTTCATTGTAGTGTTCCACCAATTCGATCCCTACTCTGACGAGCTGATTTGAATGAGCAGAATGCAAACATAACGGAATACGGTAGAGGAGTGTTCACACAAGCGATTCAGCCATTTCACCATTTCAGCCATTATTCATTCAGCCATTCATTCGCCTGGTAGCCTGAGGTCCGAGCACATCTCCGAGCTTTCTCCGACGTTCTGGCCTGTCTTCGCCTTTGCTAACCGCTTTCTACGTGGTCTCCCTGGTTGTCTCCAGCATTCGCCTTGGCCGACGAGCCGTTCCCGGCCAGCCACTGCCGTCTTCAACTGGAGTTACCTGTGAGGAGGTATTCTAACTGGTAGTTGGGCTGATGGCCTATCCCCCTCTGCTCTGAGGGCTACTTTCTCTGCAGCTGTACTCTTCTGCTGGGACTTGACTTCTCATCGGCCTCTGCCGGCCACCTGAGACACGCCTTGCGGGTTGCCTAACCGCGCCTGTCTTCGCCTCGCATCACTTCAACTCCGCAGCCTCCAGTCCTTCGCTAACTCTTCGTCCTCAGCCTACCTGGGCTGACTCGAGCAATTTTGTCTATATAGCGGACCTGGTTTATCCATAGTCCAGCTATTACCCTCCAGTCACCGTAGCAGGACTGGTAGCGTAGGTGAGCATTTAGCGTCCTGCTTCGGCTCTCAGGCCCCCTTAAAATCTTTTCTCGCTGTACCTTCAGCCATCATAATTACTGTCGCTTGTAGACCGCGGCTCGTACCTTGTCAGTGGCCCCAACCACTACCAAACAAACTCGCCCTGGTACGAACCCGACAACAGGAAGACCCTTTTCAATAGTCCACTAAGGTGTTTGACGTCCCCACTTCTCTGCTCATTTTTTCCTACCATTGACTGCATTGATGCCCCTTGGCTGCCCCCCCCCCCAGTCCTAGTGTTTAGGGCCCCTGCCTAGGCAGAGGCAACCCTCCCCCACCTCCGGCCCCTCAGGCCAACCCACTAGATATATTATGAAAACACCTCTGCAAGGCTCTCGAATGTTGTCTGAAGCTAGCCCTCCTACAGTCAGTATCATGCCATTAAAAGAAAGACTTGCCTCTGTCACTAATGCTATATCCCCCCCCCAATTTATGAAGAATAAGGACGGCCGGGCACCCTCCCGTCGACTTCCTGACTCGGCTGACACCCCTGCCTCCTCGGTAGTCGACGCCTCAAATGCAACCATGGATTCTGAACCAGCTCTTCCGCCGCCTTCAGATAACCTCGTCAAGACAAGATCATCATCACAACCACCATCTCGAACAAGAGCAATGTCACCCCCTATGCAGTCTGCCAGCGTGGATAAACTCTTTTCTGACTCTGATGATTCCGCCTCCACCGGCGGATCTACAGACGATTCGTACTCGTCCCCTTCGGGACGCTCTCAAAGAAGAAGGATGAGAACATATGACAGGCTCAGGCCACTGGTGGTCTCAAATCAATTTGATATCTTCAACAATTCCTCCCATCTCCCCACCCCCGAAAACCATCGCCTCTAAGCGTCCTACACCTTCCCGCCCCCATCCCCCTCCCCCTACCAACCCTACAAGCTCCAACCAGAAATCCACAACTCCCCCTACCCTTGCCCCTCCACAGCCCAACTCCCACCAGACATCTCAATCTGCAAGAATTAAGATACCTCCTGTCTATATCAAGGATGTGAAGAATATTAACCAATTTACGGATCTCCTGAATTCCAAACAAATAGAGTACGCTATCAAAGTTCTCCACGACGGCATCCGTGTCCGAACCCGTAACCTAGAAGACTTTGAGACGCTGAAAGCCTTAATAAAAAAATGCAACGGGCAGTACCACACCAGACTTATCGTCAACCAAGCCTACAGGAAAATAGTCATCCGAGGCCTTCACCACACGCAAGACCTGGATGAGATCGCCGAAGAACGCACTGCCATTGGATTCCGTATCGCCTCAGTTGCCCAGATGACATCACAGAAAGACAAAAGGTGACTTCCACTCTTCCTTGTCACTTACTACACTGACCACTCAAATGATTTGAACATCTTCGATATCAAACACCTGCTCCTTACTGACATCAAGATTGAGAAGTACAACAGCCCATCGGGGCCGGGTCAGTGCTTCAAATGCCAAAGATATGGCCACCTCTCCGGCGGATGTCACTGCCTTTCCAGATGTGTGATCTGTGGTGACTATCATACTACAAACGACTGCCCCAAAAGAGGATACCGTTCGCAGAAACCTCGCTGTGCAAATTGTGGCGACCAACATACCGCCAACTACCGACGTTGCAGTCACTAGCTCCGCATCCTCCAATCCTAAAACTCTACACTTCCCTCAACTCGTAAAGGTGCCTCCGGCCAAACTGAAAGCTAACGTTACATATGCTAACACCACCAACCCGCAACCCTCTGAACCTGCTTCGCCCCCCCTGCTAACTCAATCAACTTCACCCTTGCAGATTTCCCTCTTCTTCCAAGTACCACGACCCCCTTATCAGGAAGGGAAGCACTGCCTACCCCCTCTCCAACTTCAACATCTTCAGATTTACTCGAATTAGACTACTCATCACGTTAATCAAGAACACCCTTTCCCGTATTGCTGCTGCCCCCATCCCTGATGCAAAGAAATAAGCCCTTCTTGAGGCATTCATTGAGTGGTTACAAGATGCCTAACTCTTCCAATCACAGGGCATCCCCCAGGGAGCTGAGGGTCCTCTTTTGGAACGCCGAGGGCGTTCAACGTCAACATGTCGGACTGTGTGAGCTACTCAAGGAACTGAAGGCAGGCATCGCCCTAATTTGTGAATCCTGGCTCAAACCACGCCACTCCCTCCACATCCCCAACTTCAAGTCTTACAGGAACGACCGTCGCAACCGCGATCGTGGTGGTACTGCCATCTTCATTCGTAATACCCTCCCTCAGCAAAGAATCCCTACCCCACCCCTGACTCTTCTCCCTCGAAGCCACCACTATTGAAGTAGCCACACACAAAGGACCCTTCAGTCTCTTTGCATGCTTTATCTCTCCCAACGCCATGTTTGACTCAGCCGATATGGACAAAGTCATACGCCCTGGGCATCAACACCTGCTTGCGGGAGACTTCAAAGCCAAGAAGCCACGGTGGAATAGTCGAACCTCCACCCCCGAGACAACCAACTGGCTCGATACTGCGATGGAAAGCTCATGCTCACACATGGTCCAGATCATCACACCTATTACTCCCCTAACCTGAACCTCTTGCCTGACACCTTGGACATAGCTATCTCCTCGAACATCCACGACAATGTCAAACTAACCACTATTGATGCTCTTGACTACGATCACCTTCCAGTTCTCATGACTATCGCCTCTAGTCCGCTGCACTCCCCCATTCCCATTCCCATCCACCACCGCAAGATTAACTGCCAAGCCTTCCGAGAATACCTTCAATCCCACATCAATGGCAACCCTAGTGTGAAAGGACCTAAAGATATTGATACACTCACAAAAGAGATAACTACCGCCATCATCGCTGCAGCTGAATCTTCCGCCGTGGGACCCACCGTAGCCAGGTCCAAGCCTGACTCACTCCCTACTGAAATAATAGACCAGATCAAAATCAAGAAACGCACCCGGAAGCAGTGGCACCTCTCCAGAGGTCCCTACCTCAAATCAGTCTGGAACCACCAGAAAAGAAACCTGAACACCCTCATTCGGAACCAAAAGATCAGAGCATGGATAATCCAGATTGGCTGAGTTAAGCTCGGCAGATAACTCACTGCGGAAATGAAACAGAAAGACAAACTGTTTCTCTGAGAGGACGACATGCGACAATTTTATCAGCTGTCTCTTAAACTTTTATTTTCTTCACCGATCGAAAATTTCACAACTGTTTTCTTCTCTAATGTACTGCTCTCATTTATATCTATATTTGACTGGGCACACATAATATTTCATCTTCAATCAGCGGACCTCCTTATTCCACCATTATTGTTTACAAAAATCTATACAGGGTGCAGGAAAGCTTTGTACTTTGAACTAAACGGGTGTCAGATGGCACATAGGAACATAGGAAAGATAGGTCTGCAGTGATTTATTTTTGGCACAAAGCGCGCTTACGGATTTCACATTAGCTGCCAGCATTCCAGGTGCTCGAACGTAAACGTGACAGACTGTTTCATTTTGGTTTACACTCCAGCCGTACTCAGTGATAGCGGACGAACGTACGCTAAAGATGATGCATAGTTACGTTAAATAATGGCAGCCTATATATTTCACATACTGTATTCTTGTTCGACATCAGAACAGAAGAGTCAAGCCATGCACAAACGTGAAAGTAGTGTTTTCATCAACATTTATTTGCTGCTCTTGGAGATAAAAGGCTACGTCTGTGAAGAGCGATAACGAAATTGCTAGCTGTTGGACACCGAGAGCAAGTTAAGGCACAATTTGTAAGACCCAAGAAAAATTCCTCCTCTCTAGATAAGTAGTAGACTTGTCCATAATTCAAATATCCACCAATAGGAAAATTCAGATTGTCACTTGGCCAGCGCATAGCCGATAAAATTATCTATGAATTTCATGCTACAGGCGAAAGTTAATAGTGGGATCCAGTCTTCAGGAAGTGTATTTAATTATGTGAATTTTCTTACGCCACGTAGGAAGTGTAATTATAAGATTGTTAGTCTGTAATTAATAAGTGAGACATAATTCTTGTGAGGTTTGTAGCTATGATCACCTGACGAGTGATGACGGAAATCGTTTTATGGAGGACTGTAGTGTCTACTACGTATTTGTCTGCATAGGTAGGTAGGTCTTTGTAACGTTGTTACCAGAATATTTGATTAATTCCTGTACTCGTAATGTTTAACAAACTTTCTACCATTCTCTTCTTTCAAATCTGCTCTTTGAAGACATTCCCGGTAGTTTAAGATGTATTGAATGATTCTGCTATTAGATCCGTTTTTAGAACCACATGCCTAATATAATTTTTCCCCTTCCATTGTTTCTTTCTTGTTACAACATGTAAAAGTAACTCGTTAAGTTTCAATCTAGTTACTTCTTACTGCGTTTCTTATTCTTATAAGGAGGGAAAGTGTCTCAAGGACATCAGTGTAAAAAGGCTGGTGTTATTATAAGGGGATAACATCGTTGGGGCGTACGACTCCATGGCTAAATTGTTAGTGGGATGGCCTTTAGCCCAGGGGGTTCCCGGGTTCGATTCCAGGCTCTGACACGAAAATTGACCTGCTGCACGAGGCCAGGAAAGGGTCCACTCAGCCTCGGGAGGTCAACTTGGTAGATGTGGGTTGGATTCCCTCCCCAGCCTTCCTTGAAGTGGTTTTCCATGGTTTCCCATTTCTCCTCCAGACAAATTCAGAGATGGTATCTAACTTAAGGCCACGGCCACTTCCTTTCCTCTTTCTTGTTATCCCTTCAAATCTTCCCATCCCAGCAGAAGACTCTTGTTCAACATTGCAGGTGAGGCTGTCTGAGCGAGGTACTGGCCCCGCTGCTCCAGTTGTATTCCCCGACCCAAAGTCTCACGCTCCAAGACACTACCCTTGAAGCGGTAGTGGTGCGATGCCTAGCTTATTCCGAGGGAAAAGTCAACTATGGAGGATAAATAAATAAATAAATAAATAAATAAATAAATAAATAAATAAATAAATAAATAAATAAATAAATAAATACATAAATAAATAAATAAATAAATAAATTGGGCTTCAGCTATGATCCACCCGCTACACAAGAAAGGAGATGTTAGACCCTAACAACTATAGAGGTGTCTGTCTCCTATCAGTGACTTACAAAATCTTCTCCAAAGCATTGCTTAAAAGAGTGAAGGCACAATTAGATTCCAGCATAGGAGAGTGCCAAGCTGGATTTAGGAAGTCAAGGTCATGCCCAGAGCAGATTCTGAACCTCAAAACTATCTTTACCTCCAAAAACTTCAACACCTCACCCTATGTAGCAATTTCCGTTGACTTCCAGAAGGCTTACGACTCGGTAGACAGACAGTCCCTCTTTGAGACGTTGACTGAAATGGGACTGGATAAGAAGACTTTGAATCTTGTGAAGGCTACTCTAACGAACACCATGTCCAAAGTCAAATTCAGAGGGGTATTATCAAAAAGCTTCGAGATAAAAACAGGTGTTAGACAAGGAGATGGTTTGTCCCCTATCCTTTTTAACTGTTTGCTGGAGAAGGTCATTCAGGAATGGACGAACACACTAGCTGACAACTCTGGATTAAAAATCGGCTACAAAAAAGACAAGTTAACAGTTACTTGCTTAGCCTTCGCAGATGATCTCACACTCTTAGCTTCAAGTATGGAAGAAGCTAGTACCAGCTATCCTCCCTAGAACGCATAGCAGCTAAAGTAAGGCTAAAGATCGCTGTCAATGAAACAGAGTTTCTGACCAACATCAGAGAAGCACCCAACTTCATTTCTTTGGGGGACAAAATAATACACAAGGCCAACTCATTCAAATATCTTGGAGAATGAATAACCCCAAATGTTAATGAGGACCTTGCAATGAAGAGTAGATGCACTAAATTAGAAAGAGCTTATCATCTTGTAAGAACATATACAAGTCCAAATCCCTCTCCTTGAATCTTAAACTTAGACACTACAACACCGTAATAAGACCATCTGTACTGTATGCCTCAGAATGCCTAAACATGACCTGGAAAGGACAACTCCGAAAACTGGAATTGAAAGAGTGAAAGATCCTCAGAAGGATTATGGGTCCCATTAAAGAAGGAGATGGCTACAGAATCAGGCACAACAAGGAACTGTACAGTAAAATAGAGAGCATTACAACAGCTATGAGGAAGAGAAGACTAATGTTCTCTGGTCACTTTGTCAGGATGGACAGCCAGAGACTCACTTCAAGGATCTTCAACACTGTATCTAGAGGGAAAGCAACCAATGCCAAATGGACGAATTTAGTGCGGAAAGACCTACAATACCTTAACATTGATCACATTGACATTTACAACCGAGGTAAGTTCAGAAAGTTAGTCAAGACATCTGACTCTCTCCAGTCACTATCAACTAAATCACTGCGTCCAGGAACAGGAGTGAAATGGACTCAAGAAAGAAAAGACATCCATAACGCTAGAATGAAGGAATACTGGGCTAAGAGGAAGAAAAGAGCTCACCAGAGTTAAGAACCACGTGGTCCATCGCAGGCCTAAACGAAGAAGAAGAAGAAGAAGAAGAAGAAGAAGAAGAAGAAATAAACGACTTAAAAATAAATGTCCAAGAAATATTATAAAATCGTAATTTAAGTAACTGTATACTGTACAAGTAATAAAGGTGCTGTTGGAGCTACGGAATGATGCAATACAGTACCTAGTTAAATGGAGGAAAGTTTCACTGGACAAAAAAGCTGCGACAAGGTGCACTGCTCATCAACTACTCAGTAGTCAGAAGGATAAAACATTCAGTAGTATATAAAACACACATTCATAGAGCTCGCGTCTTTCAAGTATCGCATCGAGTGAGTTGGCCGTGCAGTTAAAGTCGTGCAGCTGTGAGCTTCAATTTGGGAGATAGTTGGTTCGAGCCCCACTGTCGGCAGCCCTGAAGATGGTGTTCCCTGATTTTCCATTTTCACGCCAGGCAAATGCTGTGGCTGTGCCTCAACTAAGACCACGCCCCTTTCCTACCAATCGTCACCATAAGACCTATGTGTGCCGATCCGACTTTAAGCAACTTGTAAAAAAAAACACCTATAGCTTTTATTCTTGTTTGATACGCAGTACAAACATTCAAATGTTCGTTATTTTCTGATGAATAATTCAGGACAAGTATTAGAAAACATTTTCCTGTGATGACCAAGTCTTCTGTAAACAGACGTTCCTTTCCGTCAAAGCTACAAACCACCATATTATCATTATATTTTGATATTCCAGTGATATGACGTTTAACTTCCCTCTGCAGTTTTTCTCCGTAAACTTCGTGACCCCCACAGCGCGGTCGTGTAGCGCCTTTGATATTTTAATCCAGAGCGCTGCAAGAGCGCTTGGTACCCTCGCGGCTCCTGGAGAGAATCGATCCTTCAGATCTGCGCACAGCTTTGATGTTCTCCACTCTGAATAAATATAGAAGCGAGAGAAAAACTCACTGTGTATTCTAACCATTGAAATATATCTTGTAGAAAAGGAACGTTTTTTTTTCTTGCTGCCACTAGGTGTTCCCTTAATATATCGCTGTATGGAATCTTGTCGAGAGCAAAACACACGCTCATATAAGCCGCTTTGTGTATAATGGGAACTCTTACCACTCTACATCCGTATTCGAATACGTCTGAAAGTAATAAAATTACTTTAATGTTTGAGTGTTGAAAAAAAAAACTAACAGGAGAACAATTTAAAATATAGAATTTATTTATTTATTTATTTATTTATTTATTTATTTATTTATTTATTTATACAGTGGCGAAGTAAAGGCACTTGGCCCTCTTTTACACTTGACAACAAATCATTTTTAGACTTATAGTGAATTATGTAAAAGATCATGGTAATCAATTACAGTTCATGAGATAAGATTTTTTAAATTTTGTGTGGCTATTTCTAGCCGAGTGCAGCCCTTGTAAGGCAGACCCTCCGATGAGGGGGGCGGCATCTGCCATGTGTAGATAACTACGTGTTATTGTGGTGGAGGATAGTGTTATGTGTGGTGTGTGAGTTGCAGGGATGTTGGGGACAGCACAAACACCCAGCCCCCGGGCCATTGGAATTAACCAATGTAGGTTAAAATCCACGACCCGGCCGGGAATCGAACCCGGGACCCTCTGAACCGAAGGCCAGTACGCTGACCATTCAGCCAACGAGTCGGATATGAGATAAGAGGAATAAATCAGAAAAGGAGTAACAATAATTTTATTAATTAAGGTTACTGTTGATGAAAATGTATGGGGTAAATAGAGAGTGGACAATAACAGAATGATATCGAATTAATAACTAAAGAATACATCTACTGACTAGCTTAAGGAAAATTTCTAGTATGATTCAAAAAGAAATTAACTGTTTTTATTTAGAAAAAGTCCCTCAGTCGAAGGTTACCACAGCGGACAAAGCATGACGAAACAAATTAAATTATAATTTTGGTTTAGAATAATTTTCCTGAGTACATTATTTCACAATTTCTGTAAACTACAAGAGTTATAACACGTAGCAATGATTTATCAGTAATGAAATGGAACCTCGTTAATCTACTGTAACTAAGACATAGTTTGTAGATCCGAAACCTCTAAGTTAAACTGCTTTTAAAAATCACAATGTATCGAGGAATATTCTCTCTAGCTCCTATCATTAATCCTATCACTTTAATGCCCTACAATCCAAATTTATCTTCATGATAAATTATCTTCGGTTAACAGATACTCTTCTTTTCCCCACCAACGTCTTTTGGCTGGTCTGGGGATATTTCAAAACGAACTGTGGGGTCTATTCTCTATCACACATCCTCTGATTCCTTGTAGGCTACGATGTCAATTCTCCTACTGCTACTGTTATCGGCAAGTTCGAATACCTGTTCGGCGACCCTGTAATTTTTCCTTCTGAAGGTATTTGTTATAAAAGACACAATCTTGTTATGCCTGGCTTTCCGCAGCATCTCTCCATGACGGCAGAATCCCAAAACACGAGGAATTGTTTCTATTACTATGTTACTGTGTTACAATCTAAGAATACTAAAAATGATGTTACTATGTTATCTATTTCTAGGAACAGTGCATAGTCTTAAGTGAGAAGAGTAACAACGCAAATGGGATTGCCTGAGATACTTACATCTAATACATAATTTTTGGTTTCATTCACACGTCATTCACTCTTGCATTAATTCGAGTAAACTGTATGTACTCTGGAGGAATTTACGGTAGGCTGTCTTAAACGCGCTGGACGAGCAAGACTTTTTAATAACTACAGGGATCGTATCCCATAACCTTGAAGCACTGACCTGGAATGAATGGCTGGAGGTATTTATTCGATACGGTACTATTTAAAGTAGTGATCCGCAACGAGTATTAATTTTGTGGAATGAAGGAAGAAGCTGAAATTGGACGAAAGATAGTTGGGTCTGTTCGTAGGAAGCAACTGATAGACGAGGGTCATTTGGTGGGTTTGCTACGGTCGTTTAAATGTACCCATTCCAACTGTTTGTACTATGGTCTTATATGAGCATCATGTCGCAACTGGAAGGAATTTCTACTTATGTGAGAGAATATTTTATTTCGATTATTTATGTGTGTATTGACAGATAGTATTATCCACACGATTATATACATTATATAATTTGTGTTAACTAAATAGAATGAAAATAACTGGACTCTATTCCATTTTGGGTTTAGTGACAAAAAATTAAGCTAAGAATTTACAAGAAAATTTACTCATTTTTATTAAGCGTTTTTCAAATAGTAGGATAATTCAAACAAAAACTCTTGGCACAAGAACCCCGAAGGGAGATGGCCTACCAAGCAACCACTGCTCAGCCCGAAAGCCTGCAGTTTACGAGGTATCGTGTGGTCAGCACAAAGAATGTTCCCGGCCGTTATTCTTGCATTCTCTCTCACAGTCAAATAGCTCCTCAATTGTAATCACGTAGGCTGAATGGACCTCAAACCAGCCGTCAGATGACCTTGACGGCAATCAAACCAGGGGCTTCCGAGTAAAAGGCAGACACAGTACCCCTACCCAACGGGCTCGGCAAGAGGTTAATTCACAAGAAAAAATCCGTCCTCGTTAAATGATGACCGAAAAGGAGAAGTATCAACTTTAGTAGAGACATTACTGGAAGGGAATTGCCTGGAATGTGTATTCCATTATTCGTTAAGTGCTTATCAAGAAGGTGAAGAATTCACAATAGAATATATTCCGTTGCGGCTTAAGTTGTAACCGAATGTCCGGCTCCATGGCTAAATGGTTAGTGTGCTGGCCTTTGGTCACAGGGGTCCCGGGTTCGATTCCCGGCAGGGTCGGGTATTTTAACCATCATTGGTTAATTTCTCTGGCACGGGGGCTGGGTGTATGTGTCGTCTTCATCATCATTTCCTCATCATGACGCGCAGGTCGCCTCAGGGAGTCAAATCGAAAGACCTGCACCTGGCGAACTGAACTTGTCCTCGGACACTCCTGGCACTGAAAGCCATACGCCATTTCATTTTATAACCGAATAGGAGGAGAAGTTATAAGGTAAAAATGTAGCATTCAAGTTCAAGCGTTTTCCGAACAGGAAAAAGTATAACTAGAAAATATATTCCATTGTGGATTAAGTATTAACAGGATAGAACGGAATTCGAAAGAAATACTTTCTATTGCATTTTAAGTGTGTACAGTAAAGGAGGAAGATTAACGAGCGAATATATTGTGTCGTGGTTTAAGGATTTATCGAACTGGAGAAAAATTAAATGGAATGCGCTTTCTTTCGTAGTTGAAGTGTTTATCAAATAGGAGGGAATTCATTGCAATGGTTGAAGTGATTACTATCCGGGAGGACAAATATGTTCCATAGCGGTTTAAGTGTTATCTGAACAGAAAAGATGTACATTATTTTCATTTACGTACGGAATACAAGAAGAATTTACAAGAAAATATATATCATGAAAATTTAAATGTTAACAAAATATGCATTTCACTAGAAAATATACGTTCCATAAAAAATTAAGAAAGTATTAAAAAAGTTCGAGAAGAATTTGGAATATGAATGTTCCATGAAGGTTTCAGTGTTATGAGTATGCGGGAAATTTACAACATCATAGAGTCCATAGAGTCCATTAATTTTTGAGTAAACTGCTATTGAATGTGGTGGGATGGGAAGACACATACCAATTTAGAGGAATTGAAACTGCGCAACCATCCTCTATTAGCACTAATCGTAGAGAAATTGTAAGAGGTCCCACACTCCATACACTGGAGGAAGGATTTCCGAACAAAATTGAATCTATTAAAGTTGAAGTGTTAACTGAATATGCTAATAATTTGCAAGAAAATATAATTGTATTTTAAGTGATGACAAGTTTAAATGAAAGAGCTCACAAGACAATATATTAATTTATAGTTGAAATATTAATTTAACAGCCCGTCTGTTGGCCATGATCCTTAAGGCGTTGAAGTCTAAATGGTCTGACAACGAGGTTAGCCAGTTCGAGTCTCGTTGGTCAAAAAATTTTTCACCGTTTCTAATGAAGTTTTCTGAAAATGTGCCTCAAGACGGAAATGGAAAAGTGCTCCCACATCACATATTTGCGGACAAAGGGTTGTCGATATTTTTACAGACTGACAGGAACGCTGCGACATAACCAAATTGAAAATTGCCCTCTAAAAGATGCAAGTTAATTGAAGAAAGAAGAAAGGGGTGCTTTTGATGTAAAGCGTGATGACTCAAACAAACTTGTTGTTTTTCGCTGGAATGATAATTCAGTAGTCACTGATGTTTAGAACTGTGAAGGCACAGAGCCCCTTCTCAATGCTCAAAGGTATTCATAATCTTTGAAAATGAAAATAACCATTCGCCGCCCAGTCTACTGAAAACTTACAACATTCACATGGGTGGAACGGAATGTCAGCAATTATCGAACAAATATACGATCAAGGAAGTGGTGGTGGCTACTGTTTGCATGGGGGTTAGACGTAGCTGTACAGAATGTTTGGCTGCTACACAGGAAATCTTCAGAAGCTGTGAATGCTGAAATAATGGACCTCCTGAGTATTCGCAGAAATTTAGCGCAGAATCTCATTGGGAAGTATGGAACGCCTAAAGCTAGGCCAGGCCCCACTGTAACTGAAGTTACAAGTAGAGTCTCGTGTTTCGATGAAAGAGGGCACATTGTTGTGAAGCACAACAAACGAACACGATGTGCTCTGCAGATCTCAGACAAACAGAAGGTGTGCTAAATGCACTGTGGCCCTGCATGATAAGTGTTTCTTCGAATTTCACGTTCGAAAATAAGGAAAATACCGGCAGTGATCCTTGGCTAGTGCTATCTTTTCCCTGGTATTGCAATAGGACGATACATCAACAATTGTGAACACTAGTTTGTAATACATGGGGTACAATGATAATGGAGGTAGAAAAGTAGTAATATATGCACAATAAATTGGTATTATAACAATATTTTCTTTCCAATTCCATTCGTTCCATGTGACCATGTTTGCAACCTTTTGTTCTCTGTAATGCGTTTTCGGGACATACTCATTCTAGGCTTGTGTGCACGGAACCGCAGTACAAAATTCCCAGGAATTATTATCTAATGCTAACGAACCACCATGAAACATTTCAGCCGTTTTTGAAGAAAAAGATGTTCTGGGAACTAATGGGTTTTAAAATGGAGATACTTTATGTATATATTCCCTTGTAAATAATCAGGAATGTGTACGAAATATGAGACAATTCTGGTAGAACATCTCACAAAAAGCTATGAGAAACATTTTAAACAATCACTAAAATGTCAACAGTAGTGATCACACTGTTCTAAAAGAAAGTCTATTTCTCGAGGGAAAATATGAGTTTATTATAGACATTATTTAACGCTAAATTCAAATCCGGTTTTAGTTCTCATACATCAGGAATAGTTTAAATGTACTCCTATTTTAAATTAATTTTAATATTTTCATATCGTTATTTACGTAGTCATAGACATACTGACAGAAATTCAATTAAGGGGGATATAAACATGAGTATAGTACCTAACGAAAGGTGATAGTTGAAGTGCTCACATAATGTTCTCGCTTTTTAACGGTCATTCACAGGAATTGTTATAAATGTTTATGAAATGTGGACAATATGCACAGAAATTGCCCACCACAAAATTTAATGTCTCATTTCTTCCTTTTGTATTAAATATTCTTCTTGTCCCGAATTATTCTCCAGCAATTATCAGCTAACATTGTGGGCATCCATTTACCTTCATACCGCTTCTCCATGGTAGCTATGCCTTTATGAAAACTTTACTCATACTCATCGGATACATCACTACAATTCTCTGGAAAGGAGTCTAGATGCGAGTACATTAAACGTACTTTCAGGGACAAATTGTACCCTAATTCTTTATAAGCTTTGGTAATTTCTTTCACAAATTCGTTATATTCCAAAACGTTTTGTGTTACTTTCTTGAGAGATACCTAGGCTTGCTTTTCTTTGTCAGGCATACAGGCTTGCCGAATATAAATACAAAAGAAGAGAATATTTACAGAAATACTCACTTTGTGTAGACCTATATGAAGATAACAAATAAGTAAATTTTAAATTGGTAGAAAGTGTCGCACTCTTAGTGTGATTTTGAGGTTAGGATGCCACACTGTCTGAAAAATAACATCAATGCCTAAAAGAGAATCAGAAATAGTAAAGTAAATATTGCCCAATATTTAATTATTTTTTATAAAACTGTCATATTTGCAGCAAATGTTTCTTATAATTAAAGAACACAAAATGAATAAAATATTGAAAGAATTTTGATATATCTGCACAAATATACTACATTATATATATTTCAATAAGGCTGAATTTCATGTGTATAATACTACACCACTGTAATTCATGTAGCTCACTACGCTGTTAGTGGTAGGCCGCACCTGTCTTTATATAGATTTTGACATTCTGTGCATTTGCTGATATTAAACCAATTAGGTGTTCACTGTAGTTGCAATTATACTCTGCTATCTCCCGTGCTCAGATAATTAAGTTGTTAATGGAACTAATATTCTCCCTACATGTTTCAACGCGACGCCAATATTGCTTTCTGTGTCGCCTGCTTCGTAGATATTCCCATTGTAGGCCCAATATTGTGCCTTACTTATCAAATTTGTGGTCCTCTGTCTAATATTCCACTGCATTTTACGTGCTACTAGAGTGGAAGCGGCATCGAAGATGGTCACCTTGTTACATGAAATCTGAGTGGATAGTCGGTAAGTGTTGTCACAAATCAGTTCGCTTCTTGGATGTTGACTGTAGGCGCTTTGAGAGTAAATTTAAGCCTTCCCCTCGAGAAAAATATATTAAATTTTCAAACATGAACGTTTTCTAGGTATTACAGGACGATGTCCACATTTTAATTTCATTATCTGAATGGATACTTGGGAGAAATTAAATTTACCGTAACGATATGGGATTATGATAATCTTTTTCACTTATTTCTTCCTTTATCGATAATTAGTATCCAATATACTCTTTAAATCGGCTTCCTTACCTGCCTGAGCAATGTGTTCATTCTTAGAAGTGAATTAAAAATTTTTTATTAACTGCACTTCAAATAGTGACAATCGAAAGTATTCTTATAATGAAACAAACTCTTTGGGAACCAACGATGTTAAACCAATGTGAACATCGATCAAAACATCTTCAAGAATAAATATATTCTCCCTTTTTGTACTTATTTCGATTAACTACACTTATATGTGTGATGTATTTGCATTCTTTTACATCCTTTATCATCAAGACATGCCTTTCTTAGCAAGGCCTAGTGTTTACAGTGCACTATAGCTTCTGATATTGGCTAGAGCCATTTCGTTACTTTCATTGATCTGTCTCTGTCTTATCCTTAGCTTTGACAATATGAACGTGTCTGAGGTATGAGCGATGCTGTAATACCAATCTGTATGCATCCAGTCCCTGTTATGAATGGTGGAAAATATGTTGCTCATAGGGCCAGTTGATGCGGGCATTTCAGTGCGTTTGGCAGACTATCTGTAATAGTAACTTCTGGCTCAGTGAGAAAAGCAACGAAAAATAATTGACTCTCCATTTCCCTAGTAGGCCTCTTCAGTGATGCCCAGGCCATCTATGACAGCTGGTGGTGGAACTGTTGAGGATCCAAACAGCTTTTGGGTTGATGACTGAACATACATACATACATACATACATACATACATACATACATACATACATACATACATACATAAATACATACATACATACATACTGTCCCCTTCAAAAGTGGTAATATTTTATTAGAAAGAAAATGATTTATTTCATCAGTGTGTTGGGACATTATTTTAATCGGCAAGAGGGTGAGATTCCGTATTTCGTGCCAGTACGAGCTAGTCACTTCGCGAACCGGTTTTCCCGACCTACAGAGAGCACGAGGGAGCAGGCTGGAATTCCTGTTATGTGGCCTTCAGACACACGTGTGCGTACCACGTGACACGGCGAGCAGGCAGATCTCAATCGATCAATAAATGGAAAGTCAAGTGACGTAAAACTGGAGCAGCCAATAAAAGTGACAACCTTCACTGGAATTCAACAAATCCACCAATTAGATGTAATTAAGAGACACACCTATGTCTTACGACAGGAAATTAATGGTAATTCCAGAGGAAAAATTGGTAGAGGGTTTTATACTTCTGAACGCTAAATTTGAGCATTACTCTGACTGCAGCAACCGAAGAGACTGGACGTCGTTTGCTTCATCGGAAGACTTTACATTGGAGAAGGCATCGAGGACTATATAAACAGCAATTCAGACACTCGAAAAATTTCACTACGATTAATTTAGGGTTGTTCTAAGATAAGTGTCTTCAGCCAGATTATAAAGCATCGAGAGTGAATCTTGGGCTATTTCTAAGACTTTTTGTTAGTTTCAGCTTTCTACAAGAACTTGGAAGAAGAAAGGTCCTGAGTTCGAGTTTACGGGAAGATGGTTATCCAGCTCCACGAAGAATACTGCAAGTTCCTGTACATCGTCAACGCCTCCATGAGTCACTAAACATGTAAGGCATCGGACATGGGCGAGACTTCGTTCGATGGAAGGTGATGTGACCACGTGCTAGGTCATCAGCCGCAATCCAGTTCACACCAGTCACATGAGTATTCTTTAAGAATTCAATTGCTTTCTATCTTTGTAAATATCTGTAAACGTAGCCTTACTTATTCCTTTGGATTTCTATTAGTTTTGCAGTAGTTTGATTTTTCATTCTTCTTTCTTTGGTGAGAGGTAGTTAGAACCCTTGGAATGAGTGTGTGTTTGCTCTATTAGTTAGAAATGAATGTGAGTCATCGAGAGAGACCTTAACTGTCCTAAGAATTTAGAAGACAGGTGAGATAAAAATTAAATGAACCCCGCGTTAATTTTGATTAGTTTTGAAATAATTTGAAAGTTATTTGAAACAAATTAGGACAGTGTTCTAGTGTTTTTCTTCGTGTAGAATTTCATTCTATGATTGTACGACATGTTTATGGGTTCGAATTTATTTAGAGTCATCCGAATAACTTCACACGACAACTTTACGAATGAGATTATGCACGGTCAGGAATATAATAATAATAATAATGAGTAAAAATAATTAAAGCTAATTACGGGCTAAAATGATTTAATAAGGTCATGAGTTTAATGTTAGTTATTTTTGGAAAGTATTATCGTGTGCTCACTTTATGTAAAGTAAGCCTGGAACATGGCAAATTCTCCGGACGGAGTATCGACGAATTATAGGTATATTTTTGCGCTATGAATTTGAGTATGACTTGCAGATGGGCATTATATTTTGAGTAATAATTTATGCACCCATTAGAGTCAATTTTGGGAAGAGATGTGTCACTGGACATAATTTCTTCGAGCTTCAGTGCAGAATAATTGAGAGCCACGACATTATGATGAATAAAAATAAATGCCGCAACTCATGTACCGTTAGCGCGTATTCTATTATTTTGACCTGTGTTACAATTATTCTATTCGCTAAATTAGGATGATTTCTGTTTAAAATACTCCTTGAACATCGTTGTATAGTTAATTTCTTTGTATAAGTGATAACCTTAATTCTATCACATTCTGAATTGATACCTGGGATGTGTGTGATAGTGTCATCTGGAGAAAGATTTCCCTAATTCGCAGTAAAATCCTAAAATTAATAATAATGGGTTAGTGTTCGTGTAAATAATGTTATAATAACGCCGTGTACCCCTGTGTGAATGTGTGATGTGAGATTTGATCCTATTCTGTGTTTTTTTGGAATATTTCATGTACGATTTTGTGAAGGTAATTTTCATTATGTGCGTCAAAGTTTTGACCGACTTGTATTATTTCGCGTGTCCGTAATTGGATCAATTTTGAATCTTTAGAAGATTTTATCGTAATTTAAGGTTGATTAGGGCCTAATTTACTAACTCAAAGTGAATAAGAGAAGGCAACGTCCGTGGACTGATGTCACGAGATTTAATTGTTAGATGTTGTACAGTCACTTTCTGCATAAAATTGAGCAAAAGTTAAGGTGATATAAGTTCAAGTAAAAGTTATTAGAAGAAGTTTATTCAATCAATAATTATATAAACGAAGTAATTGTTGAAAGGAAAGTCTAGGGAAGACTTGCTAATCATAAATTAATGAATTAAATAATTTTCAATAATTTGAATAAGGAGGAGAAAATAGTCATTTTCTTGGAAAATAATTGAAACCCAGGAGGGAAGATTTTAATTTTAATAATTGGATTATTATCATAAGAGAAGGATATTAGATATTATTTTGTTTTCCAATCAATTTTTCAGTAAGTTAATGGTTTCTATATTTATTATTGCAGAAAAGAACAATCATTGAAAATTTATTTGAGCGAGATCCCTCACGAATGAAAGCACGAGGAGAAGATGTTTTTCAAGAATCCAACCCAGATTTTGTTAATTTAATTGTTTTCTTTAAAAGAGTGTTAGTTTAATAAATGTGTAAACCTAATTTAATCTCCTTTCATTTGTCGCTAGTCCTTCATCTATCCCTGCCTTTAAAATTTCCTGCGCGCCGTAGGCGGACCCCGATGAAATCCTACCGCGGTGCTCTTCATTGAGTGTCGAGGTGGGCCGGCACGTTTACTTTGAACAAATTAGAGTGCTTAAAGCAGGCCGGCTGCGCCTGAATACTGTGTGCATGGAATAATGGAATAGGACCTCGGTTCTATTTTGTTGGTTTTCGGAACCCGAGGTAATGATTAATAGGGACCCCATGGGGCGAAAGGGAATCCGGTTCCTATTCCGGAACCCGGCAGCGGAACCGTAACAAGTCGGGCCCCACGTTGGGCGCCAAATCTATACCTGCCCCCTTTATGTTATTAAATTTTTTGGATGGTCTTCCTGCATTCGAATTATATTTACTATCTGCGTTTGACCTGACGTATTGAGTTGACTTACTCCTCCGCTATTATATCCTTGAGCTAGATTTGGCGGCCAACGTGGTTGGGCCCGATTTATTGGCTGTACCAATAAAAGGACTCGATCTTGTAGTCCAGAATTTGGACAAAAACAAGATGCGGCGACAAATAAAATTTTTCCAGGTTATTTTTGAAACATTTATTAGCCCAAAATTTTGTGGCGAACTACACTCAGGTTAAGTTTAGGAAGGGCCTTGTTGTTTAATTATAAACAAAATCTGGATGATAGTTGTCAAAATTCTTGTAGCGGCTATTTTCCGCATAATTTGGACTTAGGCTGTAGGATTGTATTTTGCGATGTTAATCTTCTCTGAAGGCTGTGACATCAATCCACTTGTGACTGATGAATTGGATTCTGGTATGTGGCCATCGAACTTAGTCCTCCCATGTCTGAATTGCCGTTTATTTCAAAAGAAAGATGAGTACTGTAACAATGGAGGATTCACGTAGACTCTTAGACGGAGTAGTGACAGACTTACAAAATAATTTAAAGCGGGACATGAATGAAAACCAAACTAAACTAGAGCAGAATCTTAATGAATTGTTAGTGCATAAACTTAATGAAAATAACGAATTATTAGAACAAAAACTTAGTGAAAATAACGTATCATTAGAACAAAAACTTAGTGAAAATAACGTATCATTAGAACAAAAACTCAGTGAAAATAACGAAAATCTAGAGAAAAAACTTAGCGAGAATAGTGAGTTAATAAAGAGGGAACTCAAAGACACTATTGAGGAAATCCAAAGCAAGACAGAGGAAAATATCGAAAAGCTACACAGGGACGTTAAATTATTTAACGGGAAGTTAGCTTCAGTTCAAAGTGAATTGGTATCTGTGAAACAAAATTTTTCAAATTTAAAGGGAGAAATCCAGGTCGGAATAGACAATGCCATGTCAGCTATGTCTAATGAATTTAGTGAAAGACTGGCTAAAGTACAAACTGGGATATTGCAAGGATTAGGCAAATATAAGGACGAGGTGCAAGATAAATTTCAAGCGATTGAGGAGAAAATCGATGAGAATGCACAGGACTTAACAGCAACCAAAACAGCATTGTCTAGGAAATTCACTCAAATTTTCGAAACTGTGAAACAGGTAGAAAAGGGCGTTATTGCTGAAATAAAAGTAGCTCAAGTCACCAACTCAGAGCGACTTGAATATTTTTACGAAACGATTGAGGAGACACAACAGAGTTTGCAAACTATGAAAGCCTCAATAGATAAAGAAATAGGAGAGGTAAAAGCTAGTTCGGAATCCTATAAACAAGAACTACAGAACGGAATTCAGGAACTCACTAAAGAATTACAATTGCTTAAATTGCAAGGCGAAAGTCATAATATTGTAACCAATACATTGTTAGAGAGGCAAAGTAATTTAGAAAAGAAGGTATCCGGAGAAATTTTATCTTCAACTCCGAAGCAGGACGACCAAATGAATGCCCATAACAACGTAAATGTCACCAATCCAGCTCAAGGATATAATAGCGGAGGAGTAAGTCAACTCAATACGTCAGGTCAAACGCAGATAGTAAATATAATTCGAATGCAGGAAGACCATCCAAAAAAATTTAATAACATAAGGGGGGCAATACATACATACATACATACATACATACATACATACATACATACATACATACATACATACATACATACATACATACATACAGTATTCTTATCCATAGTCTTACATACAGTATAAGCAGTGATTTGTCTACAGACTGAATTACAACAAAAGTTGCATTTACTTGGACTTAGTTGTTGGTATGGCACACAAGATAAAAGTATGTTAAAAAATCTCATGAAAATCTCCAACCTCAGCTGCGCTTCCGGCGTGAAATTTTTATTCGACATTATTATATTCTATTAGTAATTTTTCTAACTTAATATCCAAATTTTGTCATATAACTACTTTAGTGAATAAAGAAAGTGCACATCAGAATTAAGCAACAAATAATTGACAAAGAACTGAAATACTCAGATATCATAAGAAGGAATACGTAGCGCGTAATAAGTATTGTCGAAATAAAATATCTGGTTTTATGAAGAAAAGAAGCAAAGCAACATATGAAACAACCAGTCCGCTCTATCAATCGAAGTAAGAGATTAAATTGTTGTCAGTAGATTATTGATTGGTGCTAGAAGAACTGTTCCTCTCCTTTATACTGGATCAGTCATTAATGAGAGAAGTTGCATTGACTACAGTGAAATAAGTCGGTTAGTTCCAAAACTCAGCATATCCATGTTAAAGCGAACTAAGAAAAAATGAAAGAAACTGTTGTCAGTATTAATGATTGGATTAAACCTATGAAAATGTGTATTATGATAAAGGCAATTGTTATGAATGAAATAAAATCAAAGACAATAATCGAGGATTTCAATGGAGTTAAATAATCATTAACAGTTTTGGACAAATTGAATTTTGGAACATACAACAATGGACGCAATGTGCTTTGGAATTTATTCTGAGGGAATTTGCAAACTTAATGTAACTGAACATTCTTATTTTCATGTTAAGTTCAAAAGAGTTCTTATTTCATGACAATGCAATATTTTAAAGGGGAAAACAAGGGAAATTATCATCTTAAATGAATAATTCAACATTTAGTATTTTCTTGAATACCTTCAAACAGCATGTTGTCAATCAGTGGCTCAGCTTCCTCCTCATGTTGTTCCTCCTAGCTCTGCGAGTTCAGTTGCCTAGAATTTGCCAGCTCCAAGTAGAAACTATGATCTAGGTTATTGACACCAGAATTGTTTTGATTAGATTTATAACGTCATTGATTTTTTTAACTTTAGTTAAAACACCAAGCTGTATTGCTTCACGAAATACTTGGTTCATGTTCCTGCCTCCTCTGCAAACACGTTCCCCTGATTCGTGAAATGTGTTCCTTCACCTTGAACGGACACTATGGTTTCGTTCCTTTTTATGATGAATCTTTTCGTGGGAGCAAATTTGAAAAACCAGTTGGCAGGTGGTTTTAAAACTTCATTAACTGCTTTCTTCCATTGAAACAAGATTATATGGAAAGGTCACAGTTACACATTTCTGAAAAATATCTCTATCGTCCCGCGACTTGAGAATTCTTTCCCGTCTTCGCATTTATTTTTCAATGCCACCAAATATTCAGTATGGTAGTATAAAATAATTTAATGGTGCCGAAAAAACTACAAATATTGTTTTTATGTGATTTGGAGCGTCATTTAACAACAGTTACTTAACATGCCCACTGTAATTTTATGTTTGTTTTCCCCTCCATAACCATCGGCATAAAGGCGAATAGTGTGCACAGTCACAGGGAAGACCATATTACTTAACCTGTTATGAACACAAGAAGCTTTATGTTTGGAGCTTTTAAAACTGTCACTTTCTGGCCGGCAATAAACGTGTTTTTTTCCTATTGAGTTTTCGTAGATGTTCGTTCAAATATTGTAAAATTATACATTTAAAGCTGGCGACTGTAGTAGGCAGCTTGGTCGGTGAGCTTTGGCAGCACAGCGTTCAATTGGCAGCTGAAGGAGTAAGTAATTTCATGCTCATTCTGTGTTTATAATCTACGAGTACATATTAAAAGAGTTTACTAAAACCAACTTTGTCAAATCCGTCCGTCCGTTCCACTGACCCGATTTGATTCATTTCCTTTTTTCTTCCCTCCGGAATTACCTGCTGGCTAATCATGAGACATTGATAGGTCTCTAAGTACAGCCAACTTTGAGTAATCATAAAATCAAATCATTAAATGATTACTGCAGGCGAAGGCTTACCCAAACTCGAAATACATTCTGAACTTGGCAGGTTGCTAAGTGACTAACACTTTTATTAATATTCTGATATATATGATTTTCATATTTAGTAATGTCGCTGTATGCAGCCATGCTTTCTTACTATCCGTGGAGCCAGAGATTATGCACTTCCTCTGATGATAACAGAATTATATTCTCTACTAGATACTCTTTGATTCTCTAACCTTCGCAAGCTTCTGAATACACTCAACAGATGGCAGAACGTTCCTAATGACTTACACGCTGCTAAGACAAAACGGTCCACGTACGTACAGAGGGGTAGGTATGAAGTCGACTTGCCTTCCGTATGAACATTAATATAGCGCAGGGACAAAGTCTTGGAAAAGTGGGTGTCCACATATCCGACCACGGTCAATTGTATGTAGCAATATATCGAGAAAGATCGTTTGGAAGTGGTAAAATACAGATATGGCCAAATGATCGAAGAAAAGGAAATATTGTATGGAAAGGTTATAAACTAAATTAGTAATGTTAAATTAAATATTCACGAAACTATTGAAAAGGACAGGAAAAAACAATATGACTGTGACAGGTACATGAGGAGGAGTTATCTGACCTAGGTACTGAAGCTAGTGCTATATTCCTATCTGGTTGTGCTCTCTTAATACATTCTTCTACCAGCAGCGGCTGCTGAGGGGGACTAGCGGAGGGGCACAAACTTACGTTCTTACTAAACACACTCAATAAACAACAGCATACCCGGTTACACATCACACAATGTTAAATACTTGATCATTACGCACCTACTTCACTGTCATTTTCTTCATTTTAAGAGAAAATGTGGAATGAAATGTTGGTGTCCATTCAAAGAAGGCGACGATCCAGACTCTTACTTCACCCAAGTATCCTGAACCCTTTAAATGTAGGTACCTAATGTCACTGAAGTCTATCCGAAATACGATCACAGCGCTATATACATTATCGAGCTACCGTTGGATGGCCCATAATCCTTAAGTCCATTCAAATCACTGTACCGCCTACTACAGGACGAATGAAGTAGTCTACTCGCCCTGGCCCTGCAAATGAAGAATATGGTAGTGCCTTGTTCGACTATGGTAGTGTTATTCCTTTATTTAAACATGAATTCCATTCTTCTATGCCGTAAATCCACAGGAAATGACTTCATCGTCAAAATCAGGCATATCGTAAACGAAGTCTTTCGCAAGAGAAATCATTACCAGAACAGAAACTCGTTCTTCGGTCATTGTGTTGCGTAGAAACGTCTTAATATCAGCCAGTGTCGAAAAACAGCGCTCTGCTTCGGCTGAGGACATGGGTGTTGTCACAATTATCATGAGAAGCTTTAGCGTTTCTTTGAACATTGATTTGAGATTATTTCCTAAAATAAAAGCGAGTAGTGGAAGAGCTCCTTTGACTTGTCTGAAGTCTGTCCGTTTATGAATCACTTCTGATTCCGTCTTTAGCCTTTCTTTCTGCAACATTGGATAATGTAACACAGTAGAATTTAATACATTTTCCGGAAAGTTTATAGAGAATGTGTCAAATGAATCGGAGTACAGTAGTGTTGCAGCTTCAATATACCCAGCAAAATGCAAACCTGTCATGCATCTGGTTCATTACGCTTCAATATACCCAGTAAAATGCAAACCTGTCATGCATCTGGTTCATTACAACGTCACAGACCTCTTTCGCTGCAATGGTCCTGGTGTCACTTACTCTAAGTCTTTTATCGGAATATTATTGTAGTCCGTGCGATCACATGCAGTTGTATCTATTTCTTCATGTTGTTGTGTTACACACTTTGCGAAGTCAGATATAGCCTTTTCTATTTGGAATGAATCTGATTCGCGTTTTTGTAGCGGGTTGTACAGTATGTCGACATGCGGCATTAATTTATGAACAACAGACAACCAGAACAAGAATATGGTATCCTCAAAAGCACGGCGCAGTCTACTGGCTTCATTTACGCTAATGGACGTTTTACCTTCTTCTATTCTATGAAAGCACTCAGTCAGTTTCTCTCTATTTTCGTAAACTATATTCACCGTACGAATGTTGTACAGTAGTTCCAGAGAGAGTCTAGTCTTCATTAAACGAGGTTGAAAGTCAGATCGTGGGTTTCACAAATAGGAAAAGTCTTCTCAGTATTAATTACTTCGTTGATGGGGTGAAAGTTCCTTTGGGGATCATTGTAAGTATCTAGGTGTTAATATAAGGAAAGATCTTCATTGGGGTAATCACATAAATGGGATTGTAAATATGGAGTACAGATCTCTGCACATGGTTATGAGGGTGTTTAGGGGTTGTAGTAAGGATGTGAAAGAGAGGGCATATAAGTCTCTGGTAAGACGCCAACTAGAGTATGGTCCCAGTGTATGGGATCCTCACCAGGATTACTTGATTCAAGAACTGGAAAAAAATTCAAAGAAAAACAGCTCGATTTGTTCTGGGTGATTTCCAACAAAAGAGTAGCGTTACAAAAATGTTGCAAAGTTTGGGCTGGGAAGAATTGGTAGAAGGAAGACGAGCTGCTCGACTAAGTGGTATGTTCCGAGCTGTCAGAGATGAGATGGCGTGGAATGACATTAGTAGATAAATAAATTTGAGTGGCGTCTTTGGGAAAGATCACAATATGAAGATAAAGTTGGAATTCAAGAGGACAAATTTGGAGCAAATATTCATTTATGGGAAGGGGAGTTAGGGATTGGAATAACTTACCAAGGGAGACGTTCAATAAATTTCCAATTTATTTGAAATCATTTAAGAAAAGGCTAGGAAAACAACAGATGGGGAATCTGCCACCTGGACGACTGCCCTAAATGCAGATCAATATTGACTGATATTGATATATTTCATTCAAGAGGTCACTTCTGTGAGACGAACTGGAAAAAAAAAGTTGGTATTGCGGACGGGTTACAGAAAAATAATTTGACTTGGGCATTGTACGAACAAGCCTTCTGCATTGTCAAATTTAGTTGGTCTCCATACCAATTCGCCTGCACACCCCCTGCCCTTCCGCTCATTACGCCGGCTCCGTCATAACTCTGACAAATAAGTTTGTGTGGTGTGTCCCTTAATATGGCATTAATTTGCTCTAATAGACACTGACTCAATCCATCCGCTGTCCTGTCGATTGGATTCATGAACCCCCGAAACCTTTCATGGACGTGACCCTCTAATGCATATCGAAAAACAAGTACCAATTGGCATTTGTTTGAAACATACGTTGTTTTATCTGCATCTATTGCAACGAATTGGGATTCCCCTATTTCTGAAGAAATTTGTTTGCTACACACATTCAACATACAGTCGAGAAGCTCGTTCTGAATGGTCTATGACGTACCTTTAAATACAGAAGCTTTGGCCAGGTGTTCTTTCATAGCAACGTCTATATCAGCCGTAAAATTAATGAGACCTTTGAAAATTCGAGTATTTAGAGAATTTTCTCTCTTATCGTGGCCACTTTAAATATGCCACAGAATTTTATGTACTCTGCATAATATGTGCCTATTACTCCTAACTTGATCATTGTGTTTGTTAATGAATTGGCGATAGCCTAAGCAGAATCCAGTTGAGTCACTATTTAACTTTCCCTAGCACAGCTAATTCCATGCATGAATTGATATGTCGGGAGGAACTTTCGTGCTTTTTAAATTTTTTCGTTCAAGTGTTTGAGATCTCTTACTCCGGTTTTCGTCCACGTCAGATCATGTCCGAATAACATGGACGGAAAACGGAAAAACGCATTCCTTGAATTACAGCCACACAACCACTCGTATTCTGTATACACCCCTGGCTGGAATCTACGTCGATATACGCGCCCTTTATATTGTCCGACTTGTTCTAGTTATAAATGAGCTGTTGTTCGGTCTTTTCCGTTAGGAACAGTTGAGAAAAAGGTCTACTTAAAATATTACTCACAGAATTCATTGTACATAGCCTACAGGTTAATCATACATGTGTGATATACCTTATGCGACGTTTCATAGGGGATCTGTAGGCTATATCCGCACACAATACACGACAGATTTACTTTTAACGACATCACACTAACTATTACGAGATAGAATAATGACTAATTTCATTACTCAGTACAGTACGTTTATCACACCGCAGATGACAGACTCGGAACGCGAATTTGAAACGGATGTTCTGCTCGGCCTTATAAGCCATCGCGTATTTTCGGAATTGTAGCGGGCTGGCTTCGGCAATGACCCAATCTCCCATTCAATGCATGTTAAAAGATAATTCTACGCATGCGCGAACGAAAATTACCTAAGAAAGAGTCAACAGCTACGGGCAGAGGGCCAGCATGACCGAACAGTGAAGAGCCCGCTGGAGGAAGCGAAGTACGGTACGTGTCTGATGAAAACATTGACGCACTAGCTGCATGCGGCGCCTACTATCAAAACTGAATGCATCAACATTCAATTTGCTAGTACTTGTAAAACCATGCATTAACAGTTACTTAGCTGGAGGGGCATGTGCCCCTCTGCCCTTTAGAGCGAGCCGCTACTGTCTTCTACTCAAAACACTTTGAACATTTGTCTGTTGCCGAAGTGTTGAACCTTATGTTGTACTTGGTTGTAAAACATGATGAAAGAAACTATATTTGACTTTCAATCCAGTATTTTGTCCCGAATTGTAAGTACCTAATGGTTATAGATATGGCATAGGCTTTTGGGCTTACACCGTGTCAAGAAAATAAGGTGAAATTCTTTAGGTTTCCTAGAGAGCTTTGCTCTGTGTCTTCAGAAGAAAATCTCGACTGCTCCCGAGAAAGGCTTCTCAAGCAGTGAGATATGAATATAGACGTCACAATAGTAGTGGAAATAGTACGTTCATTTGTCACCAGATGGCTCACCTAATGCGGTACAGCACTAGCGGAAGCTGACGGAACCTTCAGAATCAGTCTGAGAGGGAGTCACATAACAGGTGTGCGCATATTATGAAAGTATGAAATTGAAAATGGCAACATACGTATTAGTTGTTTGACAGTCAGATCTCTTGATATATATTTCCTCTTGTATTTACGGCTACAGAAGTGTGACACAAAGGGAAAAGATTCAATGAACTTCCTCACGTTTTCAGTTCATGCCTCGAAATTCCTTGAACCAGTATCACATCCTCTTCTTTTCTTTGGCGAGTGACCTGTCTTCAGATGTTCCCTTCGAAGTCTCTGAACGCGAAACTTCGAAATTCCCTAACACTGAAACAAAGGCATTTTGAAAAACCTGAAATAACTTTTTTTAGAAACAAATTTAGGAATATATTACCCCAGGGTCACTGGTTTGCCTTTGTTGCTTGTATTTTCTCGTGGTCTCTTTCTCTGGAGAGGTTCTTGTGTCTCATGCAGGGGAATGAATGAATCTTGGCACACCTTAGTTTGAGAATGATAAAATGACTAGTGGAAGCTTCTGACATCCTGCATCCCCGGTTCATTAAAATTGAAACTGAATATGAATGAATGGGTGCAGCGTGATTTCTTCGGAAGATATTTTGACGAGTGTCTGAAATAAATAAAAATTGTAATCTTTTCGATACAATAACGAAAGTAATTGTTTTAATTTATTCATTATTTTAACTTCAACCGCAGGCTAATCTTATGCTATGATAAATTTACAACGAAAATATACTGTAAATACAGTGCTCACCTTATTCGTTTAAATCTATTTTTCTTCCATGTACAGACATCTCTTGATATTTGCCTAGTACGTTCTGGCTCGGCAGCTTTAATACTGTTTCCACAGACTCTAACCTCTTGCTTCCATCCATTTTACTATTTATAAAACCTACGTTAGTGTGAATAATGGCTTCTCTATAATGAATGAATCGCTGTCGATACACTGAAGTATTCATTATTAACAGCAAACAATTCTTATAACAATACCTTTCCTCCCGTTAACAAGTTACTTTTGAGATGTAAATTTATGGAACTGACCATGTTGTGGACATACTCATTTTTGGAACAGAATTGAACATTTAAAGTTTAATACCTAAGAAATAAGAAGTGTTATGAAACAAAACATTATCACGTATGTAATAGAAAGCCCAAATATTATGAAACATGCAATACCTCATTCATTAATTTTTGAGGACATGTTGAGTTTTGGAACAAACCGATTCATCTGTCACTTGTAGCTTAATACATTTGCGGAAAAAATCCAAACACCATGAAATAAGGAATGAAGATTAAGTTTATGCAATATATTTGTCGACTAAACTTATTTAAGTGATTAATAGTACAAGACTACAGGTTAATATTCGCGAGAGGAAAGCCATCGCAAATGTGCCATGCTGGTCCATTAATATCGTGTGTAATCGCCTCACTGTCGATTGTAGCCATGCAGACGTGGCATGAATTGTGTCGTACTGGTGCCGGACGTCAGAATGTGGGATGGAGTTCCATGCCGGTTTCACTTGGTTGGCCAATACAGGGACGGTTATTGCCGGTTGTGGGTGACACTAGAGTTATTGTCCAATCATGTCCCATACGTGCAAGTTTGGGGACAGATCTGGGGATCGAGCAGGCCAAGGCAACATTTCGATACTCTGTAGAGCACGTTGGGTCACACCAGTGGTATGGGGGCGTTCGTTTTCCTGTTAGAAAACACACAGGGAATGCTGTTCAAGAATGGGAACACAAAAGGTCGAATCACCAGATGGAACTATACATCTGCATTCAGGATTCGTGGGATAACCACGAGAGTGCCCCTGCTGTCATAGGAAATTGCTCCCCAGACCAGAACTCCCGGTGTACATCCAATGTTCCGACGCGCAGACAGGTGGAATACAGGCGCACATCTGGCCTCCTTCTAACCAACACACGGTCATCAGTGTCACCAAGGCAGAACGGCTTACATCGGAAAACACAACGGCCCTCCACTCCGTCAACCAATGAGCTCTCGCTTGACACCACTGAAGTCACAGGCGGCAGTGGTTTGGGGGTAAGGAGAATACACGCCGCAGGGCTTCTGGCTCGGAGCTGTCCATCAGGTAACGGATTTCGAACAGTTCGTTGCGTAACTGTGGTGCCAACTGCCGCTTGAATTGCTGCTGCAGACGCAGTCCGCTGATCCAGAGCCATACGCCGGTCCTCCCTCTCGGTGGTGCCACGGGACGTCCGGAGGCCGGTCTTCTTGCGAGCGTACCTTCTTCTGACCACTGCTGCCGGTACGCATGCACAGTGGAGACATTCCTGCAAAGTTATTTTGCGATAGCGCGGAGGAAAATCCACCTTCACGTAGCCCTATTAGAGGCCTCGTTCAACTGCAGTGAGCTGTTGATAGTGGCCTCTTCACCATCGTAAAGGCATTCTTGACCTATTCGCAGTCACTCCGTCCAGGTAACTAACGCTCTCGCAGAGTACAGCCCGTATTTAAAACAAACCTGGGATCTCCCAGCACTAAAAGCCATACTCTATTTCATTTTTCAAAACAAAACTGATGTGCAAGTCATGGGGCCGCTACTAGCGCTATGCTAATGTGATTTGCGGGAAATTTGAGTCAACGTCTACCCTCAGATGAATAAACATGTCTACCAACTTTCGTTAATCTAGGATAACCCTTTATTGGTGTTCAGATATTCTTTTCCGCCAGTGTATATGTTTTATTATTAGATCGTCATTCTCATGAGTGTTCCATATGCTCTTTCCTTTTGTAAATTGTTCACACCCACACAGCCACAGTATAGAGTCAAATACACTCGTTGAAATGTCAAGTTACTGCCTTTGTTTCTATTTTATCACAAAGAGTTAGCTTGGGTGGACCATTTTCAATGTATATTAAAGGTTCATCATAAGGTGACGAATACAAACGAGCCTTAAGTAATTTCTCAATATATTGAAAACTTACAACTACTTTATGCAATTTCACAGTCCGTACATACAACACTCTTGTCTTCTGTCAACAATTCTTCCATGCTGCGTTCAGTGCGATGTGAGTTTCCAACTTACAAGTATTTTCCTTAGTTCATAACGCATTTGAAGTCTGAAATGTTTGTTTGCTAGCGGCCTTACGTCGCACCGACACAGATAGGTCTTATGGCAACGATGGCATAGGAAGGGCCTAGGAGGCCTAGGAGTTGGAAGGAAGTGGCCGTGGCCTTAATTAAGGTACAGCCCCAACATTTGCCTGGTGTTAAAACGGAAAACCACGGAAAACAATCTTCAGGGATGCGGACAGTGGGATTCGAACCCACTATATCCCGGATGCATGCTCACAGCCGCGCGCTCCTAACCGCACGGTCAACTTGCCCGGTAGCCTAGAATGTATAATGCACCACTAGCGCAAGGTAAAGTTCTCTTCACCGATATACTTAACATCAGACAATAATTACACTGACCTTGTGAATGCACCTATTGAAAAACTAAACAGCAATATGGGAGGTAACGTTACCATGTGTTCGTGCCTCCTCGTGTTCTTGCATGGATCTCCAAAATCACCTCCAGAGGGTTGAAGTTTCGATTATCCGATGTTCGACCTTGGAATGAGGTCCGGGATTTAGGGTGCTAGGTGGCATGCGGATTTACTAGGGAACGTTAAAAGAAATTAAAATATCGCGTAAAATTCTAAATCAATGAATTCATGAAGTATTTAAAATGTAAACGCAAGTGACGCTTCCAACGCATCCATGGACAGGTTGCCTGAATATAAGGGGCCAAAACTTAGGAAGCTATTACGGGTGTAAAAGTGGTCATTTTGAAGAGAAATTAGCAAAAGACATGAGTCAGTTAATGGTGCATTTTAGAATAGAGTTAAGGGCTGTCAGAAGTCATTCTAAAACGGTTGTTTTCTGTTATAAGGTCGGTGAAAGTGGTCATTTTAAGGGGATCCGGTAAGGAAAAGTCACGAGTCAATAATGGCACACTTTTAAATATACGAGTATTTGAAGGATGTCAGTAATAATCTAGTCTGAATTAGTTGTTCTCTCGTTAATTCTTTCCATGCTAGGTGGCTCGATAATTATGTCCAGTCGACTGAGTACGTAATTGATATGACAACGCTTTAAACTATGATAAACATACATATTATTATTCGTAATAAATATAACAGTATGACTGTTGATGTGTATTGAAGATCGTTCTGTAATCAAGGCATAACTCAATCACGCAACTAAATGAACAATTAAATGCTCTTGCCAATTAAGTAGATTAATTGTTTGCTTTGAGTAACATTGTCCATTGAAGTTTCATATATGGAGATTCTTATATTCTAGCCCGTTGTTGCTCAATGAAAGGGTAACAATAAATTATGCATCTCTACGTATAACTCCTTTTAATATTTTCCCTTGTATTATAACCTTACTGTGGAGTAGTGAGAAACATATATTTCAATCAGAGGACGTACTGTGTAATACTATTTACTAACATTTGTACCCATTCTTCGGACGGGAATTTGTAATGGATCACATGTTTTCTTCAGAATTTATGCGAGTTACATGCGTGCATATTACTTTATTTTTATTTAGCGTATGGCATAAAATCTACACATATATACAATTTAATATACAACTATTACTATAAAAGGAAAACAATTTTTATTTTAGTATGTCCAGCCCTTCCATCCACTCAAACACTGACTCTGATGGAATCAAGAAATCAGCCCAGATACCCGAGTAAGCCGACGATATGAGCGCTGGTTTATCGTGGGGCACCACAGTCTCATTCCGGTGTCGTTATGCAGTTCCACTTATAGAGTGAGTCCGTGCATCTTCCATGGCCTGTCCTGGTAAGACCCCAGGTAGAGTATGGTTCCAGCGTATGGCACCCACACCATGATTACTTGATTCAATAACTGGAAAAAATCCAAAGGAAAGCAGCTCGATTTGTTGTGGTAGATTTCCGAAAACAGAGTAGCGTTACAAAAATTTTGAAAAGTTTGGGCTGGGAAGGCTTGGGAGAAAGAAGACGAGCTGCTCGACTAAGTGGTATGTTCCGATCTGTCAGCGGAGAAATGACGTGGAATGACATTAGTAGATGAATAAGTTTGAGTGGTGTTTTTAAAAATAAGAAAGATCACAATATGAAGATAAAGTTGGAATTCAAGAGGACAAATTGGGGCAAATATTCGTTTATAGCAAGATGGGTTAGGGATTGGAATAACTTACCAAGGGAGATGTTCAATACACTTCCAATTTCTTTGCAATCATTTAAGAAAATTCTAAGGAAATAACCGGTAGGGAATCTGGCACCTAGGCAACTGCCCTGAATGCAGATCAGTATTGATTGATTGATTGATTGATTGATTGATTGATTGATTGATTGATTGATTGATTGATTGATTGATTGATTGATTGATTGATTGATTGATTGATTGATTGATTGATTGATTGATTGATTGATTGATTGATTGATTGATTGATTGATTGATTGATTGATTGATTGATTGATTGATTGATTGATTGATTGATTGATTGATTGATTGATTGATTGATTGATTGACTCTGTTAAGAGTGACCCACTGCCTGCGTGGAAGATGATTTCATTGAAGATATGCTCACCAGAAAGCATGTTGTGAAGGGAAAGATTCCAAACTTTCACAGCGTTAAAGTTGTTGCGAGTCATGCCGGCAGCATCACGCAAAGGTGGATGGGTGACATCAACATTTGACGATTGAGCTTAGGAATATCTCCTTGTATCGGTAGTTGGGGGTTTTTTGCAGATTTTACATTTCTCTCTTAAGAGGGCGTTTGATCAGCGCAGATCAGGTGGCATTATTCCCGTGAGCTTCGGGAGACAATAGATTGGCGTGAATGTGATTGTGCCCGAAATAAGGCGCATCGTATTGTTCAGCTGTATTCAAACATTTAATAGGGCATGTTAAATTGATATTTTTCTATGAAAGCACATGGCAGTAACAGGAAGTACGATAAAGCTAAACAAAGTGGAGACGCAATTCTCCCTGCTTCTCGGTTACATATTGTTGTGACCGCTGGAGTGACTGAAGGGTCATGAAACCCATCGTTGATGATAACTTCCCTTATTATCTGTTCTACGCTATTTTCGATTCATTTTTTAATTCCTTCATCATTCATTTTTCTCGTAATAACTCTTCCTTTTGCACGTTATTTTTTACCGATTCCTAATCAAATACCTCCTTTCCATTATTCAGTTTGTTATTTTATACAACTGACCCCAATGTTTTTACAATGACAACTATCCTCGAACTGAGCGCGCGATTGTTGCCTTACTTTGAAGCCCTATTTCATGAAAACAACTATTCAGATTATCAGACGTTTTAGCAAAAGGTAGTGAGCCACATCTGTCTGGCTCAGCGAGCTAGAAAGTCTTTTCTTGCTCGTTGGTCTGGCTCCATCGGGTTTTGCCCGATATATGAATATGCCTACTATCAGCTTCACGACTGTGACTGCATTACAACTCCCTTGTTTTGCAGCAGGTGGCGGCACTGACGCATCTAGCACAGATAGTTTTTATTACATACTAGTTGTTGACAACACTCTCTGACTTGACGTACTCTTGAGCGCCATGCATCTTGGCGCAGCCTTTGTGTCTTACAAAAGCGTTTTTAAACGCTTTAATATGAAAAAGGTTCACCTTTCGCTGTTTTGGAAGATGCTGCATCGACTATATATTATGGATTCAAGGTAAACGGTATACTTTCATGGCTATATTATATTATTCTCTTGTGTTTGGTTTCTCGTAATCTACAGATTGCGAAATTGTTTTTGCATTATAGATGTTACCAGCACCACCGCTTGTTGGGGATGGTAGCATTTTTTTAAATACCGGTATATAGATATTGCGATATATTGAAAACTTATTTTCGATAATCGATGTTTATTGCACATAATATATCGGTATATTCAAACGATATCTATATATCGCTAATGAAAACTCAAGAATAATAATAAGAATCGTATGGCCTCAGCTACCGTGTGCAGACATTTCGATTTGACGCCATCTGGCTGTCTGCTCGTCAATTTCGACGTTCCGTTTTACTCAAGGCCCACTAGATGGCAGACAGAGTAAACCGGATCTCTCTTGGAAAACTATGGCTGAGATTTAATGAATAAAACCCAAGAGTCCAAGACCAACAGCAATATCATCAGACGTCAATGCATGTATATCAATATTGGTTTAATCTGCCTGTGTACGCGACTGGTTGGTTGAGTTTATCTTGCTACTGGAATTCGCGGTTTAATTACCCATGGAATATATCCATCAACGGCTGCTAATTTCATATGAGCACCAGCCTGCACGATTGCCAGGGTTATACTTCCGAAACACAAATTTTCATTGACCCTCAGCCGCAAGATATATTTATGTCAATAGGCCCCAGCAGTCGAGGCATAGATCCTGAATAATTAGCTTTTTGAAAGGACTAAGTACACCCGTGAAAGGGAGTGAAAAAATAGTGTCAGTAATGCTTGATGAAGTTCATATAAACCTCGTAAATTTGTAAGAATGGCCGAAAATAGTTAAGAATATGATGCAGAATCTACCGTGCAAGTATTCATGGTTTCATCATTGCATTCTGGGAATAAAGATGCCTCTGGTATTTTTTTCTGGTGAATAATATTAACTCAGATGCTTAAGGTGTTAGAATTCACGGTTGAATTAGGTTTTGATGCTTTGTACTTTACTGCTGATACCATTTTACACAAAATATTTTAGTCATTATATTTGATTCTCTTAATTATCTTGTTTTCCTTGGAGCTGGCGTGGTCACCATTTTATAGAACTTCAATATAGTTTCAAATCCTTGTGTTTTGGACAAAATATAACTTTATATCGAAATATATCGATATTTTTCTTTGATAGTAGGATAATATCGGCATGTCGATATCGAAGGAAATTTCGATATTTTAGTTCGGTATATCGGAACGTCCCTAGGTGTTATCGTTGCCTACGAGATAAGCAAAGGCCTCTGCATGCACTAAATTGACAGAGTAGCAACAGTTCATATAGCGCCGCTGGGTGTCAGGTTTTCCCTCCATTCCTCAGCACGATTCCAACTGGCATTACGAGAATACCTTGCACATAAAAGCACATTACAAATATAAAACATACCATTTTGAATACGAAAGGGATATTTCTATGACGTTTAATGAAGAAAAATAAATGTATCACCCGGTAATTCAAGATGAGCTCATACGAATCAGGTAGTATTATTGCAACCGGAAAGTTCACGTCCTAATAAAAATGAAAATACTCCATAGTATATTTTAAAACCAGTCTAGCTTAAGCCAGTAAGGAGGACGGACGTATAGTGTGGCGTGCGCCTGCTGAGTGGAGTGGAGTAGGAGTGGGAAAGCGGTAGGGTCAAGCGGTCGGCAAGGAGATAGATAGGATGAGTTGGGTAGACGTAGAGGCTATGAGGAAAGTAGTAAAAGAAGTAATACATGAGGTATGTCCGTTTGAGCAATTAAAGAAGATGCTTCAAGAACAAGTCCAGGAGCAAGAAAAGACGAGACAGTGGATCCAGGATTATATGAAAAATGCGAAGGCGATGATAGAAGGCAGCGAGAAAGAGCTGGTGTCACTAAGAGAGAAAATAAAAAATATGGAAGAAGAGATGGTAAACCTGAAGAAAGAAATTGAAGTCTGCAGACAGGAGCGTAAGAAGAAATCCATATTTATTTATGGGGTGGAGGAGGAAAAGGCAGAATCTAAAGTGGACATTATTTACAAAGTGGTAGATGTCATACAAAAGAAAATGAAAATAAATTTCAGTGAGGTAGATATAGACAATGTGGAGAGAGTTGGCAAGGTGGGAGGGCACAGGCCCATAAAAGTGTCGTTGCTATCTTCATTGATGGCAGATATAGTGACAAGGAACGCTGGTAATCTACAGTGTGAGAACATTAGAGTTAAGAGAGATTTCGGAAGAGAAGAGAGTAGGAATTTTAAAATTCTCAAGAAACATTTTGTGAAAGCAAAAATTCAGGGATTGAAAGCGTATATTAGTGGTCAGATACTTGTGGTGAGCGACAGGAATTGGACCCGAAAGTGAAACTGAAATTAATGGATGAGAGTTTGAGGCAAGAAGAAACTAGCAGGCCTGAGAGCTCGAGGCAAGAAGAAACTACCAGGGATGATGTGAGGCAAGAAGAAAAAAGCAGGGCTGAGAGTTCGAGGCAAAAGAGTTTGAGGCAAGAAGAAAAAAGCAGGGCTGAGAGCTCGAGGCAAGAAGAAACTACCAGGGATGATGTGAGGCAAGAAGAAAAAAGCAGGGCTGAGAGTTCGAGGCAAGAAGAAACTACCAGGGCTGATGTACATACTGTAAAGGGAGGAACACTGAGTAGATGGGTTCCTGGGAAGCGATCGTAAAAAGAGCTGAAGAAAAAGGAAATGCAAGGAGGATGGAAGTAGCCAGGAAATTAATGGACGAACTAGTGTCTGAGGTCTGCGCGAGGGAAGAAAGCAGGATGCAGGAAGAGATGATGGAAAAAGAATCACAGGGGAAGACAAGTGGACAGAATCGGAGCGAGAATAATGGTTTGAGGGAGGAAGCAGAAGTAAGAAGTGCCGTGATTAAAGGGAGAAGCTTGAGTTTGAAGGACAAAAAGGGAAAAATGGAAGAAGGAGTAATTACGAGAAGTAAAAAGTCAAGTAACAGTAGTAAGTAACATGGTTTGCCTATAGATGGATGGTAAGAGAGGTAGCGTAGTTCATGGTGGTGCCTGTATGTGTATTGTAATTGTTGAAGTAAATGTGGCCTAGAAGGAGAGAGGTAGCGAAGTTCAGATGGTATTTACTCAAGTAATGGTGCCTGTATGTGTAGTATTGTTGTTATTGAAGTGACGGTGTCTTTAGGTAAAAGATGGATGGATTATGGATGGATGATAAGAGAGGTAGCGAAATTTGAGTTCGATGGATGGAAATGAGGTGAGGTAACGAAGTTTAAATGGTATTTATTCAAATGGTGGTGTATATATGTGTATTGTAATTGTTGAAGTAAGTGTGGCCTGGAATAAGATGGATGGATTGTGTAGTTCGAGGGATGGATGATAAGAGAAGTAGCGAAGTTTAGATGATTGTAATGGTAAAATAAACGAGGACTGGAATTGAAGTGTTAAGTATGAATAGGTGATGATGATGATGGATCGATGTTAAGAAAGGTAGCGAAGTTTATTGAAGTGAAAGTATCTGAATGTGTATTATAAATGTAACGTAATTGAAGACTGGAATTGAGTGTTAAGTATGAAAGGTGATGATGGATGGATGATAAGAGAGGCAGCGAAGTTTAAATGGTATTGGTAAGTGATTTATTAGTTAATGGTAGATCGGTAAGCAAAGTTGGTTGTAGATGATTATTTGTGTTTTTAGATATAAGATGGCTGGACTGTGGAGTTCGATGGAGGATGATAGCGTATTGTATGATGGATGAAGGAGAATGAGAGATAGCGAGGCGATAAGGTATTTTTTTAAGTGTACTGTAATTGTATGGTATTTATTCAAGTGATGATATGACGACTGGATTTGAAGTGTTAAGAATGGAAGGTGATGATGAGGGATGGATGATAAAAGAGGAAGCGAAGTTTAAATGGTATCGATGATAAGAGAGGTAGCGAAGTTCAGATGGTATTTATTCAAGTGATGGTGTCTGTATATATGGAAGAAGGATAAGAGAGGTAACGAGGTGATAAGGTGTTTTCAAGTGTATTGTAATTGTATGGCATTTATTCAAGTGTCTTTAGGTATAAGATGGATGAATTGTGGAGTTCGATAGATGGATGATAAGAGAGGTAGCGAAGTTTAGATGATGGATGGAAATGAGGAGAGGTAACGAAGTTTAGATGGTATTTATTCAAGTGATGGTGTCTGTATGTGTATTCTAATTGTTGAAGTAAATGTGGCCTGGAATAAGATGGATGGTTTGTGGAGTTCGATAGATGGATGATAAGAGAGGTAGTGAAGTTCAGATGGAGGACTGGAATTGAAGTGTTAAGTATGAAAGGTGATGATGGATGGATGATAAGAGAGGCAGCACAGTTTAAATGGTATTGGTAAGTGATTCATTAATTAATGGTAGATCGGTAAGCAAAGTTGGTTGTATATGATTTTTAAATTAGATTAAGCATGGTTGAATAAGACGAGCAGGAACAGATAAGTAGTGCAGTGATAAAGTTGCAACGTGAGCAGAGTACGTAGTAGCAGAATGTGTGTGCAACGGAAGTATGGATTCAGCAACTCAGAGGGAGTCAAGTAGAGGAAATGTAGAAGGAATGGAATTTGCAAAGGTTCGCGTGTTTACTCAGCAGGGGCACGAAGGTCTGTGACATTCATAATACAGCTTAAATTGCATATTCTGGGAAAACAATAGAAATATTCAGGAGAGAAGTTGGACGTGACATGAAGAGGCCGAGGATGACTACCGTAGTGACCTTCATTTGGGGCGTCACGTTTCCGGAGTATCCTAGGGGATTCATGCCATGTCCAAGAAGTATCATTATTTTACTAAATTGTTCTCTTTATTTTCTGTTCATTCCGTACATTATTTTCTTTTCTTTTTCTGTACAGCACATAGAGTGTGAATTTTGGCTTAAGCTGGACATTGTTATTTTTCTCTTTTAACGGATCAATGGGTGTTGTTACTGTAGATCTGGAGAAAAATAATAAATCAATAATAATAATAATAATAATAACAATAATAATAATAATAATAATAATAATAATAATAATAATAATTTAAAACACTGCAGTATTCACATAAACTACGTCGGTGAATGCAGAGTGGATCTCGGCTGGTCCGTGATCCCACAGCTCTGCACTCCGACCAGCCAACCGAACAGAGGAGGGGTGGCCACGGCTCTACCGAGGCTCTTCACCTCTAACCGGAAGACGGGTCAGGGCTGGACCTCACGGCTGGTCCCCACAGTCGACTGTCCTGAGAATGGTTTTCCGTGACTTTCCATTCTCCTGCACTAAGGCGAATGCTGGAACAATTCTTAGTATAGGCCACGGCCACCAAGCCCCTCACCTTCTCCGAGCTTCTCCTGCAATGTGGCAAATCTCCCGGCCTGAGAGACGGCGTCACCGTCTAAGAGGCCCGCCTCCTCCTTCAGGTGAGGAATGAAAACATTTTAGCAGTAGTACATAGCCTAGTCTTTCCATGCAAATATGATGGATACCCTGAAAAAAGTGTTGGCAATGTTTGCAGCTAGTTTTTGTAGAAATGCTAAAGCATGTGCTTTCAAAATGTTCACTACATACTACAGACTTCGAGGAAGGTTGCTACATGCTATTTTTCTTGTCACCCCGACATGATAAAATTTTGACCCATTTCTCTCGTAGTTCTACATTTGCTCACGGAAAGAAAAGCCACTATCTTTCTGTGCTTAGTTTAGTGACATACGGTATGGTACCGGTATCGTAATTAGGATACGTCTGAAAGTAGTTTAAAATTACTGTAGTGTACTGTACAGTAGTATACGAGTAATATCGTATTAGAATTTAGTGTGATTACTTTATTATTGTAAAATGTTTGTGTAGTACTGGTGTAGTAGAGGTATCCGTAGAAACTCTTACTAAAATACTGTTGTTGTAATTACAATAGGCTTAATTGCAGTTTGGAATTGTGTAGTTCTTGTGTAGGCTATTACTTTCGATATTCAGTAATTAACAGCAGTTTTTATCCTGTCAGGGGTTGTAGGATAAAAAAAATTGAGCACGACTAAGTAGTATTGTAGTGTAGTCGTATATTAATTACCTTATTGTTGTGTACTATCCCAGACAACATATCCCTCCGTTCATTTATTTTTTGCAAAGAAGTTATTTTATTTTTAATTTCATTTTTCCTCCGTAAAGAATGACTAAGGAGCGCGAGTGTACTTACTGTGGGTGTGGCGAGGCATTGAGGGGTATGAGGGAGGAGTTGGAAAGTCTGAGGGAGATAAATAGGATTCTCACGGAAGACAGGAAGGAAGATAGGACTCCCTCAAACAATGTACAGGTTACAGTAGGTGTACAAGAGGGAGGGGAAGGAAAGGGAGGAGTTATAGAAGACAGGTGGTCTAATGTTCTAAGGGGAAGGAGATTGCAGGCTAAGGGTTCTATTCAGGATCAGAATTCAGGACAGGTGTCAGTGCGAAATCCGTACGAGTCACTCCAGGTAGAACAACAGAGGGAAGATGAGGGACAGGGAACTGTTGGTGAGATGTGTGGAAGTAGGAGGAAGGTAAAACGTAGGAAAGGGAAATGTAGAGTAGATGATAGGAAAAGACAGGTGGAACAGGGTCATGGGAAGGAGAAGAGGGAGGAGGAAGTAGCTTCTGCAGCTATCAGGAAAGATAGGGCTGACCAGGAGGGGAGGGGATCAAATGAGGTGGGTAGGGTTGAGGCTCTGGCCATGGGGGATTGCATTGTTAGACACGTGGGGAAAGTGTGTGGAGGAAAGGGTACCAGGGTAGAGTGTTCTCCAGGAATTAGGTTGAGGCAGATGTTGAAGAAAGTAGAAGAGAGGGAGGAGGGGAAGGAGAAGGTGGTAGTGTTTCACGTTGGTACCAACAACGTAAGGCAAGCTGATATAAGTACCAACATAGTGGGAGATGTGTGGGGTCTGGTAAATGCAGCACGGTTGAAGTTTAAGAAAGCGGGGATTGTTATTAGTAGAATACTGTGTAGAAGGGATACTGCCTGGAGGGTGATTGGGGATTTAAATGAGACTGTGGAGTGGTTATGTGGGAAACTGGGAGTGAAATTTCTAGATCCTAATGGGTGGGTAGGAGATAGGGATCTGCGCTCGGATGGCCTTCATTTAAACCGCAGTGGTACGTATAAGTTAGGAAATTTCTTTGGAAGGGTAATAGGGAGGTACGTTCAGGGAAACGGGATGGCCTAGGGAGCGGTGATAACAGAACAGGGAACTGGAAATCAAATAGGGATGGCATAAAATTGTTAGTGTCGAACTGTAGAAGTATTGTAAGGAAAGGAATAGAATTAATTTAATATACGTATATATTTACTAGATATTTTAATAGGAGTTGAATCATGGTTGAGAAATGATATAATGGATGCAGAAATTTTCTCACGGCACTGGAGTGTGTATCGTAGAGATAGGATAGGAATGGTGGGAGGGGGAGTTTTCATTCTGGTGAAAGAAGAATTTGTAAGCTACGAAAAAGTTAAAGATGAGACACATGAAATTCTAGGTGTAAGGCTCATTTCTAAAGATAATAGGCAACTTGATATATTTGGAGAGTACAGATCGGGAAAGGGTAGCACTGACGCGGATTCGGAATTATTTGATAGGATAGTCAGCTATGTAGGAAACGACATGGAAAGAAATGTGATTGTAGCGGGAGATCCGAATTTGCCAGATGTCAATTGGGAAGGAAATGCGAACGACAGGAAGCATGACCAACAAATGGCAAATAAGTTAATATGGGAAGGACATCTGATTCATAAAGAGATGGAACCAACCAGAGAGAAAAATATCCTGGATGTCGTGCTGATAAAACCAGATGAGCTCTATAGGGAAACTGAAGTAATAGATGGTATTAGTGATCATGAAGCTGTTTTTGTGGTAGTTAAAAATAAATGTGATAGAAAGGAAGGTCTTAAAAGTAGGACTATTAAGCAGTAGCATATGGCTGATAAAGCAGGCACGAGGCAGTTTCCGAGAAGTAACTATGATCGGTGGAAAACGGTAAATAAAAATGTAAACAGACTCTGGGATGGGTTTAAAGAAATTGTTGAGGAATGCGAAAACAGGTTTGTACCTTTAAGGGTGGTAAGGAATGGTAAAGACCCACCTTATTATAATAGAGAAATAAAGAGACTAAGAATGAGGTGCAGACTGGAAAGAAATAGAGTTAGAAATGGCTGTGGAAGTAAGGAGAAATTGAAGGAACTTACTAGAAAATTGAATCTAGCAAAGAAGGCAGCTAAGGATAACATGTTGGCAAGCATAATTGGCAGTCATACAAATTTTAGTAAAAAATGGAAGGGTATGTATAGGTATTTTAAGGCAGAAACAGGTTCCAAGAAGGGCATTCCAGGAATAATTAATGAACAAGGGGAGTGTGTATGTGAGTATCTTCAAAAGGCAGAAGTATTCAGTCAGCAGTATGTAAAGATTGTTGGTTACAAGGATAATGTCGAGATAGAGGAGGAGACTAAGGCCAAAGAAGTAATAAAATTTACATATGACTAGCGAATGTACCCGTGCTTCGCTACGGTATTCTACATTGTATTCGAATATCGAAGTAAATAGTGTGCATGCAGTAAATACGATTGTTTTAAAATTGCATGTCTCTTAGCGTTATCCGAGAAAGAGCATGGGGGAGGTCCCCGTACGTTGTTTCCAATGTAAAGTGTTTGTTATGGACTTGTGATATAACGGCAGGCTCACTTGCCTACTGCCATTCACAATCGAGTTGGGAAGTTTACATTATAATTGCAGGCCCCATTGCCTACTATGCGGACAGAATCGATTTGGGGAGTTTTCGTTAAAATGGCAGCCCCCTTTCCTACTTCCAGACAGATTACAGTTTTTATTATAATGGCAGGCAATTACCCTACTATCACTCGAAATTGAGTTGTGCAGTTATCATTATAATGCCAGGCCCATTTTCCTACTGCCAGCCAGCTTACTGCCAGTCACACCAAGTTGGTGAGTTTCCATCAAAATAGCAGGCCACTATGCCTAATGCCGGTCACATTTTAGATGAGGACATTTCTTTATAATGGCGGGCACCCTTGTCTACTGCCAAACACAATCGGGTAGGGGAGTTTTAAAGAAAACTGCATGCTCACTTGCCTTGTGCAAGCCAAATCGAGAAGTGAACTATTCATTACAATTGTAGGCCTTCCTTACTAATGACAGTTACACAGGAGTCGGAGAAGGAACCCTTTCCTACTGCCAGTCAAAGTCGGTGTTGGGAGTACTGATTACAATAGCAGACCCACCCTTTCTCGATCGCTACAAATCGACATCAGTGAATATATATAGATCGACATACGAAAGTATATGCGTGTTAAAAATATTGAAGACCTTCATTTACAGATTAACTGCTACTAAACGTACGTCATATCGACAAAGGATTATACCATAAGACACGCCGGATTTAGTGGCCTAAATGCCTGGTCCTATGACATGTCATCTATTCTTGGGTAAGATTGAGTTAGAAACGTGGAACAGGGTAAAGTTTTTGTAAGATTATCTCACATTACATTACTTTTCGGATAATTATGTGACAGCTACATACATAGCATTTGGCTCACATATGGCTACTGGGTGGGCCAATTTTCGTGAAGAGTTTGATGATTCTGTATTTCATATAAGTAACTGAAAGTATGAATTATGCATGTGAAAATTCCAAATTGACTTAACATCGATTAATAGAGAAAAATCAAACGTTAAAGGGATACAGATACGGCAAAGAGTCATAAGACCAATGTTGTAGATCATTCCAAATTGAACGAATATTGTGCAATCCGTTATGTGATAGGAATTTCCGAAGGTCTGCACCATCATTAAAATTGCCTGCATATTTCTATATTCTTCGCGGATAAAAAGTGAAAAAATTAATGATCTAGGATGTTTTCCGTTTGTTACAGGCTAAAACGTATAATTTTGTCAAATTTCAATTATCTTCTTTTTCTTCTGGCAGATTATGCCGCAATCTGGATTTTGGGCGAGGCGGGTAAAAATTAGGACTTTCAGGAAACTAAACCAAAAATTATGGAGATGGTCATTATTACCCCTTAAACGGAAAGCTGTACGAAAATTTCGCCAAAATAGTCAGTGTAGAGGCACACAGTCGTTACGATTTGATTTATATAGATAAGGAATCTGCTCCATGTAAAACACCTTTTGGGCTATGTCCCCTGGACTTAACCTGCAAAACTGACCATTCATGATATCTCCCTTATTAATCCTCCTTACGAAAAAATGCACATGAAGAAAAAGTTTTAGAGGTGGAATTCCATCACGTTTGGTCGATTTCCAGTCAGGTTGGTCTTGTTCTGTATACATTGCGGAAGAGTAAAATCACCATATCGGTTCCCTATAAACCGCCAGTCCATTCCGGAACATGAAATATTATTTACGTTTAAAAACTACCTTTGGACAGGTGGATGCTAAATATAAATTTTGGTTCGAATGTCTTCAGTAGTTTTCAAGTTGTAAGGAATACGCTTTACACGCACCCGCTCGTGAGTTAAGTCCGATGGGACTTGTACAGGAAAACGGTCCGTTAATGATGTCTCCCTTATTAGTCCTCGTATCGAAATGATGCACATGAGAAAAAAGGTTTAGAAATTAATTTCTACCAAGGCAGGTAGATTTAAATTAACGTTGGTTGTGTATATTTTGTGGAAGTGCAAAATCACTGTTTCGGTTTCGTATAAACCCCCACTCAGTTCAGGGATTTAGAAACAATATTTGCCCTAAAACCTATCAAGGACAGGTGTATTCTAAATATGAGTCTTGGTGGAAATACACTGACTGACAGAGCAAATGCAACACCAAGAAGGAGTGGTTCGAAAGGGATGAAAGTTGGGGAAAAAACAGAGACGGCACGGACGAATAATTGATGTTTATTTCAAACCGATATGTAGGTTACACAATGCGCACGGCATCGACTCAGTAGGATGTAGGACCACCGCGAGCGGCGATGCACGCAGAAACATATCGAGGTACAGAGTCAATAAGAGTGCGGATGGTGTCCTGAGGGATGGTTCTCCATTCTCTGTCAACCATTTGCCACAGTTGGTCGTCCGTACGAGGCTGGGGCAGAGTTTGCAAACGGCGTCCAATGAGATCCCACACGTGTTCGATTGGTGAGAGATCCGGAGAGTACGCTGGCCACGGAAGAATCTGTACACCTCGTAGAGCCTGTTGGGAGATGCGAGCAGTGTGTGGGCGGGCATTATCCTGCTGAAACAGAGCATTGGGCAGCCCTGAAGGTATGGGAGTGCCACCGGCTGCAGCACATGCTGCACGTAGCGGTGGGCATTTAACGTGCCTTGAATACGCACTGGAGGTGACGTGGAATCATACGCAATAGCGCCCCAAACCATGATGCCGCGTTGTCTAGCGGTAGGGCGCTTCACAGTTACTGCCGGATTTGACCTTTCTCCACGCCGACGCCACACTCGTCTGCGGTGACTATCACTGACAGAACAGAAGCGTGACTCATCGGAGAACACGACGTTCCGTCATTCCCTCATCCAAGTCGCTCTAGCCCGGCACCATGCCAGGCGTGCACGTCTATGCTGTGGAGTCAATGGTAGTCTTCTGAGCGGACGCCGGGAGTGCAGGCCTCCTTCAACCAATCGACGGGAAATTGTTCTGGTCGATATTGGAACAGCCAGGGTGTCTTGCACATGCTGAAGAATGGCGGTTGACGTGGCGTGCGGGGCTGCCACCGCTTGGCGGCGGATGCGCCGATCCTCGCGTGCTGACGTCACTCGGGCTGCGCCTGGACCCCTCGCACGTGCCACATGTCCCTGCGCCAACCATCTTCGCCACAGGCGCTGCACCGTGGACACATCCCTATGGGTATCGGCTGCGATTTGACGAAGCGACCAACCTGCCCTTCTCAGCCCGATCACCATACCCCTCATAAAGTCGTCTGCCTGCTGGAAATGCCTCCGTTGACGGCGGCCTGGCATTCTTAGCTATACACGTGTCCTGTGGCACACGACAACACGTTCTACAATGACTGTCGGCTGAGAAATCACGGTACGAAGTGGGCCATTCGCCAACGCCGTGTCCCATTTTTCGTTCGCTACGTGCACAGCACAGCGGCGCATTTCACATCATGAGCATACCTCAGTGACGTCAGTCTACCCTGCAATTGGCATAAAGTTCTGACCACTCCTTCTTGGTGTTGCATTTGCTCTGTCAGTCAGTGTACATCCAGTAGTTTGTAGCACTCGCGTACATACGGCGTAATTAAGGAAGAAAATAATACAGTTAAGAAAGTTGAAAGTAATAGAAAATGGATTATAACTGAGGACAGTCGGATAACGACAAATATGTAAATGCCAAGTTAATGTATTGGAAAATCAAATGCCCCTCAATAAATTATGCTAGTGTGAGTTATGGATATAATAAAGCGGTAACAGAGGAGAAATTTAGGTCCAGTGATTCCTAGGTAAACAAATAATAAGAAGATGACTAATGGTGTTATTACTTAATCTATTCGAGGGCGGTTATAATATCCAACGATATTCCGCCAATATCCCGCAGATAGGCCAATCGACGCCTCTCTTGCCTTCTACCCAAGGAACAACCACGATTTTTATTTTTATTTTTTTATTTTTTTTATTTTTTGCTATTTGCTTTACGTCGCACCGACACAGATAGGTCTTATGGCGACGATGGAATGGGAAAGGCCTAGGAGTTGGAATGAAGCGGCCGTGGCCTTAATTAAGGTACAGCCCCAGCATTTGCCTGGTGTGAAAATGGGAAACCACGGAAAACCATCTTCAGGGCTGCCGACAGTGGGGCTCGAACCCACGATCTCCCGGATGCAAGCTCACAGCCGCGCGCCTCTACACGCACGGCCAACTCGCCCGGTAACCACGAATTTAAAAGCATGATGAGGAAAATGGCAATACGTTACTTCCCTGCCGGCATGCAGTCAGAGACGTTGCCATGGTAACCTGTAGGTTCGTTGTCGGTCTGTCGGTCACTCAATGCAGAGCATGATACCAGCGGAAAATTGTAAATTTCTCCGTCATGTGAAGAGTAAGGTAAATTGTGAACATAACGAAAGTTGTTTATAATGAAGAGACGTTTCACGTACGGTAAACGAAGTTTACAGAAAATCAATAGTATAAGAGAAAATGGGGGAAAACCATTCTGGCTTTCCTATAAACCCCCCGTCTATTCAAGGATTTTAAAATGATATGCATATTGAAACCATCCTCGGTATGAGTATACTCTAAATATGAAGTTTGGTTGAGATCTATTCAGCCGTTTCGACGTGATTGTGGAAAAACCATTCTGGTTTTCCTATAAACCCCCCGTCTGTTCAAATATTTTAAAATGATATGCATATGAAAGCCTTCCCCGGGATGAGTATACTCTAAATATGAAGTTTGGGTGAGATCTATCCAGCCGTTTCGACGTGATGGTGGAAAAACCATTCTGGTTTTCCTATAAACCCCGTGTATTCCAAGATTTTAAAATGATATGTATATCGAAACCTTCCCCGGGATGAGTATACTCTAAATATGAAGTTTGGTTGAGATCTATCCAGCCGTTTCGACGTGATGGTGGAAAAACCATTTTGGTTTTCCTATAAACCCCCCGTGTATTCAAAGATTTTAAAATGATATGCATATCGAAACCTTCCCCGGGATGAGTATACTCTAAATATGAAGTTTGGTTGAGATCTATCCAGCCGTTTCGACGTGATGGTGGAACAGACAAACAGACAAACAGACAGACAGACAAACAGACAAACAGACAAACAGACAAACAAACAGACACGAAACGTAAAAACCACCGATTCGGTCTTGAGTTGACCTAAAACGGATAAATATCTGAAAAATTGGCAAAACGAAAGAAATTATAGACAGCGGACCCCCTACAATTTTATTTATATAGATAACAATGACATTTACTATAAGTTACAAATGTTGAAAACTAGGAAAGCGGCTGGAATTGATCAGTTATCTGGGGATATACTAAAGACAATGGGTTGGGATATAGTACCATATCTGAAGTACTTATTTGATTATTGTTTGGTCGGAGGAGCTATACCAAATGAATGGAGAGTTGCTATAGTAGCCCATGTGTATAAAGGAAAGGGTGATAGACATAAAGCTGAAAATTACAGGCCAGTAAGTTTGACATGCATGGTTTGGGAAGGCATTCTTTCTGATTATATTAGACATGTTTGTGAAATTAATAACTGATTCGATAGAATTCAATTCGGTTTTAGGAAAGGTTATTCCACTGAAGCTCAACTTGTAGGATTCCAGCAAGATATAGCAGATATCTTGGATTCTGGAGGTCAAATGTACTGTATCGCGATTGACCTGTCTAAAATATTTGATAGGGTGGATCATGGGAAACTACTGGCAAAAATGAGTGCAATTGGACTAGACAAAAGTGTGACTGAATGGGTTGCTATATTTGTGGAAAATAGATCTCAGAGAATTAGAGTAGGTGACGCTTTATCTGACCCTGTATTAATTAAGAGGGGAATTCCTCAAGGCAGTATTATCGGACCTTTATGTTTTCTTATATGTATAAATGATATGAGTAAAGGGGTGGAATCGGAGGTAAGGTTTTTGCGGATGATGTTATTCTCTATAGAGTGATAAATAAGTTACAAGATTGTGAGCAACTGCAACGTGACCTCGAAAATGTTGTGAGATGGAGAGTAGGCAATTTTGTGTTGATAAACGGGGTTAAAAGTCAGGTTGTGAGTTTCACAAATAGGAAAAGTCCTCTAAGTTTTAATTACTGCGTTGATGGGGTGAAAGTTCCTTTTGGGGATCATTGTAAGTATCTATGTGTTAATATAAGGAAAGATCTTCATTGGGGTAATCACATAAATGGGATGGTAAATAAAGGCTACAGACCTCTGCACATGGTTATGAGGGTGTTTAGAGGTTGTAGTAAGGATGTAAAGGAGAGTGCATATAAGTCTCTGGTAAGACCCCAACTAGAGTATGGTTCCAGTGTATGGGACCCTCACCAGGATTACCTGATTCAAGAACTGGAAAAAATCCAAAGAAAAGCAGCTCGATTTCTTCTGGGTGATTTCCGACAAAAGAAGAGCGTTACAAAAATGTTGCAATGTTTGGGTTGGGAAGAATTGAGAGAAAGAAGAAGAGCTGCTCGACTAAGTGGTATGTTCCGAGCTGTCAGCGGAGAGATGGCGTGGAATGACATTAATAGACGAATAAGTTTGAGTGGCGTTTAAAAAAGTAGGAAAGATCACAATATTGTACCCGGATGAGATGGGCCCTGGTTTCATGACTTGGTTTTTATACGATAAATACAGATATATATATTAAATTGAATACAGTGTCAGTTTTGTCTGGACGGAAGAATTTCAACATAGACATATCCCGAGAGTCCGTCGCCACAGTTAAGCTTGTCATTATGGGGAGAATGTTTCTTGGTCAGAAGCTAAGAGGATTAAATTTAGAGCTCACAACAACAGAAGTAATGACTACAAGGAAGTGAAAGAGTATGTATTTCGGAACAAGGGGGAGCCAGGTGTCTCACTGATACCGAGAATATGACGTACCAGTATTTTCCAACGCCTCGAGGCATTTTGTGTTGTCAAGTTGCAAGGAACTAACCGATGCGGTGTTGACCAATGGGAAAATTTATCATAGGCCCGCAGATAAACAAACATAAGAGAATCTCAGAGTGAACTCCAGTTAGCTTCTCCGATAACAATGATTAAATTATTCCAACCACAGAATTGAATAGGGGGGATTTTTGTAATATCATTCCCATGTTGATTAATAGTAATTATAATAAATTAAAGTAATGAATTCTTGGAAATGATCCACGCTATCTCGCCATTGGTCAAGAATAGCACGCCATCAGGGACGCCGATTTAGCGCGCGAAAGGTGGAGGACAGGAATTAAGTGATATTTCCATGATCACCGAACGATATGAGTTCAGAATACGACACATGAATGTGTATCGCAAGTTTATTAAGTGGGATAAATCAAGAGATCCAAATCCACCTGCATATGCCGATTTAGGATAACCAACACCCCTCCCCATGAGATGACCAGGGATGACCTCGGCGGGAAACCATATCGTCCATAAATAACCAGCAGTGGGACCTCACATCACCCAGTCGTTACCAGTCACCAGTTGTGACTAGTCGAGCTTCACGTCAACCAGTCGTTTGAAATAATTTGTTACGCTGGCACGGTGACTCTGTAATTCGGTACCAGAAAACTCATTATAGATTCTGTTAGAGTGAAAGTACGTTAGTAGTCATGAAGGTGAAGACGAACAGTGATAATTATTCAGTATATCGAGTGTAAATTATCAGTATCACTGTATGTGAAATTAATACATTTCTCAACATTTCATGTGTTGGAATATAAAGGATCGACAGGAACGCCGATAATACTTTTTGAAGGCAGTGTTCAGAGCCTGAAAAAAATATTTCATGATAGACGGTGTAACAATTACTGTAGCAGAGAACTATAGGAGCGAGGCGATCGCAAGACGGCATCGTATACTTCAGGAAGTGCGGACTGAAGAACGCGATACGCGCCGGTTCGAGTGAAACGACACTTCGTCATAATGTGTCACGACGTGAGATTCGGGCCCAAGAAAGAATAATTGTGCAAATGTAATGGGTCTAGAGGCACCTATAAGTGTTTTTCTTCTTGTATAAATTAATGTAAATTCTGTAAGGAAGGTATTAATCATGGGTAGTCACCCAGAAGTGTTTTATTGTGTTCAATTTATAAAGTGCGATATGATGGACGAGTAAATTACCATGGGGCCAGGAGGCTTCTCATCCGCTACGAGACAATGGAATTCTACATAGGAATGAGTACACAATTTTAATATTTGGGGATGTTATCGCGACTAAACGGGGGTCAGTGTAAATTAATTATGGTTACTTAACATGGTCCGCCTCCCGAATCCACGATTTTAATTTTTTGTTAGACGGACGAACTCATTTATATTAACGTAATAATGGGTTAGATTAATTAATTTGAGAATTTGTTTGTTGTATATAATGTAAATATGGGATATATTTCTTTCAATTAATGCATGCTGTTTGTAATACTTTGATTTAAGTTCATTGCAAGTGTTAAATTCGTTTTTGTGCTAACCCATTTATTTGATTTCAATCACTGCGGTGATTATTTGTATTTTGTTAGGAATATTTTCTACCAGACAGCCAGATTATGAAAGTGCCAGAGTATGTAAAATTTGTGTTGCGTACGGAAGGTCATTAAATAATAATAATATTAATAATAATAATAATAATAATAATGTTCTATCTGCGTTGGGCGTTCGTAAGTTCTATATAATAATAATAGTAATACTCGGTGTGTTTGCGAGAAAGAAATAATAATAATGTTTGTGAGTTGGCAAAGGAAAGTAAATTAATAAAAATAATAATAATAATAATAATAATAATAATAGTAATAATAATAATAATAATAATAATAATAATAATAATAATAATAATAATAATAATAATAATAATAATAATTACATTTTGTGCGTTTGCAAGTTAAAGTATAATAATAATAATGACAGTGCTTCGTAAGTTAGTTAGTGCAAATAAAAATCAATGTAGAGATGACATGTAGCGTTAAAGAACTTAGTTCGGGTAATCAGTTTGATTTACGTAAATTTTTGATTTCACGTTTTTGGACTTTATCTTAACCATTAAAATTTGTTTAAAAGCGATAGAGGCACGTAAATTAGAATGGTCACGATATGTTAAACGCCCAGAGTGGTTTGAGCCCATATTTAGAGTTGGAAGTCATGAGGGACGAATATCCGGCGTGAAATAAATTGAGCCGTATTGTTTGTAATGATGAAATAGATGAATCTCAAGGCCTAAGGTGATATAAAATGTATATTCCGGTGTTATTAGTGACAGAATCCACGCACCGAGGATTGATTTACGAATTAAATGTTTGAAGAGTTCCAATAAAAGGAAATGGACTTCAAATTGGAAGGAATAGTTTAGCAATCGCCGGCATTGGAGGTATTTGCCCAGCCGCGATGTGCCATAGGTTCTGAGATGTGTCTTGGGAGGACGTGTGTCCCCATATAAATTAACGGCTGTACGAAACTGAAGGTACGGTCCCGAATACCGTGTTGTCCCGACCGACATAAAGCAGATCTTGGTGGTTCATAACGGGATTTAACATATGTCACTAAATTCTAAAGACTGGAAATTAAAATATCATCTTTCCATTTATAATAATAATAATAATAATAATAATAATAATAATAATAATAATAATGAAAATTTGAAGAAGCAGAAGATGAAGAACTTGCAATAGTATTTTGAGAATAATAATTATGATGACGGAAAATTAAGAGATTTATAATAATAATAATAATAATAATAATAATAATAATAATAATAATAATAATAATAATAATAATAATAATAATAATAATAATAATAATAATAATAATAATAATAATATTTTATTAGGAAACTGGTCATAAATTTATGCGGATAAATTACGAGGAAGAACGACCCTTCGTTTGAAACGTCGGCAAGGGTTGGCATATAATCATCCCGGATGACAAATGATAATAATCAAATCTAGGATTATAATTGAAATTAATGATAATAATAAATTAATTGATGGCAATCAGAGAATATAATAATGATCAGATAAAGAATGATAATTATATTATTTAATAATAATAGGAGGATATGATAGGGGCAGTCGTCATGTGTCGAACTGCTCAGAACCAGATGTTGGGTTTTCACGGGGGAGATTGTTAGCGGTAGATACGAAGATAACCCACGGACGGCACATGTCTTCATTGTCAGAGCATAGTAATGAACCTTTCCGTACGTCTTGTCGTATTGACAAGTGTAAATATTGAAATAGGCTTTGAGTTAATGAACTCTAACCTGGCGTGTTTGTGAATCTGGAAATAATAGGCTAGAGTCTGTCCGTACTATAAATTCCCGTTTTAAGATGCGATAACATTTCCACGGTGGGTGTCCGGCTCACCAGAATGTACATACCGGAAGTGTCTCATGTCCAAACGGAACGAGGAGATGACCGTAAATAGTTACTGTCATGCCTTCGTCTCCGAAAGAAGATCTCCAGCGATGAAACGTCCACTCATACGGATGTGAATTCGACCCCCAGTAACCAATTGGGGCGAATTCACCAAATGTTTACACTACCACAGTAGTGAGGTAAATCCAAGTAGTACGTCATTTATTTTTCACGATAATTGTAATCATGTGTATTTTGCAAAATAAGTGAATAAATTGCTCCTCATTGCAATTTCAATAGGAAACAGTTTCCATATCTTTTTATTGTAGTTAGTCAATTATGCCCATGGAATTTAAGTTGTCACTTCCCAGTCCTATTGTGGAGTCAAAAATTTGTATCCATGAATGAGTCGTCCCCCGTTACCTTAATTTGCATGCCCCGTTCATTCCTGTGTTCATTTGATGCGCCGATATATAATTAGATTTTCTTTATTAAATTTATTTTTTTTCTTTTTCGAACTGATCACCCCTGAGATTAATGCTAGTCTGGGACTCAGGAAGTGAGCGGGTGCAATATGAAGATAAAGTTGGAATTCAAGAGGACAAACTGGGGCAATAGTTCATTTATAGGAAGGGGAGTTAGGGATTGGAATAACTTACCAAGGTAGATGTTCAATAAATTTCCAATTTCTTTGAAATCATTTAGGAAATGGCTAGGAAAGCAACAGATAGGGAATCCGCCATCTGGGCGACTGCCCTAAATGCAGATCAGTATTGATTGATTGATTGATTGATTGATTGATTGATTTATTGATTGATTGATTGATTGATTGATTGATTGATTGATTGATTGATTGATTGATTGATTGATTGATTGATTGATTGATTGATTGATTGATTGATTGATTGATTGATTGATTGATTGATTGATTGATTGATTGATTGATTGATTGATTGATTGATTGATTGATTGATTGATTGATTGATTGATTGATTGATTGAAGTTTACTTTGGCAGAATGGTACACAGCAATAAACCGTTGTTTATCACGCGCATAAACATCCTCTGAACATTATGCTTACAATAAACTCTCTTTCGGCTCTTGTATATTTATCAATATGCACAAAACATTTTCTTAATGCAAATCCTCAGCTTGTTTAGTCATTTGACCGGGTCAGGAATGGAGCGAATTAAGCCCCATCTAGCGGCGAGGATGGGGACTGTGCCCGCTGCCGAAGCCTGTCGCACTTCTCTTTTTTTTTTTGCTAGGGGCTTTACGTCGCACCGACACAGATAGGTCTTATGGCGAGAATGGGATGGGAAAGGCCTAGGAGTTGGAAGGAAGCGGCCGTGGCCTTAATTAAGGTACAGCCCCAGCATTGCACTTCTCTGGGGCAATGATTAATGACTGACATATGGAATGAAATGATAGTGGAGAGTGTTGCTGGAATGAAAGATGACAGGGAAAACCGGAGTACCCGGAGAAAAACCTGTCCTGCCTCCACTTTGTCCAGCACAAATCTCACATGGAGTGACCGTGATTTGAACCACGAAACCCAGCAGTGAGAGGCTGGCGCGCTGCCACCTGAGTCACGGAGGCTTCTATTTTCTTAATCTCACGTGTAAATATAAACCATATACTCACCCTAAGCTAAATACACAAATCAACGCATCTTATAATTAATTTTAAGGCTTATCCCCACTAAAAGCTCACTAACTTACCTTTTTGCTTTACAGTTTCCTTATACGTCTGTGTTGTTTAACAATGGAGGGCTAACACGGAGTCTAGCGGCGCTGTATAACTGCCATGCGGAGGCAACGGTGTTACATATTCCACCGTTTGTATTCGAATTATAGTCCAACCTATCAGAGGCTCAGAGCAAGGTATTGGTTAAATTGGATATTTCCAGGTTGCAATTCCACTTTCACTAGCACCAGATCTTGAAGAATTATCGGCGTTCTCTAGTGCGGATGTTATTAATGGAAATAATAGTTCAAAGAAAAACTATATTTTTATGGAAAAACCGATATATTATGCGATAAATTGAATCGAAATTTCGGTATCGATATATCGATAAATCGAAAGGAAAATATCGGTAATTCGTAAAAACCGATATATCGTTGTCATCCCTAATTTTAGTAGATTTCCTAAGTTCTAATGGCAAAATATTGTGGCCTAAAAATAGGTATGTGTTGTACTGAGACTATTATTATTCGTACAAATACCAATGGCAGCAACAAAATGAGTCTTTCTAGACAAGATGAGTGAGGTAGTTTGCCATTGCGTTCCTCACTAGGCCAGACAGTGCTATTGTAGTACGACTAACCCTATGATCAACACCCTTCAGAACAATTACGCACTGGTTGTGCTCTAATGTCTTTACTCAGCACCACCCATACCCCAGCAGCTTCTATTTTGTCACAACCATGGATGAGACTGGGACTTCGGTGGAAGCTACACTTTGCTCTGACCTATGCCAAGAAATGGATGCAAAAGTACTGCATCCATCAAGAATCTGGCACCTAGGTGACTGCCCTTCGTATGTATATTTTGTTTGAAGATTGCCCTCTTATTATCCTTCACTTTAAGGGGCCCATCTTTTGCTCATGGACATTCTATGACACGATCTGGATCTCGATGTTTATTTTACGTGTTAAGGGGTGGAATACAGTACCCTCTTCTTTTATCGGTTAGTTGAGACATTAAACGCAATCGTAAGTTAAATACTGTCGGTGATATAGACATTGTACGCAAACAGTAAACGCGAATTAAAAGTGTTTCTCTGCATGTACCAGCTGTCGAGGAACCTACTTTTGAAAGGAAAACCACCATATTTCCGAAAGCATAAATGAAAATTACATTTTATTCTACGTTAATTACATCAGGGGAATCATAAATGTATTTTGAAAAGAATTAACTGATTAATTTAAAATTTGCTTTTAAATTTGATGTCTTTTACTTCGTCCTGTAACATAGAATCATTTATAGTGGGTTATGTGCTGAAGATAAGTATTTTGTAGACATTTTTTTACGCTGAATAATTCCTGCCCGCATGGTATAGATGTATCTTTGAGGGTTTAGCCAGCGTAAGCTATAATGGTTCTCAAAAGGCCAGGTTTCCTTCGTCTTCCTTCACTGAAGGCGTTCCTGTTCGGCTTCCTTTGATCAAAGAGAAAGTTTTTAAACATAAACTTTTCTAGAGACATGCTTACCAGAACAGACGGACAGACAGACAGGCATACAGACAGACAGACAGACAGACAGACAGACAGACAGGCTGGATCGAGGATTTTACTTTATACTAAGTAGAAATAATAATAATAATAATAATAATAATAATAATAATAATAATAATAATAATAATAATAATAATATTGCGCAGAAGAGGGAAAAAGTAGCTGGCATTCCAGTTTCACTTCAGACAACAATAATGGATTTTGATAAAGGTGGGTATTTGTAAGAAAAGAATGTCCGTTAAGAAAGGGTGCTTCGTTTGAAAATATACAAAAACATTCTTCCTTTCCATACCCTCCCAGTGATCCGATTTCAAGTGCCACCATGTAATGAAGACCGAGGATGGGGAAGAAAGAACATGTAAAAACTTGGTTATTCCAGAATGAGAGTGCGAGGGAGTCAGTCGTTCTGAGATAGGAAGTTATGGAGCTAGAATGGAGAAAAAACTTCATCAGCACGGAATTTTAAATGAGAAAAAAGACGACGTTAGCTTGAAATGTTGGGCAACGTAAGAAAGAAAATGTTATTTCAACAAGAAAGAGAAGATTAAGCTAGATAATGGATAAGAAGAAAGATATATTTACGTGGGACGTTACGTGTCCATAGTGGAGATCTAATGATAGGTGCGACTAGAAGGTGTGTATTTACCAATACCCAGCTCCATCAGTAAACGTTCACGGGCTGGCCTCTTGTTCAAGCGGTTCTGGGTCCGAATCCCGCTCCAGTCAGGGATTTTAAATTTAATTGGCTAATTTCTCTGGCTCGGGGCTGGATGTTTGTGATGTCTTCAACATTTTAAACTATCTTAGACAGAGCCCCATCGTCACGGGCATGTGGGTCGCCTGTAGACTGTCTGCTTGGAAAAGACCTGCATCCGGCCTCTATGGAGGCCATACGCAATTATTATTATTATTATTATTATTATTATTATTATTATTATTATTATTATTATTATTATTATTATTACTGAAATACCGCATCCCGTGAGATCTCCGAAGTTAAGCAACGTTGGGCGTGGTCAGGAGTTGGATGGGTTGCCACGCGCTGTTGGTGTGGAGTAAAGGAATGGAGGAGCGGAAAGGAACTGGCCATCCTACCGCACGAAAACTCCGGCTCAGGAACACCTCTGCGGAAGTTCGGACCTGCCTTCGGGCAGAATACACCCTTACCTTACAATGCAACAACCATTAGGGGCACGGAAGTGATTATTGTTCAAAGGGGAAATCCCAATCATAAGGTGACCTAGATTTTGTGCTCTTTAAGCTTCATTATTAAGTATCCGGGTCATTTACTGAATAACTAGTGGATTCGTGATGCTCCGCAACATACACAGGTCAGATAACTCGTGTTCATATCCCTGTTGCAGTCATATTGTTTTGCCTGCTCTTTTGAATACTTTTATGAACGTTTAATACCGGTAATTAATAACTGATCCATTCGTAATATCGGTTATAACACTTATTTCCCTGTGCTTCGACCATTCTGCCGTATCTGGATGTTTCAAATGATCTTGCTCGGGAGAGTGCAACATACAGTTGGCCGTGACGGAATACTGATTCAGGTAAGTGGACACCGACTTTTTCAAGAGGTTGTCCCTCCGTTTTATTAACGGTCATGCAGAAGGCTAGTGGACTTCATACTTTTCCTTATGGACGTATGTAGACTATTTTCTCTTAGCAGCATGTACGTCATTAGGAACGTTTTGTCATCTGTTAAGTATATCTAGACGCTGAGGAAGGTCAGATAATCAAAGAGTATCTAGCAGAGAAGAGTATTCTTGCATAATCCGAGGAAGTGGCTTGACAGGTAGTGATCAAACACGGCTGCATATTACTAAGGATGAAAGTCACATGTATCAGAATATTAATGAATGTGTTAGCAGCCTTCTAAGTACAGAATGTATTGCGAGTTAGGGTAAGACTTCGCCTGCGATTACAGGAGTGGTCATTTAATTAATTCATTTTATGATTACTTAAATTTGGCTGAACTTAGAGAAGCTATCAATGTCTCATGATTCACCGGCAGGTAAATTCGGAGACAATAAAACAGACATGAAGCAAATCGGTCCAGTAGAACAGACGAACGGATTTACTAAACCTCATTTCAGTAAATTCTTTAACTATATAGATCAGCGCAGTGGCATTCGGTTAATAGGACTCAGGTTTGGATACCTGGCGAGGTTTTACTCTATGTTAGCGGCTGGGTATTTGTCATATTTGATTGTTGAGTCACCATAACGTGTTCAATACATGACTGATACATTTATTAATTAGTAACTTGGTGTTATGTGTTTAAAGTTATTGTATAATAAAGCACAATTAATCATCCTCTTTTATTTCCTAGAAAGATATTTTGCAGGAAGTAGTTAATAATATTTCCAGGATAGTCTATACCACCTCATCCTATTCTGCATTGTGCTAACTTCCAACAGCTTGTACGTCGATAATAAAGTGAAGTGATGCTATGTGAAGTGGTAGTTAAAGCATTCCTCTATAGTACTAAGTAAATTTGTAGCTTGTAGTAGGAAAACAAATATAATAAATTGTTGAAAATTTAACTATTTAGTTTTTACTCCATATCTGTTGTTTCAGTTAACCTGTTACGCTTAAGTGCAGATTAAAAATCTACTGTATTTTTTTATAGTCTCTTGCTTCCTTAATTGCTGTGTAATACTTGCGTAATCCTTTCGATGTATCAATGACTAACGACAGATTTCGTTTCTGTTATTGCGTACAAGGATGTACTCTTAAGTAGTGTCTTACTTACTTGCGTGCTTTAAAAATTGCCCTGGAATCATTGTGCGGTATTCAGATTCACTTTCTTTTGAATTGTTCTTATTCGCAGAATTCATTTCATTTCTAACACTTGTTGATTTAAAAATATCCCATATTTCCGGAAATAAGATTAAATAATGGCTAAGGAATATAGGTACAGGGACTGTGTACATATTTGAATATGCGTGAAGAATCTAAACAGGTAGTTGCTGTAGTAGATGCAGTGGACAAAGGAATGGACGGTAAACACTAAGCGGATAATTACAGGTAAATTAGCTTGACGTGGGTTATATTTTAGTTCTAGGAAAACATTACTTTCCATTGTATTAGACATGCTTGTGAAATTACGAATAGGTTTGACAGAAGGCATTTTTGGGTTTAGGAATTGTTATTCCAGTGAGGCTCAACTTGTTGGATTTCAGCCCGATACAGCAGATATTTTAGACTCAGGAGGTCAAATGGACAGTATCGCTATTGTCCTATCTAAAGCTTTTTATAGAGTACTTTATGGAATTTTAATGACTAAAATGGCCACTGTTGGAACAAACAAACAACGTGACTGAATGGGTGGCAACATTCCTAGAAAATAGACTTCAGCTATAGAGAGTAGGTAAAGCATTACAAATTATCCTGTAATGGTTAAGAGGGTGGTTCGTCGGGGCAGATGCACTGGATTGTGAATTCTGTGTTTTTCTATGGACATAAATGTTAGGACTAAGGGACTTATTTTATTATTCTTCCTGGTTCAACCACGTTGTTAATTTACGTACAGCTATCCCCTGGAATCTTGAAAGAAAAATTTGTGAGGCTATCGAAGTTAAGAAACACCCGAACATCAAAATGTTCCTCGGTAGGGTAGGATATGTCGAGGCATATAATTTCCAATCACTAGATTGTGTGCCAAAAGTATGGAATCAATTCCAAACCTCTCCGCAGTGTTGATATGGAATGAGGGAGCATGGCGTTTTTGATAGTGATTCATCCGTCTGATGGGGATGTTAAGCCTTGAGCGGACCCCTTGGTGGTATTCTAGGTTTCAAACTCTTCCTTCCTTTTACCATATATCACGTCATTAATATGAGTTTGAAATGAGGAAGGGCAACCGGTCGTAAAGACTCGCTATGAAGATTCGTCTCACTTCACACGGGACCCCGTAGGGATAAGCGTTGGACATATACAGCAGACCACAGAAATCAAGTTAGAATGTGAAAGTGGACGAGGGTGAAGATTATTCTGGGCGTAGATCCTCCGAGAGACAGTCGATGTCACTAACACGGAAACTCTGATCGGGAGACGCGAAATAGAAAAAGAAAAGAACATTGTGTATGGTGACGGCACCAGAATAAGAAGAAGAATGAGTATGAGTGTGAGAAACACCACTCCCAAAGGAACTGTGTACCATAGAGCCCCTCAAAACTGACTGCTGCGTCGTGATGAGAACACAGTTACTTGCCCTGTCGTGTGAAATTATTTCGAACATACATACGTGGATACTGCTCACTCTGGTTATGATGAGAATGTTAGAATTAAGAAACAGAATTTCAAATACATACTGACTAGGTATTTTACTTCGAAAGTACCTATCACGCGGTACTTACACTGCGACAAAACTTGCGTCCACAACTCCAACACTGCTTGGTTCGATATTTAAAATCAAGACACTCAAGAACGCGTTGAGTAATTCAATAGAAACATACTGTCATTTTTAAGAAAATCACCTTTTCCTTCTAACGATATTTGTCCCCGTCTTTTGGGAAATTTGCCTTCAATAACATCACTGGTGGATAAAAAGAGCAGGTAAGGATTGGGATCAATTTATGTTTATAAGCTTGGGTCTACTACACGAGAGACAAAGAAGGCCCATGACATAAGAGCAGTCACAAATGTTGTTGACATCATAACGAGAATTTCAACCGTCAAGTGGCAATGGGCAGGACATGTGGCCCGAAGAAGGGATGACAAATGAACCAAGGTTGTTCTCGAATGGAGCCCAAGAGATAAATTGAGACCGCGAGCAAGGCCACCGGACCGCTGGAGAAAAGACATCCGTGAAATCGCCGGAGTTAATTGGCAAAACATCGCTGAAGAACGCTGGAAGTGGAGGCAACTCCTAAATACTTACCTAACTTTCAGACTTCAAGAGGCCACATCAATTATTGATAAAACTGGCTGATTGCGATTGTGATATATCGTCAGTGGTATGATTTACTATGTCCCTTGATCATTTGAAGAATGAAAGTCCATGGTAACATTAAAATTTTAGGTATTTAAAAGCGCCGTACTTCTTTTATAGCAATGCAGTATCAAAAATTCAATAGTTAATCAAAGAATCTCGAACAATAAATTTTCAAGAGAGCAATCTGTTGTATGTAATACGAAGCAGGGAAAAATCGCAAATTCCAACAATCGATTAATGCTAATCTGCATTTAGGTCAGTTTCCCGGGTGGAAGATTCCCTATCTGTTGTTTTCTAACCTTTTATTGCACTGTATAGTAGGTATGAAATCCATAAATTTTGGGTTAGCGGATGACTGGGTGATAGCCTCTCAGCAAAGAACATTTCAAGTATCTGAAGAGAGTCTTGTTTAGGGAAATAATTTCGGAAATAGGGACTTCAGCCCAATCCAAACAAAACAGAAGGTGCATTTTTCAATGTTCATTTCGAGGGCAAGTGTCTTCACAATAACCAACTACAAAATACCCAGGAGTTGCGATGGCTAGCACTCTTTACTACAAGAAACATCTGACAAAGGGAGCTGCCAATATGAGAATCAGAAAAAATCTCCCGAATAAACTGTGCTGCACTGGAGGTGAATCGTCAGCGAATACGTTGCCAGTGTCAACGGATCGGCTCGGTTTATTCAGCAGCAGAATATTTTGCGCCAGTGTGGATTAATGGCGTGCGGACACCAACGGTACCATCACAGCCGAATGACATCACGCGCATCGTTAGTGGAGCAATACGGTAATTATACACCCACATACTGCCTGCTTATTCAAAGCCTTTGTACCACATACCAGATGAAAGGCGAAAGAGTGCTCTTCTCCTTGAAAATAGGACGGTTATTCAAAATCCTCTGTTTTCGATACTAAGTGATATACAGTTTGTGGAGCGATGCAAACTGAGATCTAGACATGCAGCCCTTTCCAATGCAGAAGCTCATTAACATGATCATCATTATTAATATAATTAATTTGTACATATAATGCAATATTTCAAATTTGTAAAGTACACTCTAATTGAATACTTGATCTCTAAAGTATGCCTTTCGTTAAAAGTAAATAAATAACTAAATTAAATAAATAAATTAAATAAATAAATAAATAAACAAAGAATATTTCTCTTCTCATTGCCAAAGCTTACCATGCATTCTAGACAAATTCTTAAATGTTAAACGCTCGATCGATATAAACGACCCTCAACCGAATCCGGAATGGCTATGGAAAGTACGCAGATTCTTCTGCATTAGTGCGGTAAATGCCCTCATGGAAATGTGACTGTGGTGCTGAGAAGAAAACAGTTCAACATACGCCGCAGGTAATAGCGTATATCTCACTATTTGTTTCCGAAGATTGGAGTTTAAAATTCGGGATGTGAGATGTATGAGAGGTTGATTAAAACTAACAATTTTAAAAGCAATAAATCAACACTCTTTCATAGAAAGTATTACATTTTAATATTTGACGTTTGTAGCAATGGTGGTGTGGTATTTACGCATGATGAAGGGTTTTACAGGTTGTTTTACGACGAATTATTCCTTTTCAGTTACCCGAGTTTCAGTTTAATTGAAAGTCATCAACAGCCTACAAATACAACAAAAATGTAAAGTTTGATTACATATATACAATCTCTATAGATGACAAATTATGGTGCTTATAAATATCAGACATAAAATAAAAAAAACATATTGAAAGAAACGCTGCGCGCCACTTCTGCATCAAGAATGAAGCTCCCAGAGGAAAACCGTAATTTAATTTCATCGATTAAAAACCTAAAAATCATTTAAGATCTTCGGGCATTTTTAGTCGCCAAATTGAAAGGTGAAAACATACAAGTGATGAGAAAACTGCTACAATAGCGTGAAACGCTGGTTGATGAAATTTACAAAAGCCAACAGAGCCACATTTCTCCAAACACCTCATAATAATAAATCATTGCTCCAATCCGGATCTACATCTCGAAATTCTTCACATTGAAACAGAAGGATCCACTTACAGTTCTCTAGAAATTATATAAATACAAAAGAGGGTCAACAATAAAAAAGAGACATTCCTAAATAAAAACATTCTTCTCTGAACACTCGGTGATTAATAAAATACATTGTACAGTACTCTGATTTGTTTATGTTACTATAAACTTCATCACCATGGTCGATCATTGGGAACATTAAACTCTGAACTAATAATAGTTATTTCTTCCTGATTTTAATGAAATGAATAATTCGTGCTAAAAATGCCACGTAAACGCTACAACTATTACATTTTAGTTTGTTTATTTCATTACGTATTGGACGACACAGCCCTTTCATCTTCACAAATCGGACAATAAAGTCACGGCTCGCCTTCAGCTCCGTACGATATTATTTGCATAGTGGCCATCTTGCATGATTTAAAATATATCTGCTTTGTGTGCAACATCATATCCGTCATCACGTAAACATTTTACGTACTGAAAGAGTTCGGTTTTGAGATTAGGGAACTTTCCGTCTCCTTTTATTGATTTGTAGATCTAATGAAGAACATTATTTTTCGTTTCCTTCGGTGCGTATGCTTCTCAATAACTCAACGACAATCTGAATAACTCTGGAAAGCAAATGACGAAGCAAGTGGCCACGTGGTTTCAGTCACGTGGCTACTATCAACTTGCGTTCGGGAGATAATTGGTTCGAATCCTACCTTCGGCAGTCACGAAGATGGATTTCTGTGGTTCGGGAGTGAATTGGAATATTTTAAACGAATCGAGCTCAGGCAATGTAGGCACGCTCTAGTCGACCGTTAAGTATTTGTTGATGTTATTGTAAACTTCATCACCACTGTCAAACATTGGGAACATCAGACACCGAACTAATCTTAGCCGGATCAAATCATGATTTTGCCTCGGCAAAATTGCTTCAGAAGCGATTGAAGTGGTATCCCACTCAACAAATATTGATTTTTAACATATCCAAAAACCCGTCCAAATCCGACAATGGGAAATTATATAAAAGTCAAATTGAAAAGTGCTGCCCTCTTTATAAACGACCGTATTTGATGCTGTGGTATGAAAGGTTTTTATGTTTACCCGCGCTTCGCTGTGGAATTCTACATTGTATGCAGAATTCTAGGTTGGGTAGTGTACACGTTGTGAGCAAGATTGTACAAAATTGCATAGCTCTTAAGGTTACCCTAAAAACGTGACAAAACGTCTTTCCTCATATGAAGACTGGGTTAGGGAATTATCATTGTGCTCAATGCTCAGTCAATACTGATCTGCATTTAGGGCAGTCGCCCAGGTGGCAGATTCCCTACCTGTTGTTTTCATAGCCTTTTCTTAAATCATCGCAAAGAAATTGGAAAATTATTGAATATTTCCCTTGGTAAGTTATTCCAATCCCTAACTCCCCTTCCTATAAAAGAATATTTGCCCCCATTTGTCCTATTGAATTCCAATTTTATCTTCATATTGTGATCTTTCCTACTTTTAAAGACACCACTCCAACTTATTCGTCTATTGATGTCCTCCTACGCCATCTCTCCACTGGCAGCTCGAAACATACTACTTAATCGAACAGCTCGTCTCCTTTCTCCCAAGTCTTCCTAGTCCAAACTTTGCAACATTTTTGTAACGCTACTCTTTGGTCGGAATCACCCAGAACAAATCGAGCTGATTTTCTTTGGATTTGTTCAATTCTTGAATCAAGTAATCCTGGTGAGGGTCCCATACACTGGAACCATACTCTAATTGGGGTCTTACCAGAGACTTATATGCCCTCTCCTTTACATCCTTATACAACCCCTAAATACCCTCATAACCATGTGCAGTGATCTGTACCCTTTATTAACAACGATATTTATGTGGTTACCCCAATGAAGGTCTTTTCTTATATTAACACCTAGGTACTTACAATGATCCCCAAAAGGAACTTGCACCCCATCAACGCAGTAATTAAAACTGAGAGGACTTTTCCTATTCGTGAAACTCACAACCTGACTTTTAACCCCGTTTATCATCATACCATTGCCCATCGTCCATCTCACAACATTATCGAGATCATTTTTCAGTTGCTCACAATCTTGTTATATAGAATGCTTCCGAGTTGTATCCCTACACCTACAAAAATTCAGAACATTGCCCTTGAGGTGGTAGAGGAGGGATCCTTCGCTGAGTCCAAGTGAAAACTAATTCTGTAAAGTAAAGGGATTAAGAAAGAAAGAAACAAAGGTGAAAGGTGACACTAACATTAACATAGTATGCTGATCAAATTCTTAGATCCTATTTCGCAAAGTCAAAAGTTCCGTAAAAAGAGGCAGCCAGTTCGAGCGAAAACGTTCCTTCAGTTAAATTGAATACATGTACTGTATTACTTGTTGATTCTCGTTTATTCAACATACCAGTCCTTTTCTAGTTAGTGTGCGTTATTCTGCATAACATACGAAGTCGTCCTGCATAAAGTCCTGGTCACCTTCGACATTTGTTCTGTAAATACAAGAATGTTATCAAGCGGTAGCAATTTTTAGTTAACTGTACCTGAAACGAGAAAATGTCGTTTTTTATTGCATCTATTAATATAACACATTAGAAAACGTTTCATCTGATACTACCAAATCAGAAGATATAGAAAAAGGGCAACCATACTTTATTTGAATTTTATGGTCGGATTTTGTCGTATTTTGGATATATTAAAAAGGAGCATTTGTTGTGTTGTCTACCACTTAAATAGTTCCTGAAGCAATTTTTTCCAGGTTCATGGGCCATTTTTCTTAGTTTCACTAGGTTATAATGTTCTTGTTCTTTCTGGAAGGGTGTACCGTCATCATATTTAGAGAATGTATTGAAAAGAAGACTTGTTGACTTGTTGACAAATTATTGTGACTTGTTCGGAACATCTTAGATATTTATCGAAAATTACTCCAAGGTTCCTTAGGCACTCTCTAAATGTTATTTGCGTTCCACTGCACATAATGATGGGTATAATTTGATATACTTGGTGTTCTGATTACTGTGAATAAATAGGTTCTGGCGTGCCACGCTTTACTTAGGTCTTTCTTGACGCAAAATATTTTAATTACGTTTTTTCTTACCTAAAATGATAGGTTTTAATGTACACTGTGAAATAGAAGAAAGGTTGAACAATTGAATTGACCGGAGCAGAAACGCATTAAGTCAAAATTGCACATTTTTTAAACATTCAGTATTCTGAAGTATTGAGGTAAGAACCTTTGAACGGCATATGAAAGAATTATATCAGTATTCTCTTTATACCAGAAATCACTACTACGTGTAGCACGATCGGAGGAGGAAAGCATTAAGCGAACGACTTGCTACCTTCCAGCACCGTACTCCCTAGTGTTCGCTACACGGCAAGTTTTACGCATATTTTGTGGTATTTGCTTGTTGTACATTGTTTTCTTCAAAGCATGTGTTACTGGCTTATTATATCTCCGAAAAGAGAAATACAAGACCATATTCACTAGAAAAATGTCGTAAAAGTCGTTAAACAGGAAAGATTTATCTTACACAAAGTACTATTCGAGAAACATCATTGGGAAGGAAACAAGCGAAGTAAAGGCCATGTAACTGACCGTAAGTGGCAAATACGACAAATGAAAGGGAGTCCTTGTTACGTTCTATGTGTTGAGTGGTGGCGTAACTTACGTGTGTACGGGGTGTAAGTGCTTCTAATATTACAAATACATTTTGACATGGCCTGGATTATCCGAAAATGTGTGTAATGTGACGCGAAAGAAACTGAGACGGAATTGTAAACATTGCAACCATAGTGACGTATGGTATGGATGGTTAGCCATGACTGGCAGATATATTTTTGATTATTTTATTTTTGCAAAGGGAAAAGTGCTTTTCATTATTTAGACAAAATATCAGGTGAAGTATTCATTAATCATGACTTTATACCATATTAAACTGACCATGGTACTTAATGTCAAAGAATGCATATACCGGTACGTGAATTATTTTTAAAAATCGCTTTTTGGATTTGTGTGTATTATTGTTTCAGAATATATATTGTTAACATACCTCAGCAAATTTTTGGGCCCTAAGTATTGGTTGTAAAAATGTCTCCAGTAACTAGCCACGCTCCCTGTATATGTCAAACTCTTCGTGTGTGTACCAAAAAGCAAAGACTATGAGAGTGAAGATTAGTCTCATAAACATTCATTAACTTATGCTGTTACTGAAGCCATAAAATCTGTTCATCGGAATCTTTGTGAAAAAAGTCCCTTGGAAAAATGCTTACACGGTAAAATACAGAACGATAATGAGAGTTTCCATCACTGTATTTGGGAACGTGTGCCAAAAGTGGTATTTGCAGGTCTCACTATAATAAAACTGGGTGTTTAGGTTGCAGTTATCTTATTTAATGGGGGTGCTGCATCGATATGTAAAGTTTCAGAGTCCTTAGGAATGTCTTCCGGGGAAATATGACCTCAGCACTCACTGAAATTTAACGTCTTAGTATGTGTAAGGCTGATAAGACCAGGTTTGAAAGCTCTAAGGAAGCCAGAACAAAGACGAGGAATAGGAAAAGACAGCAAGGATATTAGTGTGTCTTCAGTCGTTAAATTAGACAACAATCCTGAGCGAAGCTCTTTATTTATGTAAAATAGGCCATAAAATATGCAACAAAATTCATTAAAATATCAATAACAATCTGTGAACTTCCCTCACAAGAAAATACCAAAATTTCCTGATTGTAGTCTAATTTGTAGGTACTATGCTGTGAGGAAAAGTTGTCAAGATATCATTCATGTCACGTGATATTCTGAGTTTACGGATCGGACAGCTTTAAATGAATCTTCATTCTTAAAATTCGTCGGAAGAATTAAACTTTCTTAAAAATTAACCATGAGGTATAATAAGTAACTAAACATTTAACAATAATCTACAGTGTTAATTCATTCGACATGATAATTTTTCTGGACCTAGAACAGCTTTACCTCGCTAATTTATTAAGGCAATATAGTGATTTTTCTCTACTTTACTATTGTCTTCACCATCATATGCCCTTAGCCACTTCCTGCAAATTGATTCTGGAAATTGTTTATTAAATTACAAATGGCCTTTTACTAACACAAATAAAACCTTAGTAGCTGTCCTACAATATGAAACATGTATATAAGTTTCTTGTTATGTTCTGTATGGATAATAAACTGTTTTCTCTCTCCAGAAATGTAGTGAAAACTGACTTAATTCTTTTCATTTCCGGCCAATTCAATTGTATCGACACTTCATATGTTTAACATATTGCGATGTCGTTTCACTCCACACGAGCAGCGGATGTAAATTTACTGGTCCTTATGAGAGAGCAATACATGAATATCAAGCAGCGTATTCAAATATTGAAATGTAGTAATGGTACACGCGTACAAAAATGCAAACAATGAATGTTCAATATAATGACAGTCACAGGTCAAAAGGCAGCGGCACATAGTAATATTAATTCTGAAGCGGAATGAAACGTACCTTCCTAATGAAATAGTTGTCAATCAGCAGATATTATATTGGAGTTTCAACACCGTGGTCATTATTACTACCCTGGTCTCCCTGAACACGTGCAGTCAGTTTATTTGGACAGTATCCATAAGCTGTTTGAACCAGGTATTTACACATGTGAAGACACTCTTCTTGAGAAACATAAAGAGACCTATAGGACCTAATACCCAGGTATGACATGAGATTTTGACGGATGACTTTATCAGTGTTCTGAAAAGCATATCTACCGAGATAAGTGACTGAATAATATATTTAACCCCATTAATATTACAATGGTACTATCACATAAATATCTGAAATTCATTCATTCATTCAGAAATTTGCTCCAAAATTGTAAAATATGGGTTGAATGTCTTAAATTCTGTCTTCTTCTTCCCTAGCGTTTAGTCCAGCATTGATGCAGGGTGATCTTTTAAACATATGATACCCCACTTCCTGCAGTCAAAGGCGTCAGCTTCAGTGATGCCTACGAGGCCCATGTCTTCCTTGATGTAGTCGAACCATCGCTTCTGTAGACGACCTCTGGATCAAGAACCTCAAGGATCAAATTGGAGGGCTGCATGTATCAATGAATCTGCAGGGCTTCGGACAACATGACCATACGATCCAAGTTGTGCTTCTCGCATCTTTTCTGACGCAGGTGACACTCCCAATCGCCTTCGGACATCTTCATTTCTGACATGTCCGCTCTTGTAAGACACAGTAGCTAACGTAACATTTTCTCCTCCATACTATGCAGAACCTGCTCATGCTTCTTAGTTGCAGGCCAGCATTCCGACCCACAGAGTGCAACTGGTCGGATCATGGATTTGTTGACTTTTTCTTTCAGGCGGGTGCTAAATTTCGTATCACATAGCACATCAGTGACCTGGCGCCACTTAAGCCATGTAGCATCTACTCGTGCTCGGGTGTCTGGTAATGTCTTTCCGTCTGAGATAATGAGTTGGTTGGCTTTAACTAAGTCTCCGTCGTCGATGTGAATAGTATCAGCAGTCTGCAGGCCACATTGCACATACGGTACTGGGTTTTAGTGATGTTTAGGTGCAAGGCATATTCCCCTAAATTGTTTTCCAAATTTGTAGGAAATTTTCCAGGTTCCTTCGGGAGTGATCTGCAAGGAACTCATCATCAGAATATAAGGTGGTCCACGGGTATGACGTCTGGACGTCAGATATGACTGTATCCACAAATAGGATAAATAAGAGAGGTGACAGTGCTGAACCATGATGAGCCCAAACAATGATAGGAAATGAGAGTGATATCCCTACCGGACAGCGAACCACACTAGTGATTTTGTCATAGAAAAGCTGGGTCCATGTGAGATAAGCTTCTGGAGCATTATGGGATCCGAGGGGTTTCCCAATAAGCTTATGTGGTATCCGGTCAAAAGCTTTCTCTAGGTCCAAAAGAGGCTAGGCGTAGAGGTTTGCTTTTCTCTCTTTCTCCACCAGGAGACGGACTGTGTGAATAGCGTCAGTTGTACTGACCACTTTGACAAAGCCGCATTGTTTGTCTAGAATTGTGTAATGTCTCTGTTTATGGCTTCATTTGTTCATTTCTAGGTAATTATATTTTCATAATATTTTGAGGCTTTGGAGTAATAATAATAATACATTTTCAGACATTTTAGTTTACAATGTATGAGCTGTAGAATAATACGTTAGACTTCACCTGATTCCATTGCTTGTCATTCAAATATTATTAGGCTAGTTGTTGATTTCCTGTGAAAAAATTACAAATGCATGCAGTTAAAGGAAGGAAAATTGAAAGTTTGGAAGTTGGTGACTGTGATGTAACTCAAAAAGTGAAGTTGAATACTGGACTGAAATTGTAGAATATATTGGAGCAAGATCCGAACAGCGGAGTTAATCTCACAATGACAGTAACAATAGTCTTGGAAATAAGCTTCTCTTCACATACAACCCCGTGAAATGTTTTCATCTGCGAGGGCCGTAATCCGACGAAAGGAAAGCTGCTTACCAACGACCAGTTTTCATCCTTCTTCTTGAAGTCCTTCTTCTCATTCATTTTCTTTCACATCACCTATGAATTTTTTGTCGACAATTTGGATCATTCCCGTGTACTTACAGGTTTGGTTACTTGATTGAACGTCTTTCGACCACGAAAAATTGTAGAAATCTATCAGTTACAACTGCATTTAGGGCTGTCACTCGAGTGAAAAAAAGCCTATCAATTGTTTACCTAGCCATTTCTTAAATGATTTCAGATTCTGTAAGTTGGAAATTTATCGGACATCTCGATAAGAAAATTATGCTAATATCTAAGTCCTGTTCCTATACATATGCGCTTGCTATACTTTTCCTCTAATTCAAGTTTTATTTTCATTTTCATTATTATTATTATTATTATTATTATTATTATTATTCTTTCGAATGGGCCACCAGAGGACCACGTGCCAATTTCAATTCCTTCTTCTTTGTTCTTTCCTTTTCTTCCACTACGCTTTCATCTGTTCACTATGTTTCTTCTTTCTGTCTTCAGACCACTTTGAACCAGTCTTTTTTACTTTCCTACTTTGGAATCCTTCTATTTTCAATACTTTTTCCCGAAAGCCTTCTCTATTATTTATTTCTTCTGTTGTTATATTGTTTTTTTCTAAATCCTTTCTTACTTCATTAAAGCAGCTTGTCGTTGATTTCTTACTCCACAAATATCTGAAAATCTTACTGGTTAATCTACTATCTTGCATTCGATATAAATGTCCAAAAAACATAAGTCTCCTTTTCCTCATTATATCTGATATATTTTCTATTTTTTGATATATATCAGCATTACTTCGTAATTTCCAACCTTCTGCTGTGTTTTGTGGGCCTAATATTTTCCTCATGATTCGCCTTTCTGGTATTTCTAGCTTATCTAAATTATAGTTTAATGCCAGACACTCGCTTGCATATACGCATTCTGGCTTCACTACTGTGTTGTAATGCCTTATTTTTGCATTTTTGGATAGGCATCTTTTATTGTAGATATCTTTGGTGACACCATAAGCTCTCTCCATTTTATGTACCCTCTCCTCTACTGCAGATTTTTCTAAACCATTTTCTTGGATTATTTCCCCTAGATATTTGAATTTTTTTACCCTCTCTATTTGGCCAATATCTGTTTTCAGAAATTTTGTTGCATCCCAAATATTTGTTAAAAATTTTGTTTTTTCTGCAGAAATTCTTAAGCCAGTTCGGCTGGCGATTCTTTCCAAGACATTTACTTGGGTTACAGCAGATGTCACATTTTCAGAAAGTATTGCAAAGTCACCTGCAAATGCAAGACAATTTATTAATCATCTTCTTTGCATATTCCCATTTATGTGGGGTCTGCCTTCTTGCAATGTTTCCATCACTTCAATCGATCCATAGCGTCCCGTGGGCTGAGTTAGGTGAGCCGCATGCCATATCTTACGCTATCCAGCCAGCGTGTTTGAGATCGCCCGCGAGGTCGGCGACCCTCCACGTTCAGTTGAAGGTCAGTCTTTGCAACTGAGGTTTCACTGCTTCAGAGTACATGCCCATGCCATCGCAGATGTGATTCATGTATTTTCTCTGTGATTTTGGCAATCTTGAATTTCTTCCGCACAGCATCGTTCCTGATATGCTCTAGTCGAATCAAGCCATTGGACCTCCGCAGCATCCTCATTTCCATTGCATGTAGTGCCTGTTCGTGCTTCGATGTTGTAGGCCAGTATTCAGATCCATAAAGGACCACCGGCATAATCACTGTGCGGTAGACTTTAGATTTTAGAACCAATGGAATTTTCTCATCACACAGCACTCCAGTAACTTGGCGCCATTTCATCCATGCGGCGCTGACCCTTGTCTTGACATCAGGAGAGGTGATGCATGACCCAATGTATTTCAACATGGTCACTTTATTAAGTTGAACTCCACCCACAGTGATAATGCCATCAGTTTGGTCACCGCATTCCAGGTACTCCGTCTTTTTCAGATTTAATTTCATACCAAATTCTTCAAGACGCATCTTCCACTCCTGTACTTGTTGTTCGAGGCCCTCACGTGTCTCGTTAGCTAACATGACATCGTCCGCATATAATAATATCCATGGATACCTGGTCTGGATGTAATTTGTGATGGCGTTCATGCAGAGTATGAAGTGCAATTGGGACAAGCCTGATTCAAGATTGATTTGGAAGGTTCTGGACATTCCTGCTGCACACCGCACTGATCTTGTGGTCTTTCTATACAGAAGTTTCACCCAGTTGAAATAGGCTTCAGGTAAATTGTCTAGTCTCATTGCCAGAGAAATGAGATCATGTGGTACTCTGTCGAACGACTTTTCCAAATCGAGGAAGGCCAAGTGAACTGTCTTCCTTTTCTTGTGCTGTCTTTCCATCAATAAACAAACTGAATGGATGGCGTCCGTTGTGCGCTGTTTTTAATAGCCACACTGGTTAGATGAAACAGTGATGATGCTTCGTAAGGACACGTTCAAACATTTTCATGGTATGGCATAAGAGGCGGATTGGCCTATAATTTCAGAAATCCTGTATATCTGCTTGTCATATCCACATTGGAATTGTGATACTGGTCTTCCAGTCCTCTGGTACTGTGTGCTTCATAATAGTCTTGTTGAAGAACTCAGTAAGCCATATTATACCTTGTGCTTCCAGAAGATTCCATACTTCGGCTGGGATATCATCTGCACCAGGCGCTTTCAGAGACATCATTTTGTTGATGGCAGTGGACACTTCTTCCGTAGTGATAGTGGGCACTAGGCCGTGAATGGAATCAGCCGTAGGAGAGGTGGATGAGTGAACTCCTTGTTGCATGTATCCTCAAAATACTCCTTCCTGCGACGTAGTATGTCATCTCTTTTTTGTAGAAGGAGCCCATTCTTGTCTTTGATGTTGATAACATGACCTAGATCTAGTGTGGCACGCTCTCGAGCATGGAATGTTTGTAAATTCTATTCGTGCTACCAGGCTTATCCAGCTCACTATAGCTGGCTTTTTAATGTGCTGCTTTTGCAGTTGCTACAGCTCGTTTTGCACCGGACTGTTTTGTAAGCAGCTTTCTTTTCCCTAGTTACCTGCTGCACATCATCATTCCCCCACCAAGTCTATTTGTCTAAAAGGCGTTGACTTGGGTTGGTGACACCTAGGGTAGATGTAGCGCATGTCTTGATGGATTCAGACATCCAGCCATCATCCACGGATGACATTCTAGAATATTTGAAATCGATGATATAAATGCTTCTCTGATGGTAGCTCGATGTTCTAATAGCCTCCACCATTTAATGCCTTCAATATTCGTGCTAGGCCTCATAGATACATAATATTTATGAAATGCGTCATGTAGTACAAGTAGTCGGTGTTGAGGAGCAACGCTGTCATATGGGATCACTTGCATATCCTTCATCATCCCAAGGTCCCATTTTCGTGTCATTCAGTAGTCAATTTGGGACATATGGCTCCCACTATAGTAGGCGATAATGTGAAAATTCCGCTTTCTAAGAAAATTGTTTCTTACAGGCAGATCCCACGCTTCAGCAAATTCTGGGATTCAAATGCCATCGTTGTTACGGCAACCATATCCATGTCCTCCATGGTTTCGTTCAAATTCATCCCTTTCATGACCAACACATCCATTTAGATCTCCAGCAATGAAAAAATTCACTATCATCAACAGCTTGAATGTGTGACTCGAGATCGTTCCAAAATTTTTATTTCTCTTCTTCAAGGCAGCTAGTCTGTGGGACATAGCATGTCATAACTCTAATTAAAATGCCTACCAAGTTGATCTTTATTGACATTAGGCTGTCGCTGATGCGTGGTACTTCACAAATGCTGTCGCGAATCCACTGCTTTCGTACAATCACAATTACACCATTTGTACTTTTCTTATCATTGTGGATTAGCCTGTAGCCTTCTCGGATATCTCTTTAGTTTGCACCTGCCCATCGGGTTTCTTGAACGCAAGCTATGTCTATATTCCGCTGCTTTAAAGAGGCGGCCAGTCCTCAGCTCCGGCCTGTCATTGTCCCAATGTTGACAGTGGCTAGTCTGATACCATTTTATGTCTTTTGGCCTAGCTTCTTTAGCCGACGTCGACGACGCGTCGATAGCCCTCGTCTATTTTCCACATCGTTCGGGCAAACATAGTGCTCGTCGCTTAGAGGGGACGCCCTAGCATTTATACACGAATGAAGAGGAGTCAACTGCATGTTGATACGACAACAAATACGTCAACCGACGTGTCGCTCCGCCTGTCGTCAAGGGTATTTTATACCTACAGCGAGAATTTCTTGAGGTCGCCCCTAACATGGGGAACAGACGCCTTTTGCAGCCGCTCCTGACACGGCGTGCAGACGCTGCACGGTGGTTTTCAGTGGCATTTTGTCCAACTGAGGGACCACCACCCTCCGAAAGGAGCTCCTCCACCCAAAGCTGTTGGCTCCGTCAGGGTGTTAGATTATTTCCCGCCGCCCAACACTCAGCGTAGAGACGCTGGCCGCACACTTTATTCTATTACTGCTGCTGGACAAAACCTGGCCAGACCGGATATTATTACTAATATTATTATTAACAAATACGTCGCAATTGGGAATATCCGTTGGCACATAAAAATTCACCCACAACTTGTGTATTCGTACCCACTTGTAAAATTCCACGGAAGCTTAGTCTCCTACCAATGTTACTTCGAGCCATAGATCTATTGAGATCTCGTAACATGTAGCTTAGTCGAATTGTTCATCCTTTATGTAGTCTTTCCAGCCCATAGGTTTGAATATGTTTTAACGCTACTATTTTGTATGGTAATAAACTAAATTGAAACCATAATTACCCAGCTACTACTACTACTACAACTACTACTACAAGAGCGTAAAAAGGAATTCCATGGAAAGAAAATATTATAAGAAATAACTACTAGTTACACGAATTCACACAAACTATATCCAGTGCTTCATATTACGGCTTACAGTACGATATGTTGAGGATACTACTAGTTATTATAAGATAATAAAGTAATTGTGGGATCCTAGAATCGGCAAGAGAAACGTAGGAAGGCAGAGGATCCGATAGGCTGACTCGTTCAAGAAAATGGCTGGTGCACAGTAGACAAGAAGAGCAAGAGACAGAGAAAAATGGAAGACCCTTGAAGAAAGCCTCTAAGTGTATAAATGTAAATTAAAATTGTGTATGTGCTTTGATATATGAGCAAGAATACATAAGAGACAACATGTATAGGTTAGAAATGTATATATCACTAACAGGCAAGACAAGTGCACCACATACTCTTTAGGACTGCTCACCTAACGAGTTTATCCGAGCGAAGCCCTGCTTAGCTAGGGGCTTTACGTCGCACCGTCACAGATAGGTCTTATGGCGACGATGGGGGTAGGAAAGGCTTAGGAATGGGAAGGAAGCGGCCGTGGCGTTAATTAAGGTACAGCTCCAGCATTTGCCTGTTGTGGAAATAGAAAACCACGGAACAGCATCTTCAGGGCTACCGACAGTGGGATTTGAACACACTATCTCCCGAATGCAAGCTCACAGCCGCGCGCCTTTAACCGCCCTGTTTAGCAGGAGGCCATTGGCCTTTAGGGGTTTCGAAGGCTAGATTTAGATTTAGAATAAAATAAAGTTAAAACATAATTATCCAACAACAACAACTACAACAAGAATACAACAAGGAATTCCATGGTAAGGTAAGGGTTATTCTGCCCGAAGGCAGGTCCGAACCTCCGCAGAGATGTTCTTGAGCCGGAGTTTACGTACGGTAGGGTGGCCAGTTCCTTTCCGCTCCTCCATTCCCTTACCCCCCACCAACAGCGCGTGGCAACCCATGCAACTCCTGACCACGCCCAATGTTGCTTAACTTCGGAGATCTCACGGGATCCGGTGTTTCAACACGGCTACGGCCGTTGGCAATTCCATGGAAGGAAAATATTACAAGAAATACTACTAGTTTAATATTCTAAATCCAGCATCATCATATACACATTCACACACAATTTAAGTATTCTTACCCAGTTGTAAAAATCCACTGAAGCTTAGTTGTCTATCAATTTGACTTCAAGACATCTAGAGCTAGGAACGTATGGCTTAGTCGATTTGCCCATCTTTGATGTAGTGTTTCCAGCCCAAAGTTTTGAATATATTTGTAACGGTACTATTTTGTCAGTTTGTCACCGAGAACAAACAATGTGGTTTTCCTGTGAATCTTTCGAGCTCTCGAATTAGTTAATCCTGGTGAGTGTCCCGTACGATGGAAACGTACTCTAATTAGGGTCTTACCAGTGGCTTATACACGCTCGCTTTTACCAACTTCTAAATACCCTCATCGCCATATGAAGAGATATCTTTGCATAGTAACACGTACTTACGTACAGTGATCCCCAGAAGTTACTTCACCCCACGAACGCAGCAATCAGAACTGAAAAAACGTTTCCTCTAGGTGAAACTTTCAACCTGACCTTTCAGCTCGTTTATCATCACACAATTGTCTGCTGTCAATCTCACATTATTTTTGAGAGTAGTAAGTAAATTACAGAATTGTGAGTGACTGCAAAACACCTAGACAATGTTGTGATGGTACAATTCACTTTACGTCGCACCGACACACAGATATCTTATGGCGGCGATGGTATAGGAAAGGGCTATGAGTGTGAAGGAAGCAGCCGTGGCCTTAATTAAGGCACAGACCCAGGATATGCATGGTGTGAAAATGGAAAACCACGGAAAACCATCTTCCGGACTACCGACAGCGGGGTTCGAAGCCACAATCTCCCGAATGCAAGCTTACAGCTGCACGCTCCTAATCGTATGGCCAACTCACTCGGGATGAAAAATTACATTGCGAGTTTCACCAGGAGGAAAATTCCTCTCAGTTTTAATGACTGTGTTGATGGGGTGATAGTAGCTCACGGGTATCACAGTAAATAGATAGCTGTGTATAAAGAGAGTGATCTTCTTTGAGGTAATCACATTCACGAAGTTGTAAAGAAAGGTTCTCAATCAATCAATCAATCAATCAATCAATCAATCAATCAATCAATCAATCAATCAATCAATCAATCAATCAATCAATCAAGATCAACAGATGAACATCTAATCCTCTGTAGTACACTCACTGTTATAACAAGATTCCAAGCGGAGCAAATTCAAGAAAATTAATTTACTGTAGATGCTCCGACAATAACTCCATTTCAGATTTTTTTTTTACAATTGGCTTTACGTCGTACCGACACACATACGTCTTATGGCCACGATGGGAAAAGAAAAGGCTAGGAACGGATAGGAAGCGACCGTGGTCTTACGTAAGGTGCAGCCCCAGCATTTGCCTGGTGCGAAAATGGGAAACCATGGAAAAATATATTCAGGGCTGTCGACAGTCGCGTTCGAACCCACTTTCTCCCGAATGCAAGCTCACAGTTCAAGGCGAACTCGCTCGGTAGAAAAGACTTGACATTTAATTTTAGAATAACGTCCTATAGATTATTAAGCACCTCTTTGGTAACCATGCAGTTGTTTTGGTCGAAAGGAGAGTTCTACAGACTGTGACACTTACTGTAATATGGTCAGAATGTAATATGTTTTGTGAAACGTTTGGAATAAATTGAACAATTCATCAGCAGTTAGACGTGCAATTAATGAGCTCATAACATGTCTACGTGTTCCCATTTCTCTTTGTCTGCCACTCCTGTTGCAGTCGGTTGGAGGCAGTAAAAGTTATTCCTCTGGCTGTGTAAGTGAAAACTGGTCTGGGCTTCTTCTCGTCTAAAGCCATACCAAATTAACTGTCTACATCCACGTCATAAATATAGTTTAAATTTACAGTCGTTCTTCGTATATTCGTCACTTACGTGACAGGATCATGTTAGGTACAAAAATGATCTGGTAATCCGAGGAACAAATGGAGACTTTATTATAACACAGAAAGGAATATAAAATAGCTTTACAGTAATTAAAATAAAATTCACATAACGGTTTGATTGTGATGACGGAAGAGTTACATATCGAAATGTATTGTTTCTTTCTTTCTTTCTTTCTTTCTTAATCCGTTTATTTTTCAGGGTAGTGGCCTGGAGCGTGAGACATTGGGCCGAGTGAAACAATTGGAGAGGATGACCAGCACCTCGCCCAGGTGGCCTCACCTGCTATGCTGTAGAGTAGTCTTGTTGGTGTGTGGGGGTGAGGGTTGGGAGGATCGGAAGGGATAGACAAGCAAGAGGGAGGGAAGCGTTCTTGGCCTTAAGTTAGGTGCCATCGCGGCGTTTGCCTGAAGGTGAAGTGGGAAACCACGGAAACCACTTCGAGGATGGCTGAGGTGGGAATCGAACCCCCTCTACTCATTTCACCTCCCGGGGCTGAGTGGACCCTGTTACAGCCCTCGTACCACTTTTCAAATTTCGTGGCAGGGCCTGGATACGAACTCGGGCCTCTGGGGTGGCAGCTAATCACACTAATAACTAGACCACAGTGGTGGACAAATGTATTATTTGCTCTGTTTAATGAAATGAGGATGAAAAGAAGTAGAGTTCCTCTCGAAAAAAATCATAAAATTTATTTTTGTTCCCAGATACTTCTGATTTACACGAGGTTAACTGTCCACTATTGCTTCTAACAATAAAATAATAAGCCGTGGGCGGTCGGATATCCCCATGTTGTATAAGAGAGTATCCACTGTAATTTAATTTAAATCGAGATCTTCTACCACTTATCACCTTATGTACGTTATTTCAGTTGGTGTATAGCCACACTATGTTCAGAAAATCCCTGGTTGGTCCTACTTACGATGAATTCAAATGATGACGGTGCACACACCCAGCCCTTAGCCATCGCATTTAACCAATGACCGGGCGAATCGGCCCTGCGGTTAGGGGCGCTCAACTGTGAGCTTACATCCGAGAGATAGTGAATTCAAACCCCATTGGCGGCAGCCTTGAGGATGGATTTCCGTGGTATCCCATTTTCACACTAGGAAAGTACTGTAGATGCACCTTAATTAAGGGCACAGCCGCTTCCTTACCACTCCTATCCCTTTCCTATCCCGTCGTCGCCATAAGACCTGTGTGTGTCGGTGCGACATAAAGCAACTTGTAAAAAAGTTAACCAATGAAGTTTAAAATCCTCGGTCCGGCTGGCGATTGAACCCGGGTCCTTACGGATGGTATAGTCCCAGCCGCATGAGCATACGGTGGGCCACAACTGGTATCCCGACCCTCAAGCCACTGAGCTGTTGTCCTCGCTACAGGACCAACACCGCTATTAGTATCATCCTACACCGTGCCATGTCAGTATCTAGATGAGTTATAGAACAGCATGTACAATTCAGATGATTTAACTCAATAATACACTGAATTATTTGGTAACCTCAACTGCTCTTGTTTTCTAATGACTCTAAATATCCGGTTATTTTGCCCTAAGAAGGGGATGTGTGTACCGTATTAATGCATTTTAGATACATTATGGACCCCTGAGCAGGTTCACTTCGTACATAAATAATAACCGTTATTTGCACAGAAGCTTAGAGCTGCGTCATTTGCACTGCTTAACAGCGTTGGATATTGTAGATATTCTACTTAATGTAACTATGTTTACGATTTTCATTTAGAGTTTTTAACCATAGAAAAGCAATATTCTGTTTACAATATACACAGAAGTGTACACTAGAAAGGATGTCAGTTTAGAGAATGAATGAAAACCGTATTTATAGTGTGTGAGAAGATATTGCCCGCCTTTCTTGTGTAGTGTTTAGTGTGATTAGCTGCCACCCCTCCCCCCACCGAACGGGGTACGATTCCCGGCTATACCACGAAATTTGAAAAGTGGTACGAGGGCTGAAACGGGATCTACTCAGCATTGGGAGGTCAATTGAGTAGAGGAGTTCGATTCCCACCTCAGCCATCCTCGATGTGGTTTTCCGTGGTTTCCACTTTTCCACGCAAATACCGCGAGGGTACCTACCTTAATGCCTTGGCCACTTTCTTCCATCTTCCTTGCCTATCCCTTCCCATCTTCCCACTCCCATCTCCAACAAAGCCCCTATTCATTGTAGAAGGTGAGGTCACCTGGTTGAGGTAGGCTTACCGGTCCTCCTTCTCAGTTATATGCCCCGACCCAAAGTCCGACGGAAAACCAACCCTGGATGATAAACGGATTAGGAAAGAATGAAAGACACAGGTATCAACCGTGTTTGTCGGGTGTGAGAAGATATTGCAATATAGTTGACTCGAGCTCAAGTTGACAGGTTCGACCCCAGCTTATTCCGATGGTATTTGGAGGTAAAGAATTTCGTGTCCTCATCCCGAGTCACTCCCCCAATGGAGGTGAGCAGCATGCACAATTTTAACCATATACCAGCCTCCTACCATTTTTAAACATGTTTTTCAGTACTCGGAATCGAACTCGGGCCGCGGAGGATGACAGCTAATAGCGCTAACCATTACACTACGGAGTCGGACGGTACTTGCCGGTGATCAAGTGTGCTTATCCTCGCGTCAGTAGATTTGTGATCACGTACAAGAAAGTCTGTGTGTAAAAATTCGGCATGTTGATGTCTTCGAAGACCATGAAAGCAGTCAATGGGACGTATAACCAAACATAGGCTACTGCAGGCACCGCAGTGAGAAAGAACCTCTACGCATGTGCTCGGAAGCTGCCCTTCGGGAAAGTTACTTCGGTGCTATGCACCCTTGCCAAGGTCAAACTAATGCTGTAATTTCGGTAGGATTTCGTATCACAGGTTTATAGAAAATGATTTATCTTTAATTTTATATTGGCTAAATTATTATGAGTATAAGAAGAGATAAAATAATATAAGACATTTTAAGACTCGGACTGTAGTTCTTATTACAGGCTTATAAGGATCATAATGGCTTCTTCTTAAACAGACATTTCCCTATTAAGGATGGATTCATCATCATCATCATCATCATCATCATCATCATCATCACCTGTTTACCCTCCAGGTTCAGTTTTTGCCTCGGACTTAGCGAGGGATCCCACCTCTACCGCATCAAGGGCAGTATCCTGGAGCTTCAGATTCTTGGTCGGGGATACAACTGGGGAGTATGACCAGTACCTCGCCCAGGCGGCCTCACCTGCTATGCTGAACAGGGGCCTTGTGGAGGGATGGGAAGATTGGAAGGGATAGGCAAGGAAGAGGGAAGGAAGCGGCCGTGGCCTTAAGTTAGGTACCATCCCGGCATTCGCCTGGAGGAGAAGTGGGGAAACCACGGAAAACCACTTCCAGGATGGCTGAGATGGAAATCGAACCCACCTCTACTCAGTTGACCTCCCGAGGCTGAGTGGACCCCGTTCCAGCCCTCGTACCACTTTTCAAATTTCGTGGCAGAGCCGGGAATCGAACCCGGGCCTCCGGGGGTGGCAACTAATCACGCTAACCACTACACCACAGAGGCGGACACCTCCATTGTTGACCTTACACATTATTCCTCCGTCCTGAATGAACTTACTGTAACCCTGAACTTCATATTTTAAATAATGGTAACTTACACCTCAACGGCCAAAGGATGCTATAATTAAATCAAAACACTTCATCAAGTTACATAATGAGGGACGAAGTTTGTTATTGATAGAGTAGCTGGTCTCACAAATTTAGCTCCATACTTGCTAGTCGTCAACGCCAGAAAGTTTCATAAATACCAACACTGCCATCTAGTTTAACACTAGCTTTCCTTTCTTAATCTGTTTACCCTCCAGGGTTAGCTTCTCCCTCAGACTCAGCCGAGGATCCCACCGCTACCACCTCAAGGGCAGTGTCCTGGAGCTTGAGACTTTGGGTAGGGGGATGAAACTGGGGAGGATGACCAGTACCATGCCCAGGCAGCCTTACCTGCTGTGCTGAACACGGGCCTTGTGGGGAGGATGAGAAGTGTGGAAGGGATAGGCAAGGAACAGCGAAGAAAGCGGCCATGGCCTTAAGTTGGGAACCATCCCGCCATTTGGCTGGAGGAGCATTGGGAAACCACGGAAAACCACTTCGAAGATGGCTGAGGTGGAAATAGAATGCACCTCTACTCAGTTGACCTCCCGAGGCTGAGTGGACCCCATTCCATCCCTCGTACAACTTTTCAAATTTCGTGGCAGAGCCGGCAATCGAACCCGGGCCACCGAGGGTGGCACTACACCACAGAGGCGGAATAACACTAAAATTTAACAAAAAATTGTTAGTCTATTACTTTAATAAATCTCTGGGTGAAGAATTTTATTGAATAACTGAGAGGCTGTCCGGGTTACGTCTCAAAACTCACGAGTTTCAAATCTCACGGGCTAAAATTAGTTACAAATAGTATCAAAACTCACTACTACAAACTGGTATCTAAAGAAAACATTCTAATGAGTCCCAAAATTCACGACTCCGGACAGCAGGTGCTTGGGATGACCGCAGGAGGGATGAGGTGCGCGGTTACTCACGCTTCCCTTACGACAGGCAGGGGATACTGTGGATGTTATTCTGCCACCCCAACCCACAGGGAAAAATTATGGCTGGAGAATGAAAGAGACCTAAGTATATTATTATTAAAATATTTTCTGTTATCTTAAAGCTAATATAGGCCTAATGCAATTTTTACCTTTCACATACATTTATAATAATGACGTCTGGCCTCCGCAGAGGTCTGGTGGAGGTTTTTAGAGTTGATGCCGTATAGGTGACCTGCACGTCTGTGAGGATGAGGTCCGACCTAAGATGGTCTAATGCTGAAGACGGCACGAACATCCACTCCCCGAGCCATATGAATTAACTAATGAAAGTTAAAATCTCCGACCCGACCGGAAATCGAACCTGAGATCCCCTGGACCCGTTTGACCGAGGGCAAGCATGGTAACCATGTATGCATGCAGCCGGACGACGTACAATTAAAGTGGGTCCGCTGCTAGTTAAAAGAAACTGTCAGTTGGTAGTACTGAGGCTTAGTTCCATTATGCGGCCAGAAGGCGGCATTTACTTGAATAAGGAATTTCATTTAGAAATATTAAAGATCAAGACAGTTAATTCACCCATTTAATTTCGACACTTGGAGATTCATTTGAAAAAAGGCATATTTCTTTTTTTCGTAAAAGTTCATCTATTCGCTTATTTCAAAAGATTGTCTACCCGACACACACACAAACCGACAAAAATTACTCATGACGCATCTGATTATTCTGTGCGATATAAGTGAATGATATTTGGAACTCATTGATTATTTAAATAATCGGATGGAAGTTATTCGATTATTTAAAGTATTCCATTATCCCATCACTAATAAGGTGGACATTTATCCATTCAAAGAAGAACTGGCCCTGCTCGTGAGTTCTGAGACTGGCCCAGGTAGAGAAACCTGTTCTTTCTAATCATCTTCCAGGAATTCGTGAGTTATGGGACTCGTGAGTTTTGAGACGACACCGCTGTCCGCCTCTGTGCTGTAGTTTTAATTATGCATTATTTTGATTCGCGTGGAATGTTGTCCTTGTGGCAGCCCAGATTATCTGGGAGGTAATTGATCCTTTCAAATTAAAAAAAAACTGTATGTATTTACACGTCGTGCTAGACTCCAATTGGCACTGGGGTTGTCACCAATTAGCGTCGAGAACCCCAAAACAGTGAATTCAGTACGGATCTCGGTCATTTTGAACATTTTTTGTCTCACCACTTATGACCCGCATGCCGATGGAGTCTGAAATTTGACTTAAAAGGCATCCAAGTGTCACAGTTCATCTCAGTGACTCCGAAAAGTATGGATTCGATACTAATATTGATCGTTTTCAATGATTTTGGTACGTTATCCCATCCGAACCCCCCAACCGTAGGGGTGCTAGCGGTGTCTGACCACTACAGTATTTTCCTCCAGATAGTAAGTCATACTATACAACCTGTGACAATAAAGTTCGGTGAATAGTCCTTTACTATCAACATAGGTGAACAATGCACGACAGTGACCTTACTGTCCTTAGAAATAGCCCCCTCCCACAACTATTCACTCATGGGATCGGCGATAAATGTCCTGGACACATTGCAAGAAGGCTTCCTTTGGGATGGTGTTCAAAAGCCTAGTCACGTTTCGTTGGATGTCAGGAATATCGTAAAATCTCTTTCCTTTCAAAGCGAGCTTAAGTCGTGGGATTAAGAAGGGGTCTGGAGGATGGAGAAGTATAGGGGATGTTCAAGTTGCACCACCCCTTTTCTTGCCATGAACTGTTTGACGATATTGTCGCACGGATTCACGGTTAATCTGCAGTTCATTCGTTATCATGCGCAAAGTTAATCCCCGATCGTCCGTGATTAATGTCCTCACCTTCTCAATGTTCTCGTCACTGACGGCGGTCACCGGTCTTCCGCTAAGGGGTTTGTCAGAAACACTTTCCCGGCCTCCTCGAAAACGGTCGAATCACTCGTACACACACTTCAAGGACACTGTTTGATCTTCATATACACGTACCAGCATCGCATGGCTTTCCTTCGGTGTCTTGCCAAGCTTAAAACAAAACTGTACATTGATGTTTTAGTCGTTCATGTTCCTGTTCGCAGTTCAGAATCAACGCCCCAAACACGCACTGTGTAAAACAGGTCTTACACGGCACACACACACAATGCTCAACTGAACAACGTTGGAAACAGGTGGTCAAAACCTGCTGCTACGCAGGTGCAGCGTTGAGTGTCACCAATGTTGCCGGATCGACCGTTCTGACTTCATTCACTGAACTTTGTTGTCACAGAATGTATGCATCAAGTTTAGTTGACAGATATGCTGGAACATAAACACATACATAATCGCGGTCATTTTGGAGATTTTCTTTTTCACCTGTTGTCGTTGCCCATGCCGATACTGGATGAATGTGGACTGAAATGTCATCCGGAGTGCCGCTATTCATGTCAGCAACCCAGAAACAATGGATTCAGCATTAAGATAGGTCGACTTTTATTACTATTTACATTTCACCCCCTCACCACTTCTTCTCTAAGAGTACTAGGTGTGCCTTATTCCCATGGAATTTGTTTCCAATTACATTAAGTGAAATGTGTACGACGTTTGGATGAAATTACGTGTTTTCCTATAATCGTCGTCATTTGCAAACGTTTCGCTTCGCCGATAGCACGTAGATATACTGCTCCTTAACTTAGCGCTAGCCGCTAGGTGCAGGTTTTTTTGCGGTCTAGTGTAAGCCTTTCCCTGAAAATATTGTGTGATCATTTAATTACTTAATTTTAGAACTAGCTGTTACCCACGGCTTCGCTTGCGATGATTACGTAAGTTGATAAAAATGAATTTTTCCTCGGTACTGCACTAAGAAATTATCTGAACATCCCTAAAGTATAAAAACTCGCTGAAAAATTGCATTTCATTTACCACAGAACCTTTTTGTAAACCACGTTTGTGCCATTGCCTTTTGGGGCGAAGATGGCACAGCTACTGGCAGAGCTAAATTTGGAACTTGCGACATGGAACTCTACATGTGAGAAACAGTCCTCTTTTAAGTCGAAAAGAAGAAAGGATTTCTTTATTTCTAAAGAAGATTCCAAATACAAATTTTCAAGTCTGTAACATCTTCGTTTTTGAGATACAAGTATCCTCATAAAGAGAATTCAACCGCTCCTTCACTTACTTTCGAACTCCAGCTTAAGTTGATTTTCCGAAAACAAAAAACACGCGTTTCTTTATTTTTAAAAGGAGATTACAAATATCAGTTTTTACATATTTAACATGTTAAGTTTATGAGATATTCTGTAGATAAACTCATTATAAAAACTGCCCCACTCCTTGACTGAGAGGTCAGTGATGAGGCCTTTGGTTCACAGGGTTCCGGGTTCGATTCCGGGCTGAGTCGGGGAATTAAATCGCGTGTGATTAATTCTTCTAGCTCGGGGACAGGTTGTTTATGTTTGTCCCTTCATATTCACTTAACACACCACTTTACCAACCACAACAGCAACACGCAGTAGTAAAAACAAATATGAAATGGCGTATGGCTTTTAGTGCCGGGAGTGTCTGAGGACAAGTTCAGCTTGCCAGGTGCAGGTCTTTTGATTTGACTCCCGTAGGCGACCTGCGTGTTGTGATGAGGATGAAATGATGATGATGATGACGACACATACACCCAGCCCCAGTGCCAAAGAAATTAACCAATTACTGTTAAAATTTCAGACCCTACCAGAAATCGAACCAGGGACCCCTGTGACCAAAGGCCAGCACGCTAACCAATTAGCCAAGGAGCCTGACACGCAATAGTAATTATATCCCTATACATATGGTTGGCGTCATCAAGGGCATCCAGCCTTAAAACAGTGCCAATTCAACATTTGCGACACGCTTCGCACCAGCAACCCCACAGATGTGGGAAAAGCGGTATAAGAACAATAATACTAAGAAGAATATACTCATTTGAAAAATTCACCCGCTTTTTATTCCTTTCACCGCCCTAAGTGGATTTTCCCATACCCCTCCCCCTTGAATCGCTTTGCAAATAAAATACAGCCCATGTCCCTCAGGGGTAATGAATATTTACATTAGCAAAATAAGTTTAAAAATTCGTTCCAGTATTGCCTGAGATTAGCCATTACATACAAACAAACTTTACCTAAATATATATTAGTATAAGCTACTCTTAGTTAACTGAACTTAGAGACCTATAACTGCCTGATGATTCACTGTTGGGCAATTCCGGAGAGAAAAAAAACAAGCAAATCGGTGTCGGAGAACGGACGGACTGACTGAACAAAGATGTCGCTATCGATATTGTTCCGGGGTTTTCGTGGATCATAGAGGTCAAAGAAGGTGCGGGCTGGAATGTGTCTATCTATACCCGAGAGGAAGCTTCGAGAAGGCTCTGGACTAAAATCGGACACACCCTCTCATTTTATTGGCAGATTAAATAGGCACAAGAAGCATTTGATTGGCTGAAAAATAAATACACAAAATTTATCATTGGCCAGACTCCAGAGCTGGCGGGATGAGTACGAAGTGTTGCAAACCTTGAAGTGTCAAACGCAAGGAAAGTCCATTCAGTTCAAAAAACCTATAAACACCAAATGTATTCAAATTTCTAGTTATTGCACTTTGCACCAGAGTGCATGACCTCAGTTTTTGAATCGAGACAACAATGGAGAAAAGTTCAAACTTGTTGAAATACTTGTTGCAAACACCAAAGGAAAGAAAAAAAAATCAGTCAGTTTATGAAACATTAAAAGAACACATTACTCTATCACTTTAGTAGTGACATCTGTTGATTAACGTCCCAAATTCTTGCACTAGTTGGTCCAATAGATACATTCTTCAAGGCACTTCATTTAAATGCGCGGGAGTGTGGTGTACCTCCCGGTACAGATATGTTTAATATTATAATGAAAAATCCAACATCTGTATCTGTGCACAAGACGTAGAAAATCATCCGTAATCGTGGTAAATATTTTAAGGGCACTTTTAGAGCAAAATAAAAGAAGAGATGATTAGATCAATATCCTCCAACACTTTCACCGGTGAAGTGGCACCATACTGTCGGTATTTCAAAGTCTGGACCGCCTGGAGATATCATCGTTTCAAGCTGTTGGACTGTGATGTTTCTCTCTGTGCTCGAATGCTGGATAAAATGTCACAACGTGACACCTGCTCTATGTCCAGGAAACTTCCCCGAGAGCACAAACAACGGTCCTTCCTTCAAATTAATTCTGTATTACGGTTGGTGCGGGAAGATAGCATGGAATTAGGTTGTTGTAGTAGCATTTAACTGATTCGTTGTTGTTAATGACGTGAGCGTGTGTGTTTTCCTGAGAATTAACAAACGTTCGAGTTGCAACACACGGTGATGTAAGACTCATTCCCTGCCTCGTGTAACCTCAATACGAACGTTATATCAAAATATAAATAACTTATTTTATATATGTATATTCAGTCCTCAGACCTAAAGCTGGTTGGATCCTCAACAGCTCCGCCATCAGCTGGCATAGATGGCCCAGGCATCACTGAAGAGGTGTACTAGGGAAAAGAAGATGGAGAGAGTTTCCCGTTGCTCTCCTCGCCGAGCCAGTAAATTCTGACTAAAGATATGGTGTAAATGTGATTTATTTGATTCTTTAATTGAATTACCTGCTAAATGAAATTTCCATTTCCCTTAATATTGTCAATTTACTGGTAAAAATCAAGTGCTATTTATATTTTTTCGAATGGGCTTAATATTTGTGAGATATTATCGTTTCAAATTTTCCATACCTCTTATTACGAGGTGCCATATAAGCCTGCATTCACAAAAAGCGTTTACCATGTATAGTGCTGGAGGTGCTGGTTAAGTAACGTACGGCACACGGGATTGACTCGCCATCCAACCTTCCTTTATTTTACATTCATTATTTATTTCCTCCCTCGTATTCTCCTTCCTTTAGCCGCTCTGTGTTACCTTGAATTATCTGCCTTCATAATGCTTAACTTTATTGACTGTAGACTACGTTATTTCAGCCACCACACATCGTGTACTAAAGTTTTTCAATAATATATTAAATGTTAGTGTCTAGCACAGTTATTTCACTTAACGGGTTGCGGTGTGTTGAAATCCTTATGTCATCGACAGGGTTCACATTAAAATATATTGAGCCCAATTGGTTCATAGCAATGTCTTAAAATATTATAAATTACAGAAAAGTATAAGGGAATGGACTACAGTTTCATTAGAGGCCGGATGTGGGGCGCAATTTCGCTTGTCCAAGCTTGGAGCTAAGTTCCACGTGTCAGGGTCATTTGATGACGCAATAGGAAGTAATGGAATATTCCGTGAGGTGTGTGATCAAGATACTCAGTTTTAAGTTGGCAGCATTTTCGAGTAGCGAATAGCAGCATAGCAAGTTTGACGTGATGGGTGAAAATTAAAGATGGATGCCGTACGAATGACCTCCAAAATTAATTAAATCCACCAAGGGACAATGTGAAATCAATGTTAAACTCTCCCGTGGACGAGAATTAAAGACGGCATATTTCTAATGATTTATAGTAATAAATAAATGCAGGCATACATTACGGGATATTACACCACTGTTGATGGGGTTCCCCGAGCTCCGTACCCGGAAGCTCGTGTGCAGGAAGAAGACGCGTGCTGCTCTGAAGACTCTCACTCTGCTACGTGAATTCGAATGGCTCCCCGAGATGCGCATGGTGATCAACGCGGACTAATAATCTTGAGCATTTCTCAGTCCATTAACTATAATTGTCGACAGAATACAACGGGATCCGATAGACTACATTTTCAACTGAATAACGATGGAAATTTCTGTAGAATTTGGGAAGGTGATTTTAAAATAGTAACTGTGACAAAGTAGAAAGACCGGAACGAGATCGATGTAAGGACACGTTGCAGTGCCGCGTGTTAAACTCGTGAAAAGAGCAGAGACAAAGTATTCATTATTAGTGTAAATAAGTGTTTAATGTGCTATTATAAGTTACTTATATACGTGTTTGTGTGTATTTTTGTGTGTTAATGTGTGAAGCCGTGTGAATTCATTAAAGCCTACAAGAATGAAGAACAGGGTCATGGATAAAGGCATTAGTTAACGTGTTAAGGCCGCCTATATGATGGCTTAAGTTCATCATGGGGCCGACCTGAAACCATGAGGCCGTAGAGCTGAGTATGGAGCGTCGCCGAATCGATAAGTACCCTGATTCATTATATCTGGCATGTGCATGATTAGCTGTTAACTTGTAAATAATTTAATGCATGACGATTCATTTTATATATTTTTTATTTTACTGTAGCAAGGATAGTTAGAGTTTTAGGGCTTAAATTTTTATACTGATGCCTAGGGGGAGTGAACATGTAAATAAGAGGCGTGTGTTAAATATGGTCTTCATAAATGGTGAAATAATATGTGTGTATAAATAATGGTCTTCTATAGTGATAATACGTGTATGAAATATGGTTTTCCTTAGTGCGCGATCTTCTGATAAATACCAGCGTGTGTGTGAATATTTAAAGTGATGTAGGAGGCAATCAGTGTAAGTTTACGAATCAAGGGAATAGATAGATTAGCCCAGCATGTTGCATGACAGCAAGATCGTCGAGAGGAATTTTATTGACCGAAAGATTCGAACCTTGGTTATTCCGGCACATTACAGTGAAATTTGAGAGTGTATGTCATCAGTAAGTAATATGTGTTGTTAACCAGTGGACGAAAAATGTGCTGTAGGGAACAGGTTTCATCATATAATTTATCTGAGATGTAGTTAGTCCAGTTTCGAAGTAGAGCCTTTAAGACACCAAATGCCAGCAGCAGGGGACGAACTAATGAGATTATGCAGTGCAATATATGAATAAATACCGGCATAGTGATATACATGTTTCTTAATAATGTTGAGCAAGGAATGTAGAATTAAACACGTTAGATATGGAACCAATAATGTGCATTGAGAGTGTTATATAAGGTTACTGTTCGCCCAGAAAGCAAGGATACGAAAGATGATTTAGAGGAAACATGAGTTCATTATAGCGGAAAGAGAGAAATATTAATTGGGTGCGGACGAGTTGAAATGCCGTGTTAATGAAATGAGCGAGGCGCTTGAGATAAGATAGTCGCCCGAGTCGGCATGCTGTGCATTAGAGGAAGTCAGACAGCGTTGGCAGGGTCTTACAAGTAAAATAATTAAAGTCATTCAAAATATAGTTCTGTTTTGAGGAATTTAGGACAGCACATTGAAATTAAAAATAATAGATGTACTTCGAGACAGTTCATTGTGGCGAGTGGAATGATAGATCACTGTAATGATGCTATGCTGAGGGTCGGAGTTCGATGCCTGGCCAAGGTCAATGAATGATAATTTTCCCTGTGATTATTTGGTTGACTGATGTTGTGTTTGTTTCAATGTTATATGTTTTACTGTGTGTTGAGCAATGCAAATTCTGGTTTGCAGTTGTATTATTTCTTGTTAATGTGTGAATTCAGTTCACGTATGGTTGATTTTATTTGTGACAATGAGGTTCTGTCCCATTGTTTTTAGAATCAGTGTAAATTAAGTTGTGTATTACATAGTAGTGTAGGTTTCTTGCTACAGAGTAGGCATATGTTATACGTATTATGAAAACAGCTGATTATGTACGTGCGGGATATTTATAATTTAAATGAATCAGTGTAGTAAATTAATTTATTTATGTCAGGGTTACTTTCGATTCATGCGCGCGTTCCATATTATCAGCACTTATAGGAGTAGAGGATGTTATGAGAACGCATAAGTCAGATAAATTTCGGACTTAAATAATATTAGGAATTATTTTTATAAATTATTGAGACAAATAATTTAATAGTTTAACAAATTTTGGAATTAAGGATTATCTGATTTTACGAATGTAATTGAATAATTAAATGATTTTATAGGTAACGATTATAATGACATGATAACCTCGGAGTTAGTGAATAATAATAATTTAATGAATTTAATTAATTGAAATGAGGAGTTCACGAATTATACAGCAAATTTTGGATTTAATGACTTCATATAGCTTCATAAATTTCAGAATGGAAGATTGTAATAAGATAAATAATTTAATAATTTAATAATTATAATTACATGGTTCATAACAAAGTGATGGAATAATTTGAAAGTATAGAAAGTAAATACGCATTTATTGTTTCAAAGAATAAATGGACGAAGTTTGGTTTTATATTAACGATTTCAAAGGTCACTCTGACGAGCTAATGAATGTTATGATGGTAAATTATAATAACATTTTTTATTATTAATAATTTTGAAATATGGTGTTAACCAGATATGATTGAAATTGAATTGAATTAAAATTGGAGGTATTGAAGTAGAGTAACGGTGGTAAATAAAATGAGATGTAACAGGAATTAGATTAAGTAATATGTTTGGAAGAAAATTTGAATTTGTGACTCATGTTGTTGATACCTCATAGTCGGAGTTGACAAAATTAACAAATATTATTTTGGTAATTTACATTGTTGAATTCGTAACAAATGATGGCGTGAGGAATGTCTCATAATAAATGATAATGAAATTTGAACAGAATTCAGATTAAGTGAATGATGTAGAGTGTGATGTACAAATATTTGGTCCAAAATTTTGTTGATTTGTATAGGGATATTGCTTTGCCAAAGTTTAGAATTTCTTTTCAATAAATCTGTGTTCGTAAAAGGTTCTCATTCAGATCTCTTTATTTCATTATTTTTCTTCTCTTTTATCCTTCCTGCCTAATAATTTTAAGGTTAGTTTGTAACCTGCACGTCATGATGAGGATTAAATGATGATGAAGTCGACGCTTACACCCAGGCCTCGTTCCAGCGAAATGAACCAATTATGGTTAAAATTACCGACCCTGCCAGGAATCGAACCCGGAAACCCTGTGACCAAAGGCCAGCACGCTAACCATTCACCCATGGAGCCGTACTCCACATTAATGATATGTGTAAAGAAGTTGAATCAGAGATAAGGCTTTTTGAAGATGATGTTATTCTGTACAGAGTAATAAATAAGAAGATTGTGAGATACAGCAAAATGACCTGGATAAAGTTGTGTGATGGACAGTATGCAACAGTGTGACGATAACGGGCTTAAAAGTCAGATTGTGAGTTTCACAAAATTAATAGAAAAAGTCCTCTCAGTTTTAATTATTGCGTTGATGGGGTGAAAGTTCCTTTTGTGTATCATAGCAAGTACCTACGTGTTAATATAAGGGGTGATCTTCATTAGGGTAAACACATAGATAATTAGATATGATTGTAAATAAAGGGTACAGATCTCTGCACATGGTTATGAGGGAACTTAAGGGTTATAGTAAGGATGTAAAGGAGAGGGCATATACGTCTAGACTAGAGTATGGTTCCAGCGTATGGGACCTCACCAGGATTACTTCATTCAAGAACTGGAAACAATCCAAAGAAAAGCAGCTCCATTTTTTCTAGGTGATTTCCGACAAAACAGTAGAGTTACAAAAATGTTGCAAAGTTTGGGCTGGAAAGACTTGGGAGAAAGTAGACGAGCTGCTCGACTAAGTGGTATGTTCCCAGCTGTCAGTGGAGTGATGGCGTGGCATGACATCAGCAGACGATTAATACTGAGTGGTGTCTTTAAAAGGGTTTTTCTTTTCTTTTTTTGCTCTTTGCTTTACGTCGCACCGACACAGATACGACTTACGCCGACGATGGGATAGGAAGGGCCTAGGAATTGGAAGGAAGCGGCCGTGGCCTCAATTAAGGTACAGCCCTGGCATTTGCCTGGTGTGAAAATGGGAACCACGGAAAAACATCTTCAGGGCTGCCGACAGTGGGGCTCAAATCCACTATCTCCCGATTACTGGATACTGGCCGCACTTAAGTGACTGCAGCTATCGAGTTCGGTGTATTTAAAAGTAGGAAATATCACTATATGAAGATAAAGCTGGAATTCAAGAGGACAAATTCAGGCAAATATTTGTTTATAGGAAGGGGAGTTAGGTACTGGAATAACTTACCAAGGGAGATGTTCTATAAATTTCCAAATCCTGTGCAATCATTTAAGAAAAAGCTAGGAAAACAGATAGGGAATCTGCCACCTGGACGACTGCCCTAAATGCAGAGCAGTATTGATTGATTGATTGATTGATTGATTGATTGATTGATTGATTGATTGATTGATTGATTGATTGATTGATTGATTGATTGATTGATTGATTGATTGATTGGCTGAAACTAAAACACTAAGTATGTAGAAAATGAAATTATTTTGGATAGAATTTCTAAGTATTTACAGATATTTACCGATATAAACTTGAAGGATCTCATTCGATCTTCCCCAAATACACCTCTTGTAAAGCAACGTTTTTTAGCACATACTCCCACTACTCACAATATAAAAACTCGAAACCAATCTATAAGCAACTTGCAAGGGGTGGCGGTTTAGAATTTTCATTCGACACCTGGACAGTGTATGTAGGGCCTCTTAGACGTTACAGCCACTTAACAGGCGAAGGGAGATATGACTGCGGAGAAGGTGAGGTGGGTGCGGTCGTGTCTTATAATAGGAACTGCCCTAGCATTCACCTTAGTGTAAGGGAATGGAAAACAACGGAAAAACATTCCCAGAACAGACGGCATTGGGGACCAACCCCTTCACTTCCAAGATTTAGTGTTACAAGACTAGCTAAAGCTACCCGATGTTAAGAGGAAGCCTACACTACTCGGTGACGGTTTGTACGAAGGTGATCCAGTAAAATGCCCATGCATGACTTGTTTTTCCAAGAGCAGCAGTTTTGGCCTTGATACCACCCAGAAATTCAATCTAAGAACTTCTCATCCTTATTTTATCATCTGCAGCACCAAGCCGGAAGCTTCTATAAATCTGAATCGTTTCAATGTCAGTCATCTTTTCTTCAATATCAGTGGTCCCAGAAGCTCATCTCTTTCCTCCGCCACAGACGAAAGTCTTACCACTTCATCTTAGTATTGTAAGACATTTATGGTGCTTGTTTGAAATTATCGTCTCTAAATTCTTCTAGTTCATGGAGGAGAATCAAACTTCCGGCCCCTTGGCCGGCGTACTGGCTTATTGTTCTCAGGCATCTGGGTTCGATTCCATGTCGGGTAGCGAATTTTAACCAAGTGTGATTATTTCCTCTACCTGGGGTTGGAGCTGGGTATTTCTGATAGTGTCAATACATATTTTCATTTACACGCAACGTACCGCATTACAAACCAACACACAAACACGACAAAGTGAATACACCCCTCATATGTGTTTATATCAGTAAGGGCATACGGCCGTAAAACTGGACCCATTCAACACCGTGTGCCGACCCAAATAAATTGGGAAAAATGCTAGAAAGAAGAAGAAGGAAATGCTGGTGAATCAAACCGACATCCTTGCAGGTGAAATGAGCTGTTTTACCACCTCGGGCACGCACCAATAATAGTAATAATGATCGTCTTCATCTTCTTCCTGGTCCTTTCTCAATTACATTGCATGGATATAGCTCACCGCACGACGATGAAATGGAATGGCGTATGGCTTTTAGTGCCATGTTCGGCTCGCCAGGTGCAGGTCCTTTGATTTGACGAACGTAGGCGACCTGCGGGTCGTGATGAGGATGAAGTGATGATGAAGACAACACATACACCCAGCCCCCATGCCAGAGAAATTAACCAATGATGGTTAAATTTCACGACCCTGCCGAGAATTGAACCCGGGATCCGTGTGACCAAAAGGCCAGCGCGTTAACCATTTAGCCATGGAGCCGGGCCGCAAGACGATGTAGACAATGTATTCAATAGTACGTGTTGGTTGTGGCATGTGCTGTACATAAACGAAAATATGAACAACACTAACACCATGACTCCCAGTTACACTAATTGACCGTGCGGCGTTAAATACCCAGCGCCGTTCCGGAATCAAATCCGCGACCGTTAGAACCGAAGACCACTGCGCTGATAATTCACTCAAAGAGACTGATAACAATAATAATTGTACCGGGAGGTACACCCCAACGCTGTGCATTCAAATTCAGCGCCTAAATGAACTCCTCTATGGGTAAAACAGTAAAACTGCAACTACACATACTTGGAATTTTCATCAGAAGGTGTCACCACTAAAATATCGTGTAATTTTTTATTGTGCAGTTGCCCGCACTGACTGAATTTATCAGTGTTTTGATTGCCATTCATCAAGAAGTTTGGGCATTTTGCGACAGATGACACTACAAAATACTATGATCATGCACCCTGGTGCGAAGTGAAAGAACTTATGATTTGAAGAAGTTTTGTATTCATAAGTTTTTTTTTGTACTGATTGATGTTCATATATTTTTGGGTTGGCGATATTTTATTTTCCTTTCCGCCAGTTTTGAATCTAGCCAATTCCTAATTTCTGTAATTAATTTTCTACCAATCACTGGCTTCTTGTTCGATCCTGAATTGTAACTTTGAATTGGACCAATTAAAGTGAGAGGGTGTGGCTGGATTATTCCTGAATGATCTCGAACCTTCCCTCAGGCTTTTCGAGTCTCTTGGCCAATTGATCGACATCTATATGAGTGTGTGTGTTAAGCAGGAGGATGGCGGCGGGCGGCCTTTTCATCGGCAGATAGAACTGCTACCAGGTACGGCCACTTAATTCCATCTTTCTTGTTGTTGCAATCTCCGCAGTTTAACCAGAGGGAAAGTTCCGAATCGGTAACTATGTAACCTTCTTTTCTAAAAATGTAACTTCTGCCGGCTAATGAAAAAAAGTTTCATAAAATCTTTGTCTGTAAATCGGCGAAAGAGAGTGCCGTACCCTCTCGAGCTCCCCTTCATTTTGGTTTGAGGTGACTACGATTTGTAACTGTTTTACTTCCTTTCCGTAATGCATTAATTTACCCTTATACGAGTCACCTCAGTAGTTTGGGAATAGCCCCTGTTTCATCAGCCTAGTGCCCTTGCTTTTTTTTTTGCTAGTTGCTTTTACGTCGCACCGACACAGATAGGTCTTATGGCGACGATGGGATAGGGAAGAGCTAGGAGTGGGAAGGAAGCGGCCGTGGCCTTAATTAAGGTACAGCCCCAGCATTTGCCTGGTGTGAAAATGGGAAACCACGGAAAACCATTTTCAGGGCTGCCGACAGTGGGGTTCGAACCTACTATCTCCCGAATACTGGATACTAGTGCCCTTGAGGTTTTAAGTGTTCATATCTAGGAGTGCAAGTCTTCGCCTCCATTCATTTTGTGTTCGGGCCATTCTTTAACCGTTATTCCTTTTCCATGAAGGCCCAGTAGGTTGGGTATTAAATACCCCTGTATAATCATTTTCCAATTGTAAGTCGTGCCCTGAGAGGCCGGAATTTGTAAGTTGATGTTGAGTTGAGTAGGCTTGGAAAACTTAGAGCCTGTTAGCTCTTTTTCAAAGTTTTCGTAAGATTAATGAATGCCACTTGAAGGCTAGATGTTGTAATTTTGGGAGCAAGTGCTCTTTGAATTGGGGGATTTCTGCCCTTGTATACATTTGTGCTCCTTCGTAAGTTAGAGCTAGTAGCCCAGGATATGTAAAGCTAGGGGCTTAAAGCCCGAAGTGTTAAGATTCTGAATTTTGGATTTTTCCCCATCTTGTTTAATGATTGCTACTTGTACCTGTAATATTGTCATGAAAAAATTGTTATGTTTGAAGTTCTAAAAATATAACCTTCAGTTTAAGTTTCAAATCCAATTCTTGACTTTGTAGTTAGACCCATTCACTCCAGCACCTTCTTTCAGCTCTGCGTTCCACGGAAACCCCGGAATAATAATAATAATAATAATAATAATAATAATAATAATAATAATAATAATAATAATAATAATAATAATAATAATCATACGTGATCAGCGTCAGTTCAACTACTATTGGTGTTAGCAGCTATCGAGTGCTGAAACTTAAACACCAGAAATGGAGTTCTTAAACTTAACTGATATCCTACTCTATTTAGGTACCGACTGTGCCAATACACAATCCTACTACCTTGATCTCAGGAAACAAGCACCTATCCAAATTTACAATGCCGTATCTCTCCAAAAAATCCTTTTTTAATACCTTCACCAGAAAAATGATGCAGACTTACTCCTTCCATAGCAAATTATTCCTTAAGCAGCCACACAAGTTTCTGTCAAACTTACAAAGGCTTTGGACTATCAAGATTATTTATTTGTGCGTTGCGGTTATCTTCTCTCAGCAAAACATGCCAGTGAATTGAAACTGAAGCAACGAATGTGTTTTAAAAAATCTCTTTGATTCTTCTTTTCTTTCTTTCTTCGTCAGTTTACCCTCTAGGGTTGGTACTTCCCTCAAACTCAACGAGGGAACCCACCTCCATCACCTCAAGTGATGTGTCCCGGAGCGTGAGACATTTGGTCGGGGATATAACTAGCGAGGAGGACCATTACCTCACCCTCAGCTGCTATGCTGAACAGGCGCCATGTGGGGAATGGAATGATTGGAAGGGATAGACAAGGAACAGGGAAGGAAATTACCGTCGCCTGAAGTTAGGAGCTACACCGCTAATTGTCTGGAGAATAAGTGGGAAACCACGGAAAACCACTTCGAGGATGGCTTTGGTGGGAATCGAAACTCCCTCTACACAGTTGACATCCCAAGGCTGAGTGAACCCAGTCCTCTTACCACTTCTCAAATTTCGTGGCAGAGCCGGAGGTCAAATCCGCTCCTCCGGTGGTTGCAACTAATCACAGTAACCACTATACTACAGAGGCGGATTTTGTTCATTCTAAAGAACGTAAAAGCATTAGTAAGGGCTTTTTAAGTCATGTCCCTATGTTGTGTATGTTGGATATTCAGCCCGAAGGATGGTTTAATCCTCTACAACTTCAAAAACAGCTGTCATAGGCGGCCTAGGCGTCACTAGGGAAATGAGGAGTAAGGTAGATTCCCGTTACTCTCCTCACTGATCCAGAAGTTGCTATTACATATCAGTCTGCCAAGCCCCATCCGACTCTATGAGCAATATTTTCACACCATTCATAGCAGGGACTGGCCGCATAAGGAATGGTATTACCAGAATCGCTCATACCTCAGTCACTGTCATATTGTCAAAGCCAAGGGTGAGACTGAGACAGATTAGTGACAGTAACAAATGTATTCTAGCCCCTACTAAAAGTCATAGTGCACTGTGAACACTACATGCTATCAGCAAAGGCATCATGTCCCTGCAAAGGAATCAAATAATGTTTCTTCGTTACCTAGTTCTTTTCTTTGGAAATCATTCTAATTGGGTAGTGGAGGAACCTGTTGATATCATTTTCTTAATCTGTTTGCTCTCCAGGGTTGGTTTTTCCCTCGGACTCAGCGAGGCATCCCATCTCTACCACCTCAAGGGCACTGTCCTGGAGGTTCAGACTCTGGGTAGGGGATACAACTGGGGAGGATGACCAGTACCTCACCCAGGCTGCCTCACCTGCTATGCTGAACAAGGGCCTTGCGGGGGGATGGTGGGATTGGAAGGGATAGACAGGAAAAAGAGAAGGAAGCGGCCGTGGCCTTAAGTTAGATACCATCCCGGCATTTACCTGGAGGAGAAGTGGGAAACCACAGAAAACCACTTCCAGGATGGCTGAGGTGGGAATCGAACCCACCTCTACTCAGTTGACCTTCCGAGGCTGAGTGGACCTCGTTCCAGCCCCCGTACCACTTTTTAAATTTCGTGGCAGAGCCGGAAATCGAACCCCGGCCTACGGGGGTTGGCAGCTAATCACACTAACCACTACACCACAGAGGCGGACCCTGTTGGTATTTTAGTGTTTATATTGCGTTGAACTTCTAAAAGTACACAAATTAAGCTGTGACGAGTAAAATCAAGTGATAAATTTAAAATTCCACATGTGCTCCCGGATCGAACAGCAGTGGGAATTTTATAGAAGAGAATCAACCTTTTTAAAATATTGCTTATCATTTCTGGAGTGGATCCTGCGACATTTACAAATTATCTCCGGAAGAGAATCGATTAACGCTGACCAACTACAGTACAGGGCCGTATTTTAAAATAAATGCTTTACGTCGCATGACACATGTGGCTCTTATGGGTTACGATCGGGATAGAAGTAGGAAGGAGGCAACTATGGCCATAATTAAGGTACAGTCTGGTGTAAAAATGAGAAAGCACTAAGAACCATCTTCGGGACTGCCGGCAGCCGGCTTTGAACCTAGTATTTCCCGAATAAATTTAATTTAATTTAATTTAATCCCATTTTATGGGTTGTCATTTTTACGAATCATACAATTCAGGCATTTGCTTTCGCAGAATAGTGTATATAAGTATAGATATTTAAAGAAAATTAACAATGACATCAAGATACATCCACTAACAATATACATAGGAATTGTATAAATGATGTCGCAAATGTGAATGGAGTCTGACCTGGCCGTTCATTCCGATCGATACCTGCGAAAAGAGTCAGAATAATTATACTGTATACCTCACCCTAGCAACAATCCTGTAACCGTCCCCTTACAACAGTTTGCTGGTTTTTTCTTTTTTTTTTTTTTTTTTGCTAGTTGCTTTACGTCGCACCGACACAGATAGGTCTTCTGGCGACGATGGGACAGGAAAGGGCTAGGAGTGGGAAGGAAGCAGCCGTGGCCTTAATTAAGGTACAGCCCCAGCATTTGCCTGGTGTGAAAATGGGAAACCACGGAAAACCATTTTCAGGGCTGCCGACAGTGGGGTTCGAACCTACTATCTCCCGAATACTGGATACTGGCCGCACTTAAGCGACTGCAGCTATCGAGCTCGGTAGTTTGCTGTTCGCTCGTAGATCTTTCCCTAATCGATTGCCAATAATGAAACCTGATTCAGTTTTCATTCTACATTCATTCGTAAACAATCCCAGCTCTGTATGAACCATACCCGCGGGGACACAGTTCGTAGAGGTTTTTAGAAGAGCTGTGGGTAGCTCCATGGTAGACTATAGTTAACTAGGGAAATTAAGGCACGCTTGGAGCGTGAGGAACATAAACAGCTGTTACTTGCAAGAGGATGACCTGTTTTGAAGAGGAGCTTGGAGGAGGCATCGCTCGATAGGCACAAGTTAATGGAGTAATATAACTCTGGAATGGCTCTGGCGTAGTAATATCCGGTACATTAATGTGTGCCCTCTTTTGCTCGACGACCCAGACGCGCTGCGAGCGGAGATCGCATTAGAAGAAACAGGCTAATTCTTGAATTTTCATTTCCCTGTTTCCTAGCGTTCCATGTAAAATAAAGAATAACAACGTTAAACGATGTCTCTAACACTGATTATTCCTTTGTCAATCCTTATACGACGTACGCTATATAATTACAAGTTTTTTGGTTGCAATCAATGATGTTTATACAATCAATAGTAGTACTTAATTTACACATTAACAACCTAAGATCTATATTCCGTATAGGTAAAATATCTCTCGAAAATAACCTTTCTGTCCGCCTCTTTGGTGTAGTGGTCAGTGTGATTGGCTGCCCCCCCGGAGGCGCGGGTTCGATTCCCGACCCTGACAAGAAATTTAAAAAGTGGCACGAGTCTTGGAACGGGGTCCGTTCAGCCTCGGGAGATCCACTGAATAGACGAGGGGTTCGATTCCCACCTTAGCCACGGTCGAAGTGGTCTTTTGTGTTTTCTACCTTGTCCTCCAGACAAATACCAGAATGGTACCTAACTTAGGGCCATTAATGCTTCCTTCCCTCTTCCTTATCTACTCCTTGCAATCTTCCCATCCCCCCCCCCCACAAGGCTCCTGTACAGCATAGCAGGTGAGGCCGCCTGGACGAGGTATTGGTCCTCCTCCCCAGTTTTATACCCAACCCAATGTTTTACGCCCCAGGACAGTTGGGAGTCCGAGAGAAGAACTAACCTGGAGGGTAAAGAGATTAAGATAGGGAGAAAGAAAGAAAGAAAGAAAGAAAGAAAGAAAGAATGATTTCTCTGAGAGAGACTTCTAAGTATGCCATGACTAATAACTCATTTCTAATTTTTCTTTTCCATTCGTTTATTCTTCTACTTCTTCTTGTTCTTTCGAAAGGGCCTACTTTCGACCAGACTTGTTCAACTGTTGGGCTTTGATCTTTGCTCAGTATTGGCGCCTGGCGTCTTCTCCCTTCTATCCAGGAAGTGCCTTTCCTTCGCGGCTATTCCCGAAATCCACGGACTCCCTTCAGTGTGCGTCTGACAGACTGCCTGTTTTGGAGGTCTGATATTACCAATTCCTTAAATATCCTTCTCGGTTTCCGTCAACCAAGTGGTACGTACCTTCTTGTTTTGCCAGAAGGTGAACAGACGGTTGGTCAGTCGGTTTGGAGGGGATCTTGCAACATGACCATAGAAATCTACCCTTCCTTTCCTTGCACAGTCAGAGAGCCTCTCAGTATGTTCGTAGAGCTCAGGATTGTGTCGCCTTCGGAATTCCCCATCTTCCTCTTCCGAGCCTAGGATCTACCTGAGGATTCTCCTCTCTCTGACTTCCAGTTTCTCTACCAGACGTCTTCGGTTCAAGCAAAGACACTCCATGGCAAACAGGGCTTCTGGCCGTATGACTGATGTGTAGTGTTAAAGTTTCAGGTTGCGTGATAGGCATTTCTTCTTGTAGGTGTTCTCAGTCAGTCGATAGGCTCGTTCCAACTTGTTGACTCTCCATCCGTTTCATGTATTTCTTCTTTTTTTTCCTTCTCGCTCAATCATGAAGTTTCTTGTTTGGTTAAATAGAGTTAATATCTTATTTTCGAGTATTCTTTCTTGTTGCGTATGCATGTTTCATTTATATTCGTTCCTACGCTATTTTAACAGCATTACCGAGCGGATGTGCCGCGCGTTTTAATGGGCTACGGCTATGGAGGAAAGCTCCGCATTCGGAAGCTGCGTGGGTTCGAAACCCACTGTCGGCTGTCCTGAACATTGTTCTCTGTTATTTCCCATTACCACTTCCTGGCAACTGCCGAGTCAGTTTCTATTAATAGGCCACAGCGGATTCCTTGCATTCATTTCATTCATTAACTCCTCAAGCGATATTGTAGTCAGGAAGGGCATCCGGCCGTAAAATTATGGCACATAATTTCACCTCACCTAATCTCCGATCCTTATTAGGAAACGGGACTGAATGGCACAACAATGTAACAACATTGCCACCGGGATATCTTTCAATGTTGTAATGCAAACATTAACTCTTGCAGTGCACACTGCAGACTCATAACCCTACCCCAGACTCTATCTGGGAATCTCTCTTCTGACGTCAGTCGGTGCACTTCAAGACTACTTGCAAAGAGTCCTCAAGGCCCTAGAGTGGCGCTCTACAAGAAACCCGTCACTTGTCTTTGCTGTTGTAGTTCTTATTTTTATTATCATTATCATCGTCATTTGGCCCTTGTCTGAATGGTAAGCGTACAGGCCTTTATTATAGAGGACCTCACTTCCATTCCCGGTTAGGTCGGGGACATAAGTGTCGTGCCTACTTCATTCCACATACTCGCGGATTGGCTGTTCGTGTTTTTCTAATACATCCCTCTTCATATTCATGTAACACATCACACTGGCGACAAGCACAGGATAAGCCTTGGTGAATACATCCGTCCACACAGGTTTCGCCAGGAAGAGCAATCGCCCGAAAACTGCACCACATTCCCAAGTAATGCCCACCCTAGTATATTTGGGGAAATACCAGGATTATTATTATTATTATTATTATTATTATTATTATTATTATTATTATTATTATTATTATTATTATTATTATTATTATTGTACCGGGAGATACACCTCAACCCCGCACATTTAAAAGAAGCGCCTTAAAGAAAGCTATCCCTCATACAAATCTTGAAACAGCTACGGCATGAAGTTGGGACATTGACCAGAAGATGTCACAATTGAATTATGGAGTAATTGTGTTATTGTGAAGTTGCCTAAACTGTTTGTATTTATTGGTTTCGTTGCAGTTTACGTCAAGAAGTTTGAACTTTTTTCCACAGATGTTACAAAACTGAGGTAATGCACTCTGGTGCAAGATAAAAGAATTAATGATTTAAAGAAGTTTTGTGTCATTATGTTATCTCAGCTAAATTAACTTTCATTTATTTCGTTATTTTAAGGTTTGCAACACTTTTTTTCTAATTTCGTCATTTTTTTAATCTGACCAATCACTAATTTTCTGTAAATATTTTTCAGCCAATCACTGGCGTCTTGTAGGTTTTTGGTTTACCCAATAAAAATGAGAGGGTGTGTCCGGAATTAGTCCAGAACCCTCTCGAACCGTCCCTTGCGTCTTTTTCAGGCTACCTTGCTTGTTGATCGCTGAATTTCTGAGAGTGTGTGCGTTAAGACAGGAGGTGGGGCGCCTCATTCTTCGCCAGGAAGTTCATCACCCAAGGTAATGACCACAAGTCATATATCTCTGTAACTACCTCCGCAGGCTTACACGAGGGGAAGGTTCGAATTTCTAACTATGTAAACACCTGTTTTATAAAATGTGAATTTTCCTTTGCCGAATGTAAAATTTCGTAAAGTCTAAAACTGTAATTCGGGGATAGAGTGTGTGTTACCCTCTCGTGTTCCCCTTCAACTTAGTTTGAGGTGACTACGATTTTGTAACTGTTTCTCTTTTCTGTAAAGCGTTTAATTAACCTTCTTTCTAGCCACCTCATTAGCTTGGGATTAGCCTCTGCATCATCGGGCCGAGAGCACAATTAGGGTTTTATATTTAATTTTCTAGGAGCGCGAGTGCGCGGCTTCATTCATTTTGTGTTCGGGACAGTAATTTAACCCGTTTTCCTTTTCCACGAAGGCCCAGTAGTTTGGGTACTAGTTACCCCTGTGTACTAAACTGTAAAATTGCAAGTTGGGCCTAGAGAGGCCAGAAATTTGTAAGATTTTTGTAAGAAATTCGGAGCGCAGTCTCCTGGGTTAATGTTGGAGAGCATGTAAGCTCTTTTCTGAGATTGCTGTAATATTGAGGGGTGCCTTTGGAAGGCCGTGTTTGTAACCTTTGGAGCAAGGTGCTCTTGTTTTAGGATACTTCTCCTCGTCTATGTAAACGCTAATTGGCGATATTTAAAGTTGGAAATTAGGGTCTTGAGTCTCAAATCGGTTAAATTCCCAATTCTTGGTTTTTCCAATTCTTGTATCAAGATTGTTATTGTACCTGATCTTCCTTTTCTTCATCTAGTGAAGAAGGTTGTTAAGTTTGAAATTTGGAAAAATATAACCTTAATTTTTAAAACTTTTTGGTTAAAATTTGATATAGTAGATAGACCCATTCCACCCAGCTCCTACTTTCACTTCTTTCAGCTCCACGAAAACCCGGTAACAATAATTATTATATATGTATAATTCGCTGGGGCCATCAAGGACCACGTTAAGTCTTGTTGCATTTGACACTGAACTTGGCCTTCTTTAGAGCCCAAATTTCCCTCATTCTTTGTGAGTGGGCCTGCTTACGCTCCTCTGTCCAAGGGGCACCGTGTCTTCTCTTCGGTTGTTCGTCTCGGTTTAGCCCGTTCGTCAATATTTTCTTGCGGACGAGATCTCTGTTAAGGGCGTCTTCAGCTGAGATATGTAGCATTTGAAGGTCTTCTTTAGTATTTCTAAACCAGGGAATTGTGGTTTTGGGGTTTGAATCAAGAAAGTGAAATATTTCTTTAGTAAACTTTCTTCCGTTCATTCTTTTCAGATGACCGTAAAATCGTGCCCGTCTTTTTCTGATTGTTTCGGTAATTTTCTATATTTTGCTGTAGACTTCCTTGTTGGATCTCTTTTGATGGACTCCACTTGTGTACTTTGATCCCAAGATTCCTCTCACAATTTTGCGTTCTCTTTTCTCCAGTTCTTCAAGGAGTCCCTTGCTGGCATTTAGAGACAGGGTTTCGGCTGCATATAGAACTACTGGCTTCAGAACTGTTTCATAGTGACGTATCTTGGTGTTTTGGGAAAGGCATTTTTTGTTGTAGATTGTGCGGGATGTTTGGTAGGCTATTTCCAGTTTGCGTACTCGCTCCAGAAGTGCTTCTTTGTCCAGTCCATTTTTCATGATGATCTCACCCAGGTATTTGAATTTGTCTACTCGGGTGATGTCCCCGTATTTTGTATGGAGTTTTGGTGGAGCCTCTTTGATGTTAGACATTACTTCTGTTGTCTCAAACGGTATCTGCAAACCAGCTTGTTCGGCAATTTCCTTTAAAATTTCAACTTGAGCTCTAGCGGTTTCTATGTCGTTTGAGAGAACAGCAATATCATCGGCAAATGCTAAGCAGTCTGTTGCGATCCCCTTAGATTAGGTTCCTATTCTCAATGGACTGTAGTTGGTTTCCTGCAATCTCACCCGCCAGGTTGTGATGATCTTTTCAAGAACACAGTTGAAGAGTATCGGGGATAGCCCATCACCTTGTCGGACTCCTGTTTTGATGTCAAAGGAATGCGAGAAACATCCGTGCAACTTCACCTTGGATTTTTTATCAGTCAGGGTGGCTCTAATTAATGCCAGCAGTTTCATATCAACTTCAAATTCATTTAAGATGTTTAGCAGGACTTCCCGGTCAATGGAGTCGTACGCTTTCTTGAAGTCCACAAAGACAGACACATACTGCTTGGACCTTAGTGTACAATATCTGATGATCGTTTTGAGATTTTGGATCTGTTCAGCTGTTGAGCGACCTTTTCTGAACCCTCCTTGGTATTCACCTATTTGATGTTCGACTTGTGCTTCCAAACGCTCCAGGATGGCAAGTGATAGAATTTCGTAAGTCACGGGTAGCAAATATATTCCTCTGTAGTTGTTGATGTTCTTCATGCTGCCTTTTTTGTGTAATGGATGGATCAAAGCTATTTTCCAATCTTCGGGTAGGGTCTCCTTGTTCCAAATTTCTTCTATTTGCTTTTGCAAGATATCAAGTGATTCCTCTGGGGCATATTTCCATAGTTCTGTTACTACTAAGTCTTCTCCCGGCGCTTTGTTATTTTTGAGACGGGCAATGTGGCGCTTGATTTAATCTCTGTCGGGTGGTCTGGAATCTGGGTACCTGAGTAAGGGTTCCTTGGTTTCAATGGGGCTTTGCGGTTTAGAGCAATTAAGTAAATTCTTGAAGTATTCTGCCAGAATGCTGCAATTTTCTTCATTTGACGTCGCCAGTGAGCCGTCCTTTCGCTCAAAGCATAGAGATGGTTGTTTATAGCCAGTGAGTTTGCGTTTGAAGGCTCTGTAGTACTCTCTGCTTTCATTCTTCCTAAAGTTTTGTTCTATCTTTTCAATGAGAGATTTTTCGAACTTACGTTTCTCAGTTCTGAACACCCTAGCTGCTTGGGCACGTTGGGTTTTGTTGGTTTCCTAATCATTTTCTGATTTCGTAGAGTAGTACTGTTTCCACGCATTGAGTCTTTCTTGGAGGACTGATTCGCAGGTACCATTCCACCAGGCTTGCTTTTTGCTTCTCTTGATTTCTGCAACGTCTTTGGCGGCCTCAACAAGGAGACTTTTGGTGTTGTTAAAGTCACAGTCATTTGGTCTAGCCTTCTCCTGGAACTCCTCGACCCTTTGCCGAAGTTTATCATTGTCGAAGCGTGTGATCTGTTTTGTTGTCTTCCTTGTGTTTGCGGGAATTGGTTTGAATTTGTTAAGAGACATATAATGATCTGAGACCACATTGATGCCTTTCTTTACCTTGACATTCATAATCTCAAGGCTGTTTCTCCTGGATATTGCAACATGATCAATTTGGAACTCTCCGAGAGCTTGGACGGGAGAACGCCAAGTCATTTGCTTTCTGGGTAGATGGCGAAAGTGGGTCGATATAACCTGCAGGTTGTGATTTTCGCAAATGGACACCAGTCTTTTGCCGTTGGGATTGGTTCTTTTGTGGGCAGGATAATCTTGTACGTCTGTTCACGACCTAGTTGGGCATTGAAGTCACCCAAAAGAAGCTTGACATGGTGTTTGGAGATTTTGTTTAATTTTTCATCCAGTAGGTCCCATAAATTATCAACTTCGTCTGGATCAGACTTGTTATTATCGTTTGTAGGAGCATGTGCGTTAACTAGGGCGTAGGTTTTGTTCGCTCATTTAATTGTGAGTATGGACAATCTGTCATTCACAGGTTCGAAATCTGCAACCGATTTAAGGATCTTGGTTCTAACACCAAGCGCGGTTCCAAGCATCACAGCTCCATTGAGGATTCCTTTTTGCGCTTTGCTCTTGAAAAATCGGTAGCCTTCGGATTCAAAAATCTCTTCATCTGGGTACCTTGTTTCCTGTAGGGCCATTATGGATATCAGATTTTCGTGAAGAGCTTTGGTGAGGGTTTTCAGCTTGCCAGTTTGTGTAAGTGAATTTATGTTGAAAGTTGCTAGAAAGGTTTTAGATTTTGGCCTGAGTTTTTGGCTCTTCGGGGTGCACCGAGACGCTCCGACTCGTCTCTTGCATGACGACGAGTCTCCCCCAGAATCCGAACGAGACTCGTGCGCCATGGCGTTCACGTCGAGGGATTTATCCGAAGATTTACCCCCTGGGGTATGTTTCTTGAAATGTTGTGCGATCATGCTTTTTGACTTGACTTTGCTTTGGACGGGTACGCATCCTTTTACAACTAGGGTTGTTAGCCCTAGAGGTTGCCTCAAGATGTTTTCTGGCTTCTTGTCATTTACCAGTCTTCGCCGTAACCCTGGCAAGGGACCATTTTTTTTCACGGTGGTATTTTATTTCCCTACTACCCTCTGACTCTGCTGGCGGCAGAGCCAGCGAGCTTCCCCAATTCCAATGGGACGCGCCCGATGGAGGTAACCGGTAAATCCCCACACGGGAATTCTTATTCTTATTCTTATTCTTATTCTTATTCTTATTCTTATTCTTATTCTTATTCTTATTCTTATTCTTATTCTTATTCTTATTCTTATTCTTATTCTTATTCTTATTCTTATTCTTATTCTTATTCTTATTCTTATTCTTATTCTTATTCTTATTCTTATTCTTATTCTTATTCTTATTCTTATTCTTATTCTTATTCTTATTCTTATTCTTATTCTTATTCTTATTCTTATTCTTATTCTTATTCTTATTCTTATTCTTATTCTTATTCTTATTCTTGTCTGAGATCACTAGATCCAAATGTGCTCAAGCTCCACCTCAACTTCCACCTCAACCTGCCCCTTAACCTCCGCATCAAGGTCAACCTCCAGCTACGCCTTCACATCCGCCTCTACCAGGATTTGATTCTCAGTCGGTCGGAGAGTTAAGTTTTTAAAATGAACTCAATGCACTATCATAGCGTCTGAAGGAGGCCTCATTACCTTTCCAAAGAAGCTTTGTAATTCTATAACCCACGCAACGTCCAACTTGTTTTAATGAGCCAAACATAATAATATAAAAACAACAACTCACACCACCTACCTCCTCTCTACCCGATCAGAAGCTCTTTAAGCACTCAAAAGAGATCCTACAGTACCAAAAAATGAGGTCTCATAACCCCCAAATGAATTGTCATGATGCCCAAAAATGTTCCTATAATGTACAAAATAGTGCTGAAAAGCATAAAAGAAGCAATGTAATGCCTAAAACAAGCCCTATTGTATTCAAAAGAAGTCCAATAATGCTCAAAACAAGTGTACTAACGTCTCAAAGAAGCTCTGTTGCACTATGAGTGCCACCCGAAACCAACCTCAAAATAAAATTCAAGGTCAAGCTTGGCCTGGGTTAGGCACAGCGTCTTACCAGTAGGTAAATAAATAAATAAATAAATAAATAAATAAATAAATAAATAAATAAATAAATAAATAAATAAATAAATAAATAAATAAATAAATAAATAAATAAAATGTCTCTTGTTGAGTGTGGGGTGTGTCTTCCGCTCTCATATTTATGTATCGATAACACGAAATGCAAAATAACAATATCCACTTAATTGAATGAGCTTGCGGGGTTTTAATAATATATAACATGCAGTTTTGTTTGAATGTGGTTATAGTTTCCACTCTCATGTTGTAAAGACGGGAGCAAACAAGATAATTAAGACGTCAACATACATGTGGCTGCCGGCGAGATGTTGGTGCATTCGCTATCTATCTGTTCCTAACTCGCGTTCCAGAAACAAATAAACAACAAAAAGATAATCAAAATATTACGTGAACTTTTTTAAATAGCTTTGTGTATCAACTGTTCGTTGCAGTAAGAGCCTTAGAAGGGGGTTTGCTCTTGCTAGATTTTTAATCCCCCGGCTGAACAGTATATCGTCGCTTATGAGACAATGCCGTGTATCTGACAATGCTCTTCCTAACCATTATCGACCGTCCATCACAACAATATGTGTTCATTATCCAATTGTTATGTGTGAAGTAACCTTAAAACACATTATACTGTAAGAGGGTGTAAATATGTCATGCAAACATACATTCATACAGCACGGAATGCTAAGGTTCATTTTCCCTCACACGCAAGCACAGGAAAATGAACACAACGAAAACTTTTCCGATGGACTGCACATCCATACGTGGCTGAGAGGCGTGACTAGTCTTAAGAAAAATAATGGATAGGAAGTGAATTGACTTATACGCGGTATAGTTTTTTAAGATACGATATTATATTTTCGAGTGGGGCATATCTTGTAATGATCGGCGTCAGAGCGTCATATGCCTTCTAGAGAAGTATCTTATTAAAATATTCTTAGTAAAATATCTTATTACTCCACGACATCGTCTCATTCAAAGGAGTTGTTTTCGTACGCGGTACCTTATTGACCGGAAGATCGTGTTTAGGCGTAGGTTCCTTTTAGTCATGTCAAATGGGAGCTTTGTCGCTGCTTCTTTTCATTTGTTCTGTAATTTTGAAGTTTATATAGAACTGTATATTCCGTGGATCCTGCTTCTGTATTGGAATGACACCAGCTCTGTGCGATGTGCTGCTGGAATAACTGCACCATTTCGCGTTCAAATTGGCGTTCATCAGGGATATGATCTATCTCCAATTCTTCATCCTCTGTCTCAACACCATCAGCACAGAAGTGTTAACACCACACCCTTGGACTCTGCTCAATGCTGATTATGTTATAGTCACCTGTGAATCCCGTCAAGATTTGCAACTCCTTCGATAGATACGGCCTGCGACTTAACGTCGGGAGGACTGCGTACCTACGGTTTATGGTACAAACTTATGGGTCAATTAACATAGACGGCTTTGAAATTCTCAAAGATTCTCTATTTAAATATCTGGGACCATTTATCCAATCGGATGTTGACACGCTCCAAGATGTTCGAGGCATAATCAACGCTGCCTGGATCAAGTGGCGCCAAGTCACACGAGTCGTTTTTAATTGGAATCTGCCAAGGTACCTGAAATCCTAAATTTATAGAACCATAATTAAACCAGTGGAACTGTATGGAACCAAGAGTTGGCCCGTGACGAGGAGACAGGAACAACAGCTGCATATCATGGAGATGCTTCGCTGGCCAATGGCACTCACTAGACTGGATCACGTCAGAAATGAGGATATTCGGATGACATTTGTTGTGGCCCTAATCCCTGAGGTTGTATGGCCACGTGCTACGCAGAAACAGTTTTTCGGTTGCAAGAAGACATTAAACTCAAGTCCAAAGAAGCGCTGGCTCGGGGCTCTGTGGGAGGACATGCATGTGGCTAAAGTCTTTCCTGAGCATGCACAAGACCGCATCAAGTGCTAAAGGAAGTGCGGAACAGCTGACCCTGCAATTAAGCAAGATAAATGCCAAAAAGTAGAAGAAGATACAGGTTTGTCATTACGGTGTGACTCCATGCTAAGGCTGCATAGATGATGATTGCCCTAAGTAGGTTCTTATACTGCGTGTCTGAACTATGGTTTCTATGGTGCCTTTTCTTTACTGTTTCGGATATTTAAATTAGGTTCTGAAACGTGTAGGTAGCTCAATCAACCAGCTCATCCCGCACGTCACGCGACATTCAGTGTCAACGGAAAGCATCGTTTAATTTCTCATTGCCAAATAAATGTTGTTTAACGAGCAATTGTATGTGTTCAATTGTTAGAACAGCCTCAAGAAATGTTGCGATATTCCCTTCAAGGTTATTTATTGACAGTGACAGAACAACAAGAGGAATATTTAGTACTTCTAGTAAACCCTGAGTGAGGCTACTGTATGGCAGTGTGACCAGGAATGCTGTTTTGCATGTTGGATGATGGAAACAGCAAAGGAATACCGGAAGGAGCTGTACTTGATCTTTATAGATTACATAAAGGCCTTTTATAACATAAGTCTTGAGTATATGTGCAATGTACTCAGACAGATGGGCATACCTGAACATCTCACTGTCCTGACGCGTAACTTCTACTTGGGACAATTAGCCAAAGTTAAAACTGAGCATGGTGAAATGGAAAGTTTCCCATTCAGCAAAGGCGTAAAAGAAGGCGGTATACTTTCGCCTTATTTGTTCAGTCTCTCTGCTGAGTACATCTTGAGAAAATATGGACTGGATGAGTAACCTGATGGTTTTAAGTATGGTGGTTTGAATATGAACAACTTGATGTATGCTGATGACACCACTTTGGTTTCTGAAAGTGAGGAGGAGCTTGATGACATTATAATGACGGTCAGAGAAAAGGGTGGGAACATGCAACTGTACCTGAATATCAACAAGACCACAATCATTACACCAGATTTCTTATCAAACATTATGCTACATAATGAGTTAATCAATGAGGTGAATAGTTTCAGTTAGTTGGGATCAACCATCAGTAGAAGTGGCTGAAACAGTACAGAAATTCGCCCGAAGACTTGCCCTTGGAAGAGCAGCATTGAAGGGCCTGGATAATATTTTCAAGTTCTCAGATGTAACTTTGCATACCATAGTTACTATACTTACAATAGTTACGGCATTAGTATTTCCCATAACTATATACAGGGTTATTCACCGAAGGTTACATGGAAATAACTTCTAAACCATTAAAGATATCTACATTCTGTTTTCATATTCGTAAATGCTATCCAGGGTCTTGTAAAATAAAGTGCTACTTATTCTCATGGAGTAATTAATACCGGAGATATTGATACTAACTCCATATTCTTAAATGGAACGGCAGGAATGCATATAGCTGGCCTAAAAGTTCAACTGCGTACAAGTTCAAATATGTAACTACACTGACTGACAGAGCAAATGCAACACCAAGAAGGAGTGGTCAGAACTTTATGCCAATTGCAGGGTAGACTGACGTCACTGAGGTATGCTCATGATTTGAAATGCGCCGCTGTGCTGCGCCCGTAACGAACGATAAATGGGACACGGCGTTGGCGAATGGCCCACTTCGTACCGTGATTTCTCAGCCGACAGTCATTGTAGAACGTGTTGTCGTGTGCCACAGGACACGTGTATAGCTAAGAATGCCAGGCCGCCGTCAACGGAGGCATTTCCAGCAGACAGACGACTTTACTAGGGGTGAGAAGGGCAGGTTGGTCGCTTCGTCAAATCGCAGCCGATACCCATAGGGATGTGTCCACGGTGCAGCGCCTGTGGCGAAGATGGTTGGCGCAGGGACATGTGGCACGTGCGAGGGGTCCAGGCGCAGCCCGAGTGACGTCAGCACGCGAGGATCGGCGCATCCGCCGCCAAGCTGTGGCAGCCCCGCACGCCACGTCAACCGCCATTCTTCAGCATGTGCAAGACACCCTGGCTGTTCCAATATCGACCAGAACAATTTCCCGTCGATTGGTTGAAGGAGGCCTGCACTCCCGGCGTCCGCTCAGAAGACTACCATTGACTCCACAGCATAGACGTGCACGCCTGGCATGGTGCCGGGCTAGAGCGACTTGGATGAGGGAATGGCGGAACGTCGTGTTCTCCGATGAGTCACGCTTCTGTTCTGTCAGTGACAGTCACCGCAGACGAGTGTGGCGTCGGCGTGGAGAAAGGTCAAATCCGGCAGTAACTGTGGAGCGCCCTACCGCTAGACAACGCGGCATCATGGTTTGGGGCGCTATTGCGTATGATTCCACGTCACCTCTAGTGCGTATTCAAGGCACGTTAAATGCCCACCGCTACGTGCAGCATGTGCTGCGGCCGGTGGCACTCCCGTACCTTCAGGGGCTGCCCAATGCTCTGTTTCAGCAGGATAATGCCCGCCCACACACTGTTCGCATCTCCCAACAGGCTCTACGAGGTGTACAGATACTTCCGTGGCCAGCGTACTCTCCGGATCTCTCACCAATCGAACACGTGTGGGATCTCATTGGACGCCGTTTGCAAACTCTGCCCCAGCCTCGTACGGACGACCAACTGTGGCAAATGGTTGACAGAGAATGGAGAACCATCCCTCAGGACACCATCCGCACTCTTATTGACTCTGTACCTCGACGTGTTTCTGCGTGCATCGGCGCTCGCGGTGGTCCTACATCCTACTGAGTCGATGCCGTGCGCATTGTGTAACCTGCATATCGGTTTGAAATAAACATCAATTATTCGTCCGTGCCGTCTCTGTTTTTTCCCCAACTTTCATCCCTTTCGAACCACTCCTCCTTGGTGTTGCATTTGCTCTGTCAATCAGTGTAAAATTTATTTATTTAAGATTTCCTTTCCTCTGTACTTTTCGGGTAAATAGGGAAGGTCAGGCGTAATTACAAGTAGTATATTTCTATTCTAGGTCTCTTTTTGTCAATGATGTTTTCACATACCTGACATTTTGAGCCAGTTGTCTGATGAAATAGAGGACTCTGCTTCGGAGTTATTGAATGGGTAGGAGGAAATTATAAACGTATGGAATCAGGATCATAACAGTAATACGGAGCATGAGGTCGATTCGGACATTGAGATCTATTATTATTATTATTATTATTATTATTATTATTATTATTATTATTATTATTATTATTATTATTATTATTATTATTATTATTATTTATTTTCCACTAATTGTAGTTACAATTTAGGGATGGTGAATGGAGAAAGGGCATAGCGCCACATACACAAAAGTGCCTCCATCACCACTTAAAATTATAATATACAAATATACAATTACATTCTACATAGTGTTCTTATATACAGTTACCGTATTTACATAGGCATATTTACATAATACTCACAAGACCTGTTCAACATTCAAGTAATTCGACACACCCACCCACACACCCACCCACCCACCCACACCCACACACCCACCCACACCCACGTCCGCACCCACACACACACACCCACCCACCCACCCACACCCACCCACACCCACACACCCACACCCACACACACACACACACACACACACAGACTCTCTCCCTCCCTCCCTCTCACTCTCTCTCTCTCTAGAAACCCCGCATATATTTTAGGTAGCCCGGCTCACTCATACCCATTTACCGTCTCAATCACTCGGGATCCCATAACTTTCATCCATCCTCCCACTCATACTGAACATTCACACAGTAGATAAATTATGTTTTGCACAGAGGTTTTCGTTATATATACATCCTTTTTACATACAAAAATTTTCTGCAGGTAGTTCTTTTATCTGCGGTGGGAGTTCATTCCACAACCGAGCAGAACGACTAAAGAAGCCACTTTGATATGATGCTGTTTTTGCAAATGGAGGGAAAAGGGTCACACCTCGACCTCTTTGAGCGGAACGATAGTTCAGCTGTAAGCGGTTGAAAGGGTTTATATGAATGTTAATGAATCTTACCTGCGAGGGATTTTCTCAGGAAAGCAATATCTATTTGTTTACAGAGGGCTGTTATGGAGGGCAGTGACCTGGCTGTATTTAAATGACCGTGTTGAGTAATTAGTCGTTCTGCTCGGCGTTGAACTTCCTCTAGTTTCGTCATGTTCTCCACTGTAGTAGGGTGCCAGGAAGGAAGCCCGTACAACAGTATTGGTCGTACTAATGACAAATAGACTGTCTGAACGGCTTTCTTCCTGGCTCCCAGTAGAAATCTGCGGATGAATCCCAGGACTCTGTATGCTTTGCACCTTATTTCCTCAACATGCTTATTCCATTTTAAATTGCTGCAGATGTGAATGCCAAGCAATTTTATTGAGGTACAAGGCATCAGGTTTTTACCACACAGTGAAATTTCGTGTTGTAACTGTGATCTTGCTCTAGTTAAGCGGATATATTTACATTTCTGTACATCTATACACATTCTATTTATTTTGCACAACAGAACCACGTTATCGAGATCTGATTGTAACTTATTTACGTCGTTCTCATTGCGAATGGCTCTGTAAATGATGGTGTCATCAGCGTACTGTGCCATAGAAGACGCTGGCAGATCGTGTTCAGCAGCGGCCCTATCACACTACCTTGAATCACACCCGAGGTGACTGAGGTTTGTTTTGACCTGGCCCCACTGAACACAACGCTCTGCGTCCGACCTACCAGGAATGATCGAAACCATGCCTGCAGGTTGCCTTGAATGCCATACCTGTTAAGTTTTAACAACAGTCGTTGGTGAGGTACCTGATCAAAGGCCTTACTCCAGTCGAGAGTTACGCAGTCCACTTGGGATATATTAGACTGGTCCAGGGAATGTTGCCACTCATCAATTACTGTTGTTAAAAGTGTAGTACAGGATTTTCCAGGGAGGAATCCATGTTGGTTGTTATTCAACAGGTTTCTCTCATTCAGAAAATCCAGCACATATTTAAGTTAACAATTAGGCGTTCCATGCATTTACATAAGCCAGATGTAATAGAGACTGGGCGATAGTTGTCTACATTTTCCCTGTCACCGTCTTTGAATACGGGAACGACATTTGCTTTCTTCCATTCTTCTGGAACAGTCCCACTTTTCATTGAAATGTTAAATATTGCACAGAGAGAAGGTGCTAATGCTTCTGCACAGCGATGGAGAATTCTGGCCGGCACGTTTTCTGGGCCGTTCGCAGCATGAGGTCTAGTTCTCCGAAGACTTGTTACGACCTCGTTAGCAGTGAAGTACAAGCTAGTTAGGGGCAGAAAGGGAGGGGTTGACCTTGGAGTGAACATGTCTTCATCCTTGTCAGCAGTGGAGAAGTTATTTTTAAATTTACTATTGAATGTGTCTGCTATTTCTTGGGGAGAGGAAACTGATAGTCCATTGTACTTGAAGACAGATGGAGCACTTTTGCCGCTTTTGTTTCTAATGAAAGCCCATAGCTCTTTACTAATGGAACTAAGGCTGTGGATATATGAACTGTAGGCATCACGGATTAATGATTTGAGTTTGTTCCTAGCCAGTCTGTACTTCTCCCACCTACTGTCACTTGGGTTTTCCTTCGATTTCCTGTATAAACAATTTCTTTTTCGAATACCTGATGTTATCTCTTTATTGATCCATGGCGTTTTTCGCTTATTGGGATAGAAACTTTCGGCACAACTTGATCGACACATTCAAAAAATACTTTTTTCCCAGTTTTCCCAGATATCGTTGATATTTATATCGCCGGTGAAGGACGCGAGGGGAATAGGAAGACTTTTTGATAGAAGAGAGGAAAGATCGTTCCAGTTGGTGCGGGAAAAATTATATATTGTTCTGGAGTGGAGTTTTGGGGAGGGTTTTCTGTAGCTCAAAGTTGTAATTATGGCTTGGTGATCACAAAATCCAGGTATTACGTCCAGGAACTGGACGGATGATGGAGAGTTAGTAAGGAACAGGTCTAGTGTGGAGCGGGAATTTTGAGTAATACGAGTCGCTTCGAACACTAACTGATGGAGGAAAATGTCGTAGAAGGTGGAGAGAAAACTATTAGCAAGAGGATTGTTTGGTACTGGGGCGGCATTTCTAGACCAAGTAATTTCAAGATTGAAGTCACCAGCAATATAAATTGCGTCATAATTATTCTGTATTTGTTGCACACGATCCAGAGAGGAGAGCAAGGCATCGTTCATTGTTTGTGAGGACTTCGGTGTACGATATACAGATCCGATGAGGAATTTATTACTACCGCACGTAATTTCTACCCACACGGCTTCAGCTGTCGTCTCCAACTCGGGACGTCTAGTTGGATTACACTCTGGTTTTGCGGCAATAAGAACTCCGCCTCCTGTGGTTAGAATGCGGTCCTTACGGAACAGGATGAAAGAATCTGGTAGCACTTCTGAGTCATTAATTGTGTCTGAAAGCCATGTTTCACTGATACACACAACAGAGGGATCTAGGCTTGAGAGCGTAAAATGCTGCGTGCGTTAAACGCAAAGAGAGTTAGATTATTATTTACATATTTACAGTTGTAGCTATTTACAGAGTCACTGGTAACGTCACTGGTATTGGTAAAGAAAGAGTTCGTTAGTGGCGGCATTTCGCATTGCCAGCAAGTCCACGTTCTTCCTCCCTTTTTTAATTTCCTGTATTCTGAAGTATAAATTTGTGCACATGTCCTGTGACTACTTGACGAACAATTATTACAGTTTACAAATAGTTGATTACGACGCCCGCTGCTTTCACATATTGTACAATGCTGGGGTCCGGGGTTCAATTCAATGTCTCCAATTAGCGCGAGAGTTAGGCACTACAGTGGCCGCCCTGCAATCGGAAGTCTGACAATTCTGCCTTCCCCATTACGACGCGGCCGCCCTACCGCCAGCAGCCCAAGGCTTTCACTGCCACACCAAGTGAGACACTTAAGAGAACATTTCTCACTTACCAACAGTTTTTCCCAGTAGATGAATCTTCTTCAAATCACCACGAGACTTATCCCAAAGCACTGTTACACTTTTCGCGTACGTCACGGCACTTTTTATCAACAAAACTATGATTAATGCACGGAGAACACTTGTAACAACCAGCATGCACGTCGCCATCTTGAACAGGTTAGCCGTTTCGATGGTTGGTTTAGTGAATGCCAAGCCTTCAGCGTTTTGAGTTGCAGCCAATAGCCAATGGAGAAGCCTGCTGTGTTGTCAAGGCTGCTTCACAAGTTCTATGAAGACGATAACGAAAGGGAATTTATCTTCGTGAGAGATGAAGGAACAGTGTGGTCCACGACAGACTTTTCAAAACTTACTCGAGGATAAAAGCTACGAATATTGTAAAAATACTGCCGGGACCGGAAGGGGAGGCGAGGAAGGTATCGACAGAAATTGACTGTTTCATGCAGTTGATTAACCCTGAGATGGTTGATGAACTGTTATACTGAACTAATTTTTACATATCTAGGAAGCGGGAAGAAGTGAATTACAGCCGTGAGGGCGATGCTAAATTTGTCAACCGCAGTGAAATTATGGTATTGCTCGGGGGATAAGGTGTAAAAGATTTCTTGGACATGGCAACAAAAATTATTTTTCTTCCAGTCATTTTTGGCTATTATAACTGATCATTTCAGTGTATAAATGTGCAAATATTAAAATATGAACACTCTTTTAATTTAATTATGTATCTACTGCTTATAGGCGCACTATTCATGTCCCTATCAGAATTAGTTCACATGTTCATGATTATCCATTTTAAGTACATTCATATTAATCACTAATACAAGTTTTTAATTTTTTAAATTTTATTTGGAGAATAACATTGAAACAAAAGATAAAACGCCGTTAAATGAAATGTTTTCGCGATTGGAAGCCTGTAAACTACTGAAAACGTAACTGGTTGATAAAGTCAACCGCGCGCCCGGTTAGTGTGACAGAAATTGGCGCGCCCGGTCTAGGGTTAAAACTGGCAGGACTTTTCCTATTTGTGAAACTTACAACCTGACTTTTAACCCAGTTCATCATCACACCATTGCCTACAGTCCATCTCACAACATTATCGAGGTCACTTTGCAGTTTCTCACAATCTTGTTACGTATTTCTTACTCTGTACAGAATAATATCATCTGCAAATGGCTTATCTCTGATTCCACTTCTTTACTCATATCATTGATATGTATAATAAAAGAGAAAGGTCCGATAATACTAACTTTCTACTTGTAGTGGATTTCCAATACAGAATTGAATACAGTTTGATTAGTCTTGTGCTTGTCTTACGTTAAATAAATAATAATAATCGTATGGCCTCAGCTACCGTTTGCAGACATTTCGATTTGACGCCATCTGGCTGTCTGCTCGTCAATTTCGACGTTCCAGTTTACTCTGTCTGCCATCTAGCGGACCTAGAGTAAACCGGATCTCTCTTGGGCGTCTATGGCTGAGATTTAATTAATTTTGTCGGGTAAATACCAAATGTATCACCAGAGATCTTTTACATGCCGACATCGTACGACATGGAGTGTCGAATGGACTTTTCTCCGCCCTTCAAAAATCCGACTACCTCTGCCGGGTTTGAACCCGCTATCTTGGGATCCGGAGGCCGACACTCTACCACGTATCTGACGTGGTGTAGCATGGTGGGCTTATCTAGGACTACCCCTAGGTACTTAGGTTTATAGTATCACACTGTTTGTGTGTTAAATAGTGCTAGAAGTCGTATGTTGGCTGTATTATGCGTGCGTGCGTCTATAAACATCAATGCTTGGCATATTTAACATTAACCTTTGTGTGCCATTCAGTTAGTTACGCTCGATTTTGTGCTTCCTGTAGATTCCTCACAAATTGAGGATGCTGGAATGATGTTGTGATATCATCTGCATGGAAGTATGTGGTAGTAAGTTCTGCTGTCGACTTGTCGTTTGTGCATACGGCAAACAGGATTGGCCCGGTTAGTAAGCCTTGAGGTACGCCGACTTTGATCTTGCGCGCGACTGACAGTGTATTATGTACGACAAGCCTTTGTGAGCCTTTATACAGGCCACGGATGCAACGATGTTCACGACTTTTGAGAGCAAGACCGTTCAGCTCATCCATCACAGTGCTAATAACATGATAATCTGCTGCAGGTCGAGTTTCCTGCAAAACGGTAATTCCCTTTTTTGCTGTGTGATCTTTATCGTTTCCGAAGACTGTACTGTCGTTTAATTAATGAATAAATATTTTTTCTTGAACGTATAAAATTTGTCTCTTTTAAACCTAAGAACAATTTATAAATTTCCGGATTACCTTCAAACAACAAAATTGAATGAATAAATAAAGGATTGTATTCCCCGAAGCAAACCATAATTCAATCTCATTGATTGCAGATTATAATGTTTTTAACCTCCGTAGCCTTTTTCATTCGTGAAATTACCACATTTTCGCCCCAGTGTGACTGTAAAATTTTCAATGGGATTGCTAGATGTTTCCAAGGCGCTGGTGACTAGTGCGCCTTTCAGACACTATTTCTACTAGTAGTACTGCTACTACTAGTACTACCGTGATGAGCGGCTCAACAGTTGAGGCGCTGGCCTTCTGACCGCAAGTTGGCAGGTTCAACTTGGCCCAGTCTGGTGGTACTTGAAGGTGTTCAAATCGCGAGCCTCGTATCGATAGATTTACTGGCATGTACGAGAGCTCCTGCGGGACTAAATTCCGGCACCTTGGCGTCCCCAAAATCCGTAAAAATGGTTAATGGGACGTAAAAGCAATATCATTATTATTACTACTATTATATACGCTTTCAATCCGTTTCTGAAGGGGACGGTGAGCCTCCTAGTTGGCAACGCCGTCTCTCAAGCCAGAGAGATTTGATTTGGCGAAGGAGATGTTCGGAGATGTTGAAGGGATTGGCGGCATTGTCCCAGCAATCGCCTTGGTGTAGGAGAAAGGGAAAAACATGGCTATTTTCAGAACAGCCGACGTTTGGGACCAGCGTCTCCTCGTCTTCCTAATGCGGACCTGTATAACTACGGCCATCGATAAGCCGAAGCTCACTCTGGTCGCTTGGTTGGTCGGAGTGTAGAGCTATAGAGCCACGGTAGAGCCGTGCTCATCGATAAGCCTAAGCTCACTCTGTTCGCTTGGTCGTTCGGAATGTAGAGCTGTAGAGGCACGGTAGAGCCGTGGTCATCGATAAGTCGAAGCTGACTCTGCTCGGTCGGAATGCAAAGCTGTGGAGCCACGGTAGAGCCGTGGTTATCGATAAGCCGAAGCTCAGTCTGCTCGGTTGGTCGGTTGGAATGCAGATCTGTAGAGCCACTGTAGAGCCGTGGTCATCGAGAAGCCGAAGCTGACTCTGGTCGGTTGGAATGCAGAGCTGTAGAGCCACGGTAGAGCCGTGGTTATCGATAAGCCGAAGCTCACTCTGCTCGGTTGGTCGGTCGGAATGCAGAGCTGTAGAGCCACGGTAGAGCCATGGTCATCGATAAGTTGGAGCTCATTCCGCTCGGTCGGAATGCAGAGTTGTAGAGCGACGGAAGAGCCGTGGTCATCGATAAGGCGAAGCTCACTCTGCTCGGTCGGAATGCGGTGCTGTAGAGCCACAGTAGAGCCGTTGTCTTCGATAAGGTGAAGCTCACTCTGCTCGATTGGTCGGTCGGAATGCGGAGCTGTAGAGCCACGGTAGAGCCGTGGTCATCGGTAAGCCGAAGCTCACTCTGCTCGGTCAAAATGTAGAGGTGTAGAGCCACGGTTGAGCCGTGGTCATCGATAAGGTGAAGCTCACTCTGCTCGGTTGGTCGGTCGGAATGCGGAGCTGTAGATCCACGGTAGAGCCGTGGTCATCGATAAGCCGAAGCTCACTCTGTTCGGTCAAAATACAGAGCTGTAGAGCCACGGTTGAGCCGTGGTCATCGATAAGGCGAAGCTCACTCTGCTCGATTGGTCGGTCGGAATGCCGAGCTGTAGAGCCACGGTAGAGCCGTGGTCATCGATAAGGCGAAGCTCACTCTGCTCGGTCGGAATGCGGTGCTGTAGAGCCACGGTAGAGCCGTTGTCATCGATAAGGTGAAGCTCACTCTGCTCGGTTGGTCGGTCGGAATGCGGAGCTGTAGAGCCACGGTAGAGCCGTGGTCATCGATAAGGCGAAGCTCACTCTGCTCGATTTGTCGGTCGGAATGCAGAGCTGTAGAGCCACGGTAGAGCCGTGGTCATCGATAAGGCGAAGCTCACTCTGCTCTGTCGGAATGCAGAGCTGTAGAGCCACGGTAGAGCCGTGGTCACCAGTAGGGCCGAAACCGATTCTGTATTCGCCATTGATAAACCACCACTGCAAGCCTCCTTTGTAGGACAATACAGCAGTTGGGGATGTATGTACCTCCGCTAGTATAGTTCATGCCTTTGGCTTTTATGTAATAGAAGAAGTTCCCAGAAGGATAGCGTCATATTACATTTCATTCGTCGCGAATATTAAACTCTTTTTCCACATTGTTATGAATAATTCGACCGTATGTCATGTGCAATTGACTGTACAGCCGAGTTAGGTTACGTATGCTGTTATACTTTGCTATAGTCCTTTTAAATAGAAATAGAAATATGCTTCAAATCGTAGAATAAAAATGTTGTAAAGTGTGAAAACAAACAAATGCACAGAATTTACACTGAGATCAAGGAAATGATGTGTTAGTCAAGAAAGCCGATATATAAGAATCTCACACCATGTTCCAACTTTGGAGCAGTTCCAAAGCTGAATGAACGAGACATCGAGCATGTTAAAACATCTACTGCGAATATATGAGATGTGGCGTTCTTAAACCATGTTTCATTCAAGTACTCAGTTGACCTCAGTAATAATAAGTATGATTTAAATTCATTGTGCCATTAAGGTGCCAGTTCACATGTTGAGATTTTTATTATGACTAATTACTTAATAATAATAATATCATAATACATCAATAAATTGCCCTAACCCGTTACTTGTTCCAGAACAGAGGGCCTTACTGCAAATACTCCCCACTAAGTGTACTGGAAAATTTAAATTTTAAACTCTACTAGGATCGACCGAAACAAACATATAAAACAACTTCGCACAGTAGACCAGATAGTAACATTAACAGACAAAAAGAACCAACACACATGTCTCATTGAGGTCGCCATCCCGAATGGCCACAAGATTAAAAATGATCGGTTTATGATCAGAATCAAGTATTACATTATGAACAGTAAAATCAATTGGTCTCAACTACTTTTTCACCCCTTCGCCCTTAAGTTGATTACCCCCTCCCTCAAAAGAAGAAGACGTGTTATGTTTAAAGGAGATTATAAATACCAATGTTCACGTCTGTTAACTTCAGTTTTGAGATATAAGTATCCCCATAAAAATTAGTCACTTTTCTCACTTCCTTTCACACTCACCCCCCTTAAGTGAAATTTCCGGCAAAAAATACCTGTTTCTTTAATAGGAAAGGATCTTCTAAATACCAATTATCACGACTGTAACATCTTCAGTTTTAGAGATATGTGTCCTCATAAAATTAATACGACTCTTTTTCAACCCCGCCCCCCAAGATGATTTCCCTCCAAAACGCGTTTTCCTTTGTTTTTAAAGGTGATCCAAACACCAATTTTCAGGTCTGCAAAATCTTTCGTTTTTGAGATAATAGTATCTTCATAAAAATAATTAAAATTATTTTTCAATTCCCCCCCTTCTTTAAGTGGATTTCCGAAAACAAAAAATTAGTATTTCTTTGTTTTGAAAAGAGATTCTAAATACCAAATTTCACATCTGTAACATCTTCAGTTTTTGAGATATCAGTAACCTATTTAAAATAATTCAACCCCATTTTCAGTCACTTTCACACCCACCCCCACCCAAGTGGTTTTTCCGAAAACAAAAATACATGTTTCTTTATTTTAATACAGATAAAATGCTATTTTTTACTTCTATAACATGTTAAGTTTTTGAGATATACTGTAGACATGCTCATTTTAAATCCCGCCCCGTTTTTAGTTCCCCTTAAGTGGAAATTGCGAAAACAAATCACCTATGTTTCTTTACTTTTACAGGAGATTCAAAATACCAATTTTTACGTCTGTAACATTTTACGTTTCTGAGATATACTGTAGATATAGTCTTTCTAAAAATTCACCCCAATTTGTCACTCCTACTTAACCCCCATTAATTGGATTTTCCCAAAACTAAAAATGTTTATTTTTAAAGGAGATCCCAAATACCAATTTTCAGGACTGTAATATCTTCAGTTCCTGGGATATAAGTATTCTCACTAAAGGCATTCAACCCATTTTAACCCTTTTTCACCCCTGCTATTGGGACAAAAAGAAGTGTTTCTTTATTTTTAAAGGAGATTCTAAATACCAATTTTTACATCTGTAAACCTTCAACGTTTTGAGTTATAGATACACTCATTTTAAAAATTCACACCCCCCTCCCCATTTCACCCCTTAGTGAGGGAATATCCAAAAATCTTCCCTTAGCGAACACCTACATTGTAATATAAATGTCTCCTCAAAATTTCATTTCTTTATGTCCAGCAGATTTGGCTCGGCGTTGATGAGTCAGTCAGTCAGTCAGTCAGTCAGTCAGTCAGTCAGTCAGTCAGTCAGTCAGTCAGTCAGTCAGTCAGTCAGTCAGTCAGTCAGTCAGTCAGTCAGTCAGGACATGTTCTTTTATATATATCGTTTACTAGCTGTAGTTCCCGGCTGTGCTTGGGCACTTTCATTCAATGTTTAATTTTAGGACTTGTGTTAACTGTTTGAAGTGATATTTTGTAGATTTTTTATTATGACGTTGATTGATAGTTTACGAACTGTTTTTGTAAATCAAGATTTATTGTTGTGTGTTTAATTTTAAGTTTTAGTTTGAGGTTGTAATTTCGCATTAAAATATTTCTTTGTTGCAGCCCAGATAGTCGGGGAAGTAGCTGATACTTTCAAACAAATAATAAAATTATAACTGTATGTATGTACCTCTCGCTCAATAGATATGATGTACACGATTCCAACTGCCACAGGGACTGTCGCCAATCAGGCTAGGGACCCCGAAAACTGTGGACTCAACATAAATATCGGTCATTTTGGACATATTCTTGTTCACCCATTCTGAATTCTCATGAAGATGGAGGCTGAACTTGGACTTAAACGGCATTCATAGTGTACCAATTCATCTCAACAATCCTGAAAGCCATGGATTCGACAATAATATAGGTATTTTTGCTTATATTTACATATCAACCCCCCCCCCCCCCATAGGTGCGCTAGTAGAGTCTTATCCTCACAGTATTTTCTTTCCAGGTAATATGGCCAGTGTTTACCAAGTTTGTTTGAGAGCTGTGCTGGAGATTACACACACTTTGCCTTAATTTCGGTCGTTGTGGGCAGTTTCTTTTTCATCCTTCTTAAACTCCATTCCGATTGGTGCTGAATTCTGACTTACACGGCATCACCTTGGCGACCCCAAGAGCCATGGAGTGGGTGCTAATATCGGTTGTTTTCGCTTATTTTTACACATCAAACCCTCCCTAGTGATGTCTTACCATCACAGTATTTTTTTTTTCAGATACACCCCCCCCCCCAACCTCCAAGGCACTTGGCCTGCTCAGCCGGAAGGCCTGCATATTACGCGGTGTCGTGTGGTCAGCACGACGATTCCCCTCGGCCGTTATTCTTGGCTTTCTAGACCGGACCCGCCATCTCATCGTCACATAGCTCCTCAAATTAAGGAAGGAATACATTTATAAAGGTTCAACAAACAACAGAAATACGAAAATATTAACTAAAGAAAATTCTAGGCTAGTGATTTTAGTTTGCCTCTGATTGTTTATCTTCAAACCAAACAAACCAAACTCCATGGCGCAACAGCCCTGGATGGCCTACCAAGCGACCGCTGCTCAGCCCGGAGGACTGCATGCCATGAGGTCGTGTGGTCAGCGTGATGAATACTCTCGGTCGCTATTGTTGACTCTCTAGACTGGGTCCGCCATCTCACTGTCAGATAGCTCCAAGTACACTGATTCCACTAAAGCCACGTCTTTCTTGGTTGAAAGTTGTGACATGCAGGCGAGGTTATATTCATCATCTTACCTGGAAATGTGTTCTATCAACTGGCAGTTCCTGAAATCGTCGCTACTCCTCCTCCAGTTTGGAGCTCTTCGTAAGAAGATTCTAAAGTAATATAGCTTCCCACTTGCTTGTTATCTATGGGCATGTGGGACACAGAAAACTGTCGTAAAATTGGGTGGAAGTCAAAATTCATATCGACCACTAGACATTCTTACTATTCTGTAAGCGTAAATTACCCACCTGCGTCACCGGTCAACAAATGTCTACGCCAGTTTCCTATGTAGTTTCAGGTCTCAAAACTGTTTTAGAAGCAATTGACTCTTTATAAGGGCAACCTTGTTTTATTGCTCTCGATCTCCAGAATATCATGCAGAAAAATTAAACGAAATGGCCGGGAGAGTTCGGCTCGCCAGGTGCAGGTCTTTCGATTTGACGACCGTAGGAAACCTGCGCATCATGATGAGGGTTAAATGATGACGAAGACAACAAATACACCCAGCACTCGTGCCAGCGAAATTAACCAATGATGGTTAAAATTCCCGACCCTGCCGGGAATCGAACCCGGTACCCCGGTGACCAAAGGCCATCACGATAACCATTTAGCCATGGAGACGGACATCATGCAGTAAAAATACCTTTCTCTGAGTTACATTGCTATAAGTGGTTTCTGAATTAATATTTACTGACGACTAGGGATTGAACTGTTCGAGGATTTTTTTTCCCTTGGGAAGCTTTTTATTTGATGTTTCATATAGAAATATCGTACATGTTATAACTTTTACTCTAGTAAATGCGGTGCATTTTTCATCTGTCTGTCTACTGCTTACGGCAACGAATCTCCTGCTTTCTCATTAACGATTTGAAACTCTATTTTTACATGTATTGTTACATCCGTTTATAACCATTGAAATATTTTAAACACGCCCACCAGCAGAGCTATTTGATTCTGAAGGTCATTGGGATTCGATACCTAGAACGAAGAATTATCTGCATTCTGTATGAAAGTCAGTCTGTTATCATAAAAATCTTCTTCTTCTTCCTCTTCTTCATTTTGCCCCATGAGTGAGGCGTCGTGACTATCATAATATTCAGCCCTCTAGCCGATGAACCATACTCCGCCATTCTTCCCTATCTAAAGCTTTCAATGTGGTTACTCTGAGAGAACACTGTAGGGGGCCGTTCACCATGTCAGTCCATCGCGTTGGTATTCTTCCTCGTTGTCTGGTTCCCTGGACTTTGCCCTCAACACTCAGCTTTTGTAGCATCTAGGACTTGGAAAAAGAAGCAGCAATCCAGAAGGGAGTGAGGCAAGTTTGCATCTCGTCTCCCCTCCTTCTCAATGTTTATGTAGAACAGGCGGTGAAGGAATTCAAAGAAGAATTTGGAAAGGGAATCACAATCCAAGGAGAAGAAATCAAAACCCTGAGTTTTGCTGATGATAGAGTTATTTTATCTGAGACTGCAGAAGATCTGGAGAAATTGCTGAATGGTATGAACAGAGTCTTGAAGAAGAAGTACAGGATGTATTAAGTCCAACACCAAAGTAATGGAGTGCAGACCAAGGAAGTTAGGTGATGCACGTAATATTAGATTAGGAAATGTAGTCCTAAAGGAAGTACATGAACATTGTTACTTGGGCAGTAAAATAACTAATGATGGTAGAAGTGAGGAGGACATAAAAACAGACTAGCAGAAGAAAGGAAGGCCTTTATTAAGAAACGAAATGTGCTCACTTCGAACACTGATATAGGAATTAGAAAGATATTTTGAATACCTTCTTCTGGAGCGTGGCATTGTATGGAAGTGAAACATGGACGATAACCAGCTCAGAAAGAAAGAGAATAGAATCTTTTGAAATGTTGTGTTGCAGAAGAATGCTGAATATGAGATGACTAGATCGAATCACGAATGCGGAGATAATGAATCGAGCTGGTGAGAAGAGAATGATTTGGCTACATTTGACCAGAAGAAGGGATAGAATAATACGACTTGTTCAGATGGTTTTTGAGGGAAGTGTAGGCGTTAAAAAGGGAAATGGTAGAGCAAGACATAAATAGGACAAGCAGATTAGACCAGATGTAGGATGGAGATGTGATGTAGAAATGCAAAGTTTATCACAATGTAGGGTGACATGGACGGTTGCATCAAACCGGTCTATAGATTGATGACTCAAACGACAACAGTAACACCAGCGCCCACCAGCGCAGCGTTGTGTGAACGCTATGACCTGGTAAGCCGAGTTGTATGCTTTTATTCTCGGGGCTGACGTTACAAATACTACTTACTCCCTTGGAAAGAATTCTTTGTGGGTTAATGATATGATAAGTTGCATAAGTTGCCCTCCAGATTCTAACAGAGTGGGTTCAAAACCAGCAGAGGTGGTCAGATTTTTTTACCTGACAGGAGGAAAATGGCCCAATTTGGGAGTTCTCCTCAGCCCATACTTGCGTAGGGGCATTCTTTATGCCATACCTCGTGAAATGTGCCACATCAGACTTCAATACGTGGAAAAAGAAAGCAAGGCTCATTACCAAGACATAGAGCCATTTCTCTTCAACTCCAGGCTGCAATGGTTGCACAGGCATTAATGAAATTGGTAAAATCCATAATCTACGTTGTACTTCGTGATATCCCAGTTCATGCAGTGGCTTGCCCAGTTTCATCAAAGAATTGCCATGCACTCAAAAGGGAAGCTTCGGAAATTCTCGACGATATTCGTCACGAAACTTCTGAAGTAAACAAGCAAATGACTTATGGTACTGTTGTGAAGCGAGGCATTTCACAAATCCTAAAAATTTGTGTATCAAGGTAGGGCTCGTTACTGTAATCTGTGCAGTGGAGAGTAAATTTTACATTTTTTACCAACTGATTCATTTAGTGAAAGTGTCCTGTTTGACGTGAATTGATACTCACATCACTTTGTACCTTACTGATCACCGTGTCGACATCCATTACATTATAGGAAATGGAGGCGGTAACGTTGCCTGCAAACTTCATGATGATACTTAAGTATCACCCGAGATCGAAAAGTTTCCGTTTGAGGGCGTTACTGCAGCGTAGCCCGACTCCGGTGCGGATATATAAGCACGCACATTTATGCAAAAGGGTAAGAGTGGCAGTCGTGTCACGCCGAGATGCGTGCATTAAATACGACGTTATTACCAAATGCGTCCAAACAGGACCAAAGAGCTGTTATTCTGTTCATTGCTACATAAAGACACATACCAGTGGAAATTCTTCGGAGAAAAAAGACTATATATGGAGCAGCAGGCGGTTACGGACACCTTCATGCAGCAGGACACGGGGATCTTCAGCCTGGTGCGTCGGTGAGATGAGTCCTTACTGCTCGAGGCGATTTCGCCTCATTGGCATTCCGATTCAGGACTGTACGGGCGTCGAACGGGAACTTTTTGATCGTCTCTTGTATTATACGCCATCCTGCGTAGAGAATTTAATTTTCTGAAGTCGCTTAATTATTAAAGATAATGAACTAGATACTTCTTGTGCCTTTAATTTATTCTTTTAGGTCAAACGTGGAAAATGGTACTTTGGATCGGGTTTCGTAGCGAGTCAGAATTACTATGCGGACCGAATAAGGTAGGCAGAAGGTTGGGGACCCCTGACATAGATCATAAGATACCGCTAAAGATGTACATTTACACATATGGGCGAGTTGCCTGTAAAGTATGGGAAGAGTTGCTATAAATTCGAATTGGGAAGATGTTGGCTTCGAATCCCACCATCGGTGTCTAAGAAAATTATTTCCCATCGTTTTCAGTTTTAACACGGACCTAATGCCGGAACTGTGCCATAACAAAGGTCTTAGCTGCTACCTCCCTAACCCTAATCCATTGCTATCCCAGCATCTCTACCACCAGCCTGTTCCCTACTGCACAATTAAAAACCTATCAAAATATTTATTGACGTACAGAAAACTTTTAAACCTGATTTTTCATGCAGAGCATGGCGAGGCCATATTTTGCGGCGGTGAGGAATTTTTAACTTTTTTAAAAAATTTGAAGAATGTGCACAAAAATGTATTTCATAGTTCGCTCAAAAATTTACTAAATTTATACACTTTATAGACCCAAGCAGGAGCTAATCAATTATTTAATATTATTTTCTTGTTTTAAGTGTTCACTTGGTCTGAATAGATTATTTTTATTTACAAATTACAATCCAACCTTCGGTGGCAAATGAGCCGTCACAAATGCCAGTGCTATGTCTTAACCATTATAAGAATGACTACGGATTTCATACCAAATCCTGAACTCCATGCCAACCCCACTGTACATTTTACGCTACGTAGCATACAATGAATATCAAGAAATACTTTAATGCCATTGCTGTAAAAAGCGTTTTCAATTCTTCTCTTATTGATAGAACTGGCAGGTACACAGTGCTGCCCAGTAGGAAGCTCATTGCTGGGATTTTAGGCTCTTACAACCGTATATCATTGTTTCCTTCACATTACTTCCACTAAATTTTCCTCCTTTAAGGTTTATTTGACTACATTATTAGTATCAGTTTCCCTTTAGGTATTTTATTTTCCTTTTTGTCATTTGTCAAATATTACTTAAAATGAACTGATATTGATGGGTGCTCTTCTTCCATAGTCAATCATTATCCTGTGTATAATAGTGTTTATTTCTAATTTCACGCTCTTATAAACCTAACCTAACCCCAAGGCACTACCGCACTCAAGGGTCTTGGCCTACCAAGCAAACGCTACTCAGATTACGAGATGTCGTGTGGTCAGCACAACGAATCATCTCGGCCGTTATTCTTGGCTTTCTAGATCGGGAGCCCCACTTCACCGTCTGATAGCTCCTCAATTGTAATCACATAGGCTGAGTGAACCTCGAACCAGCCCTCTTATCCAGGTAAAAATCCCTGACGTGGCGGGGAATAAAACCCGGGACCTCCGAGTAAGAGGCATGCACGCTACCCCTACACCCCTGGGCCGGATCACTCCTTTATGCCATTGTTAAATAGTGTTTAAAGCAATTAAAATTATTAAACCTACATTTCAATTGATGTAAGCATATTGTCTCATAAAGGTACCTCTCATCTATTTGCAGAATTTTACGAAAATTGGCCTATCGTGCCCAAAGTTTCCAAGTGGCCCCCGACCTCTTAAAAATTGGAAACCTCTGATGTAGAGGGAGTAAATGTTGCACAGTGTAGAACAACAAAAATTTTCAAATATTAAGTATGGCAATATTATCTTATTGCATGTTGTTGTGAAAAAAGTATCCAGCCACAATAAAAATTAACGTCAGTAATGAAGCTCTCAAGAACTTCAACAAGGAAGTTTCGATAAAAATTATTAACAAAATATAAAAATCAAATATAATAATAAATAGTGTACCTGATGTTTAGAAATGTCCTGTCTCTTAGGTCACTGTGTTTAACCTCTGTGTTGAAACTTTACACAAGTAATGGTAGAAAAAAATAGTTCTGACATTGTGATATAGGAAATTAAACTAAAATGACAAGGGAAGTATGTTTAGTGACATCTTCTCAGAAATATTAAAATATAAATGAATTATATATCCTGCCTTTATCTCTCCCAGCAGAGAGGTAACCACGTAAACGATATTTGATGGGACGGTTAGAATTCTATTTGGAAGCAGTCCAAAGGCATAAATCTCTGAAGACTTTGAGCAACATTGGCTGCTGGATTGAGATTTCGTGGATAAATGATGCTGTTCAACCGGAGAGGGAACGGAAGAAGAAGTGTTGCGTGATTATAATAACTGATGAGTTTTCCATGCACCGATAGTAAACACTTCGTAGTTTTAAGAGCAAATACTCGTACAAGAATACAAACGCTTCCTTGATTTATCGAATGGTGTATCTTACCCATACACTACGTAAATTAAATAAATAGCTCCCTAAAATACCCGGAACGCAACCAATGTATTCACATAGTCATACAATACAAAAGGGAATTTTTATAGTAGTATTTAAGGAGCAATATGTATTTTATAAAAAGCAGATGTGTATTGGTTTCTTACAATATTAACAATTTATTGGTTTTATGTCACATGAACTATTTATACGCTTCCTAGAAGACGTCAAGGTGTCAGAATATAGTCACGCAGGAGTTCTTTTATATGACAGTAAATCTACTGACATGAGACTGATGTATTTGAGCGCCTTCAAATACCACGAGACTGAGCCGGGATCAAAGCTACAAAGCTGGGGTCGGAAGGCCAGCGTTTCAATCGTCTGAGCTACTCAGTCTGGCCGGTTCATTTCATTAACATTGCATAACGGATAACGTGATCCTGAATTAAATTTGGAAGTACTCGTATCCCAAAATCCCGGGTTGATAACTTGAGGATTTTGCAAGGGTGCTGAAATGTTCATCAGGCACTCGATGCCATGTGACGTCTGGTGACATATTTGATATTTACCGTACAAAATTAACTCGGACATAGTTCGCTCACCGGAGATCCATACCTTTGCTGTCGAGTAGAGGAAAGCGGAACGTCTCACAACGGAATTGGTTCACCGGCAGCGCAGATGGCAGTACAATAAAGTGACACAAACACAGTCTATAATTGCATAAATCACATTTCTCTGTCAACCTGCATTCAAAACAATTCTGTACACGGTAGCCGAGTTCATACGTTTATTCTTCTTCTTCTTCTGCTTCTTCTTCTTATTATTGTTATCATTATTATTATTGATATTAATGCTGTTGTTGTGAGGAATCGAACGAAAGAACAGAGGTCAGAAAGCAGGACAGAAGTAAAGAATCAAAATTAGATTCGGAATTTTAAACATAGGGATGATGAAGGAAAGAGCAGAGAGATAGTAGACATGATACAGAGAAGGAAAGCGAATATCCTGTGCATACAAGAGATTAGTTTTTTGCTAGTTGCTTTACGTCGCACCGATACACATAGGTCTTATGGCAACGATGGGAGAGGAAAGGCCTAGGAATGGTAAGGAAGCGGCCGTGGCCTTAATTAAGGTACAGCCCCAGCATTTGCCTGGTGTGGACAAGAGACTAGTAGGAAGGGTGATAAGGCGTAAGTATTGGAAGAATGATACCAGCTGGTCTATAGAAGTGCGGACAATGAGTCAAGAAATGGATTTGGGACTGTGTTGGATAAAGATCTGAAGACGAAAGTCTGTAATTGATAAATATCATTATGGATCCGTATTGAAGATACTATATGTAGAATGCTAATTAGTTTATAATACCACCTATTCAATACACTAAAATTTTAAACAAGGCGAAACATATCTCATATGGAAATAACGATAAATTCCTAAAATCCTAATTGTTTAATATTTTAATGTATTGAATAGTTGAAGTTGTAAACTAATTAGCATCCTACATAAAGTCTCTGAAGTTAACAGAATCAATGACAGAATCATGAGTATAAAGCTAGTTAATCGAGGTGAACTCATCACAGTTTTGAGTGCATATCCTACTCAGACAGGATGCACATTTAGGAAGAACTTAGTTCGAGTAACAGTGGAAATACCAGACAGTGAATGGGTGATAATTGGTGGAGATTTGTATGGTCATGTTAGTGAGAGGAAAAGTAGTGAACGCGTTATAAAGCCGGATTAGTAAAAGTTAAGGTGTAGAAAGAATATATATCCTCTCCGTCGAATTGTCCACGTCCTGCTCTTTAAAAGCCTGCTGCTCACAAAAGCGTCCCACATGACATAAGCCAAGACTTAATATTTACATCTTCAAACATCAAAGGATGCATTTTCATGTCAAATAAAAATGTGGTTCACTTCAAGAAGATCTTACGTCAACGCCGCATCATATGACCTTAAGAAGACATTTACAACTGACATGATCTTTTCATTCTAGCTCCAACATATTTTAAGCTTAACGTTTTGCTCTACGATATATTTTCTTTCTAGTTTCAAATCTTATTCAAGATTTAACTGATGTCGTCCAATATTCTAGGACGAAACATGTACTAATCAAAGTAAATAAATGGAAGAAACTTGTATAGGTGGGAACCTTGTGACTCTCATACAAGTCTATTAAGGCACAGTATGGAAATAACATGTTTATATTATGTAATATCCATCATCCTTATTCATGACCATGTTAACTGACAGGTATTTCTTGGCTGGAATTCGCGCCATGTTTTCCTATGTACTTACACGACCTGTTCATATTTTGAAGCAGAAATAACTCGTTCACAAAATCACTTACTTCGAGCACCATGGATGTTGAGAATGTCTTGAAAAATACAGTCAATCCTGAGATTGAATGCCTTTGGCCAATGGGGCAGGATTAATCATATAATCACCAGAAGCCTATATATTTCAAATTCTGGTATTCAGTAAGTTGAAATCCTCTTCTCCCGGACCGCGAAGTTACACACGCATGTTAGTTGTCAGTAAGAGACCCTCAAACGACGGCTACGTGCAGAATTTCTTCGCGGGAGATTACACTTCATCCACTCTCGTCCCACCTATTAAAACAGGTGTTGACAGTGTCTGACGAAAGTCTTCCACAGCACCAATTGTCTCTCGCCAGGCAGATGCTGTTCCAGTGGGCGTTGTAACTCGCCTAGGAGACCTCATTACGCACTCGTCCACTTACAAATAAGACGTTCATACAGATAAATAACACGAATAATTAAAAGTTGCATTTTCTTCCTATTCTGGATATGACCGACGGGAAACAATACATTTTAATATAATTTTGATCAAGGCAGAGTCAAAAGTAATATTTTATTTATATAGACTATGAAATCTGTCAGCAATTTGTTTGCATTTCTCCGTGTAAGGAGAAGCTTGTCTTTAATCCTATACCTATGGAGCTGCTATGTAGAAATATTTTACTGCTATTTGTATTCAGAAATTTTTAAATATAGTCTGCTAACAATAACATTGTAAGTTCCATCCTGTCCCATCCCCCAAACTCAAGTAGAGATCAATCTAACTTACCCCCTATATTTTTTCCATATCTTCACAACACAAAACCCAATTTATACTGACTGCTCCATTAATTTGTTCATCCCTTTGCGTCATCATGAATATCCTCCTGTTAATGTCCATACCTATTCATTCACACCAATAAGTGTACTATCATTCATATTTGTTGGTTCCAAGAGACTCTGAAACAATCCAGCTTTTATTTCTGACAACGAATTTGACCTGGAAGGGAAGTGCTGTATTGCAAATGTGTGAAATCATTATCAGTTTTATTGCAATTAACTACATTTTTTCTTGGTTTCATACTCTTAGTTCAGTTTAATTTACAATTATGCCGTCGCGGTAGATAAAATATGTAATCTATATAGCAACTGCTATCTGCTCTCAGAAGATTCGGCTATCATCATAGAGATTCTTGCTTTAGATGATGCACCGCGAGACAGCTCACCAGTGGAACGATTGAGCCAAGTTTTAAGATTACCAATCGAAGAAATACGTCATCCGATGCCAAGAGAAATTCTTCAGCATGATCCAATTCCTTTTTTACCATAAGTGAAGAATTTGGGCGTTATCATCGACTAACCCATGACTTCGTCTGCACACATCGTACATATCTTTCAAAAAAGTCTCAGATTTACATGCCTTATATAAATATATATTTCCAATAAATATTAAGAGGAAATTATCGAAGCTGTTGTAATGCCACATTTTGACCATTGTGATGTTGTTTTCAATTATATGGGGCCACAATTTTCACTGAGACTACAGCGGACTAAAAATGCATATGTGGGGTACGTATGCAATTAAGAAAATATGACCACCAGTTTTAATCTTTCCTAAAATTAGAGTGGTCGCGACTCCATGTTTATCATAGCCATCATACTTTGTCTCTCCTCCATCGAGTTCTTACCACATCTTCTCCATATTACCTTTCTTCACGTTTCCATTACTTCTCAAATGTACATAAGAGACATACAAGGGCTCAAACATGGAACCTGCTCGTTATCCCCCACCATCGAACTGCAGCATATAACAACTCATCCTCGGTGTTTTTGCCGCACGAGAATGGAACCGTTTACCGGATGATGTCAGAGGAATACCAACCACAGTATCATCTAGAAAACCGAGCTCGATAGCTGCAGTCGCTTAGTGCGGCCGGTATCCAGTGTTCGGGAGATAGTAGGTTCGAACCCCACTGTCGGCAGCCCTGAAAATGGTTTTCCGTGGTTTCCCATTTTCACACCAGACAAATGCTGGGACTGTACCTTAATTAAGGCCACGGCCGCTTCCTTACAACTCCTAGCCCTTCCCTGTCCCATCGTCGCCGTAAGACTTATCTGTGTCGGTGCGACGTGAAGCAACTAGCAAAAAAAAAAAAAAAAATCGTCTAGAAAAGAGCGTTCAGAGGTAGCTACAACAGGATACGAGTGAACTGTGCATTTCTGTCTTTCATTGATCGCGCTACTACAATACCATTACTAGCAACTATTATTATTATTATTATTATTATTATTATTATTATTATTATTATTATTATTATTATTATTATTATTATTATTATTATTATTATTGCTGTGGTGATCTCTCGGACATTTTCAATGTGACAAATGGAGTAAGGCAAGGTTGCATATTATTACCTCAACTCTACAAAATGTATACAGAGTGTGTCTTCAAGAGAGCTCTCTATGGCTAGAATGGTGGAATCTCGACTGGCGGTAGAAAAATTAGCAACCTGCTCTTTGCAGATGACACTTCCCTTATCGCTGGAAGTGAAGAGGAACTTACTGCCCTGTTACCAAGAGAAGGATATTAGCCTCCATTATGGTCTACACATAAACATGGAAATAATGGTAGTTGGTCGGCAAGGTCAAATCCAAGATACAGAATGTCTAAAGGACCGGTAGACAGTAAAGGAATTTGTATACCTTCGGTCAGTGATCAATGAAGTGGAAAGCTGTGAAATAGAGATCAAAATACGTATTGTTCTTCGTCGTGCTGCACACTAAGACCTGGCAGAACCGGGAAATATCAAAAGCTACGAAGATGCGCTTGATCGAATCACCAGAGTTCTCAGTCTTTTTGTACGGCTGTGTGACCTGGACTGCGAATGGCAGAGACAAAAGTCGAGTTGATGCCTTTGAGATGTGGTGTTGGCGGAGAATGCTGCGTCTACCCTGGCTGGAAAGAAGAATCAATTTTTCCGTTTTGAACGAGCTGAGCATCAAGAAACGTCTATCTTCCCGTGTGTGTGAGTGTTATCTCCAGTTCCTTGGCCACATTTCCAGAAGAGAACTTGGATAAGACCATAATGCAAGGCAAAGTTGAAGGCAGTAGACCACGAGGAAGAACAGCAAGTAGATGGTCAGATCAGGCGAAGAAGATCACTGGCCTACCTCTTCAAATCGCTCCGGATGGACACATCTCCTCAAGGCTGAAACACAGAAATGAGAGAGTTATGAGGTCTCGACGCTAAGCAATGAGCAAAGCGACTAATGAAGATGATGATGTACGTACGTCTTACTCGAATTTATTTCCTCAGTATTGTCCATGTTGTAGTTCACATTTGTTCTTAAATACTTGTATTTTGTCACTTGCCGTACTGTCTCTCCCTTGATCATCAAGCTCTCTTTGTGTTGTATTCGGAATACTAACATAAAACGTGTCTTGCCTCCACGACTCGGTTTTTCAGTCGCTGTAAATCTTGTAGACATTCCGCCAACAACAACAATGTGTCATCTGCAAATCTTAAGCTGTTGATTGTTTTTCTATTAACGTTCCTGCTATTTCTTACGCTTAAAGCTGCTTGTATTATTTCCTCTGAGTATTAGTTAAACAAAGAAGCCTCCGTCTCTCAGGCGGCAGCGCTCCGCCTCTCACCGCTGGGTTCTGTGGTTCAAATCCCCGTGACTCCCTCTGAGATTTGTGCTGGACAAAGCGAAGGCGGGGCAGGTTCCTCTTCGGGTACTCCGGTTTTCACCGTAATCTTCCATTCCAGCAACACTCATCATTATCATTTCATTTCATCCGTCAGTCATTAATCATTGCCCCAGAGGAGTGCGACAGGCCTCGGCAGCCGGCACAATTCCTATCCTCGCCGCAAGATGGGGGCTTTATTCATTCCATCCCTGACCTAGTCAATGACTGGAAAAAGGTTGTAGGTTTTCATATTAGTTAAACGACAGGAGGCAGCACACACCTTACGTCATATCATGTCTATCTCTCCTAATTTAATACTTTACATAACAGCATTCATTCTTTCAAATTTCTTCCTGACTAGCATTACTTTATTCTTTGCAGTACGAATCATCATTCTATTGCACAACAATTCCTTGTATTTCTCTATGGTGTTAATAAAAAGAGAAAAACGTCTCATTGTCTGTCGTCATACCATTGTCTGCCTGAGAGACATTACCTTACGCTCTCCTTATTTAAAGTTAAATTCTAACTTCTTTGTCGCAGAGAGAAGAATAATCATATCCCAGAGATTTCATTCATAAATTAATGAATACAAAATGAAATGTATCACTCATTTACATGTAATTAACCCGTAATTTGATGGAAGATTTTAAAGTTTGCGTTTATGTTCCTGAAACTTCCGTTGTGAATGTTGTGTTTTCCCCACCCCGTACCGTGATAGATGACCGAATGTCGTGAGGCACTGTTATTAGTTTCTAATCGTACATTATGCAAAGCAATGCAAACACGACAGTGGCCGGGGACAAGTTTATTTATGCATTGTTCTGCCAGGATCAGTTTGATGGATAATCTTCGTTCAGGGAAAGATAACGTATTTTAGAGAATATAACAGTTGGGCGTGATTGCTTGCTGTGCATTTTTGTCGGACATTGTCTGGATTAAGAAACCAATTATTTTATTTCTTTATAGACAGGTATGTTTCGAACTACATCGTCTCTAATCCTACCTGATTTTCATACCAAATTCAATTAACTTTCTACTATCTAAAGTATGGCCTTTAAAGGTATTTGCATATTAAACATTAACCTTAATCTCCTATTCCATGTAGTCGAGCCGAGGCGTTAAACGCCTAACGCTTGCAAAAATGAGCAAGTTTCGTGAGTGTTCATTCAAAGTAAGGCAAGTTATGTTTAATGCATGTTAGAGTATATCTGAAGCCACTATCAATATCTATCGATATCTTAACTACCGAACAAGTTGACCATGCTGTTAAGGGTGTAGCCGTGAGCTTTAATTCGAGGGATAATGGGTTCGAACCCCACTGTCAGGAGCCCTGAAGATTTTTCATCGTGACTTTCCATTTTCAGATCCTATTTTTTTATTGGCTTTACGTCGCACCGACACAGATGGGTCTTATGGCGACGATGGAATGGGAAAGGCCTAAGACTTAATTGAGGTACAGCTCCAGCATTTGTCTGGTGTGAAAATGGGAAACCACGGGAAACCATCTTCAGATCTGCAGACAGTGGGGCTCGAACCCACTATCTCCCGGATGCAAGCTCACAGCTGCGCGGCCCTAGCCGCACGGCAAACTTGCCCGGTCACACCCTAATTAAGGCCACGGCTGCGTCATTCCCACCCCTAGCCCTTTCCTATCGTATTGTTGCCATGAAACCTTATCAGTGTCGGAGCGACGTATATCAACTGGAAAGTAAATATTTGTTAAGTATTTACTGGTACAGTAAGAATGGTCTCACGCCCTCATCTCACAGCGTATATACTATACTCTAGGGCAACGTAACAGCTAAGTAATGGCTTCTGCTAATTGCATTGTGTTATTGACACTAAAATTATCAACGCACCATACGCCTAATTACCTCTGGCATTCAAATTGGACATTCCTTGTCAAGTGGGTTACACTTTTGCTATGCCATTATTGAAATTCTCAAGCCAGGTTGTTAAAAGTTAAATGATAAAAAGAGCATATATATCAGCTGGCTTAAGTTGGTTCAGCCACGCCTTGTTGTGAAGGGTTTGATGGCACAGCATGAGCATGAGTATGATTCCGCACAACATCCCACACAGAACAAGTCAAGATTCTCCAATCTCACATAAAGTCCAAATCAACATGATCCGTTTTAAGAAGAGCCAAGTTGGTGCCGTAATTTTTTTTTTTTGCTATTTTGCTTAACGTCGCAAAGACGATGGGATAGGAAAGGTCTAGGAAGTGGAACGAAGCGGCCGTGTCCTTAATTAAGGTATAGCCCCGGCATTTGCCTGGTGTGAAAATGGGAAACCACGGAAAACCATCTTCAGGGCTGCCGACAGTCGGGCTCGAACCCACTATATCCCGATTACTGGATACTGGCCGCACTTAAGCGACTGCAGCTATCGAGCTCGGTGGTGCCGTATTTTACAATCAGCGAAAGACTTTTAGATGGCAAGGACCTGATATTTTAACCTTCACATAGTTTTATCTATTTATTATGTGATACTTTTATCTTTTGCTTTTAAATTGATATTCAAGCTCTAGCTCATGATGTGCACGATATAAGGACGAAACATGTACTAACTGATTTAAGATGAATTGATCTTTATATTGTGAAGTGGGACTCCTGTGAACACTCTTATAGGATTTACAGTGACAATACGGAGACATTATGAACTTTATAGTTTGTAACCTTTCTTCCTCCAGTCTTCTCACATAGACCTACTACCCAATGAGTTTTTCCGAACAGCTTCATTTGTCGAGTTCATTCGTTATTTAGCCTTCTGTCATTGTCCACATTTGTTTATACAAGCAATATTTATTGCTACTTCCATGTCTGTTACTTACATCTCGTGTATATATCTGCAGTCTACCAACCCTTCATTCTCGTAGAGTGAATTCGGTCTGCAAACAGATGTAAAGAGAATTTCATCCAAGAACTGAATTCGTTTTTATAGAATATCGTTGACTGCAACTACGAGATCACTGCATTCGCTTTGCTGCGCCTGAATTCAATTTCCCTTAGTGTAATTACACCCAGGGGAATACACATTATATATACTTGTTATTATCCACCTGATACTGTTTTGCATCACCGACCTGACATTTAATCATGTTAGGTTTCATCCCCACTGGCAACACTATAGTCCTCGAGTTGATAATCACACTCGCTTTCAGTCTGCGGATCAGTGGTACGTAGAGAGTTGATCTCTGGACCCAAAGGGGTAGTCGGATTATTGAAAGGCAAAACAAGAAGAAGACACTTCGACAATCCATGTCGTACGGTGTCGGCATGTAACAGATCTCTAGTGACACATTTTGTGTTATCGGACAATATTCAATAAAACTGAGCCATATATGCCCAAGAGGGATTCCGTGTGTTCTGCCATCTAGTAGGCATAGCGTAAAAAAAAGGGACGTCGAAAATGACGAGCAAGCAGCCGGATGGCGTCAAATTAAAATACTTGTATACGCTGAGTCAAACGTGCCAATAGCCTGCAAAGTTCTGCCTAGGATTCTACAGGACATTGTGGAGAGCCAGTGGGCAAAGAGGATTTCAGCGAGGACGGTCGTGCACCGAGCAGATCGTCAACTCCGAGTAAAACACGTGAGGGGCGTGAACATCACCGTGGTATTCGTCGACTTCACAAAGACTTACCACTCTATTGACCACCAGACACTCTTCTCAGTGCTGCGAGAACGAGGAGTGGATTACAACACACGCACCCTCATCGAACACACTCTAACAGACACCTCCTCCCAGAAAAAACTGTCTCGGAGTTTCAGGATCACAACTGGTATGAGACAAGGTGTCTCTCTTCAATCTGGTGCTCGGCAAAGTCATGCAAAGTCATGCAAACCTGGGAACTTCCACTGACCAATCTCGGAAACAAACCGGTTACCATTGGAGCCGGAAAAAGGTTCACTAACGTTGCTGCAGTTGCTGTTCAATCCGTACACGAGACAGCGGCAAAGATAGGCCTGCAAATATCATACGACAAGACCAAGCTTCAATAAGTGGGAATCATTGCTTATCTCTCAACTTTGCAACAGTAATTAATCTAGTAGTCTCTTTTATTATAGTTTCATCTTAATATTCACACAACATACTATATTACGAACCACCACAGAAACAGTGATCACATCCCTCCATATAAGGTTGGCGTCAGGAAGGGCATCCAGCCGTAAAACAGGGCCAAATCCACATGTGCAACTCGGTTCGCACCCGCGACACCCTAGGTGTGGGAAAAGCGAAAGAAGAAGAAGTCACTTTAAGTGTAGGCTGAATGGAACCTTAGGATCCTCTCGCTTCGAAAAGTAGAAGTGTTTCTAAAATATTCATGACATGGAATCGAACCTGCGTCCTTCAAGATGAACCGATCACGCCGTTTCCACCTCTGCAAGGCAGCTCCTTGTAATGCGTGAGCACTAAGGCATAGACTAATACGTCTCGCAATATATATGCTGTGATATTGCAATATCCCTTCGCCTTCATCCGAATATGAAAGGTACATTGATGCTCGACCTCTGAACTTTTTGGCTTTCTCTGTTAAATGCTGATCAGAAATAGTACACTCGGCCACGTTATATGGCAGGCAGTTGCTAGGGAATCAATTCCAGTAATCTTAACAGAAAGGGAACAGCCATATACATGGTAGTAGTTGGCAATATTTTAAATAAGCCGTCGAAGTTGGTGGTAGCAGTGTTTACGATGTGCATCGCCCTCCGACAGCAATCGATACTGGTGCGTTCAGCCTCGGGAGCTTTCCACTTGATGGATTGCCCGTGGGGACCTGTAATCGGTCGGAGGAAAACACAGCTGAGTGTCACGTGACTTTTGGACGAATTACAGAATCACTGAAATTGGTAACAAGTAAGCACTTGTCTAACCTCAAGTCCCCCATGAAGAGATCAATCATCATCTCTACCACTGTCGTGCTCCAGGCTACACGTGACAGACCCTCGGCAAGTCAACAGGGAATTAAATATTAAGATTTATGGAGTCGGAAATTCTCGTATTTCAATTAGGAAGTCGAATCAGACGAGTTCCAATGAAACAGATTTGTTAACTATATTAAATTGGTTTAAGGCACATTGTCGTGAAAACTGTGCGTTTTTACGCCCATTCACGTTCGCGGCCGATGATGACCCACGTGCGTCACACTCAGCGCCAAATATTAAAAGCTCGCATTTCCGCTACTACCTATGTAAACAAACGGATCTCTTATCTGTGCATTGTTAAGCTGTTGTTAAACATATTCTCCAACTGGGCATCAGGTTGATTGTTAGTTACTGTCGTTGTTCGGCTCCCTAAATGGTTAGCGAGCTGGCCTTTGGTTACAGGGGTCACGGGTTTGATACCCGGTAGGGTCGGGAATTTTAACCGTCACTGGTTAATTTCGCTGGCACGGAGGCTGGGTGTATGCGCCGTCTTCATCATCATCTCATCCTCGTCACGACGCGCAGGTGGCCTACGGGCGTCAAATCAAAAGACCTGCACGTGGCGAGTCGAATATATCCTCGACCACCCCCGGCACTGTAGTCGTTATAGTTGGATATAACTTTATGTTATGTCAACAGAGAATAGCGAAGTTGCAGGGCCTTCTCAGCGGAGGAAACACCGTCTCGTAGGCACCTAAAATCTATCACACCGCTTACAGGAACACATTTGCATATTTTGCATGTTTTAAGGTGCGTTTATAAGCAGATTTACAAATAGAGTAGCCTACATACAGTATCTAACAATGCAACTGGATGGGATGTAACTGACCAAAAGCAAAGACCTTTGTAGGTGGTTGTGGTAATTATTGTTTTATCATGAAGAACAACTAGGCAACGAACCTCCGTTAATATTAATCAGAGAGAAAAAAAGTGAGGGGTCCGCAACTTCAAAACATGAGGGTATCGGCCAAAGAAGTGACAAAGGGCATGAAAATGAAAGACTCACTAGGCCTCGCAAATCTAATACCTTCGGGGTCGGAAAACAACTAGAATTGACCAAAGGAGGATGGATAGGTTAGATTAAAGCAAGAAGCCTGACACAAGTAACTGGAAGCAATGGCAGGACTCAGCTAACAGCCCCGTGGTCACCAATTCATGATGCCACGTTAAGAGACTTTGGGGCCCCTTCTGGTCGCCTTTTACTACAGGCAAGGGATACCGTGGGTGTAAGTCTACCGCAGCCACCCACAAGGGGAAAACTTGATGGAATGATGAATACATCATAAACTTTATTTCTTTGGATAGACATTCCGCAGTAAGGTGATATTTATGTTCTTAAAATAATAATGTCTTGCTACGGTTTTAAATGGAACGTGTTGTATCGAAGACATTGCATCAGTTAAGCTTAGGATATCAGAACATTACTACACGCCTGCCTATGTTTCATAGGTTGTCATAGGCCTAAAATGAGTTATTCCGATTAGGAATCCAGAAGTTTCTTTGTTTGCTCTAATAAAACGTTATATTCATGGCAGCGGCGGCTCGTGAAAAAATCATCCTACGTGCTACAAAAAACAAGCTAAATACGCTGTTTTAAATCTGCATATTGCCATAATGAACAACGCATACTTCAAACTTGGTAATACTACTACTACTACTACTAATAATAATAATAATAATAGCAATAATAATAATAATACAACTCTTCTCACAATTTATAACTCAGAACAAACAAAAACAACATTAATTTGGAAGCAGATTAATTCTTCGACAACTGTCTACGAGATAAATAATTCATTGGAGAAATATTGTTTTTACTAACCTAATGGCGCAACTTACATCAGTGCAAATAGAATCGTGGGAATATAGATCCCCACTAAGAACACTAATTTAATTTCACTTTATATACACTGCAGTGGATAAATAATTTGATAAATCTTCGTATAAACTTTAGCACTAACACAATGACAGAAAAAACACGCACCAGTAATATAACCGCGAGATTAAAAACCGCACAAAGCAACTGAAAGAGCTGCCAACTGATTCATTGAGACCTCCCCTATTACCAGAGTAAATGTCCGGCTCCATGGCTAAATGGTTAGCGCGCTGGTCTTTGGTCACAGGGATCCCGGGTTCGATTCCCGGCAGGGTCTGGAATTTTAACCATCATTGGGTGTACGTGTTGTCGTCATCATCATTTCATCCTCATCACGACTCGCAGGTGGCCTACGGGAGTCAAATCAAAAGATCTGCATCTGGCGAGTCGAACATGTCCTCGGATACTTCCGGCACTAAAAGCCATACGCTATTTCATTTCACCAGAGTAAATTACATTGTAATGCGGATAACATTTAGGGTCAGTCAAAGATTCTTTGACTCACCTACCAATACCTTATTTTTGACACAAAAGGAAGATGGATATCTTAATAAGCATGTGTGAGATAGATTGCCTCCACTTACGCTTTACTTTCGAACCCAGACGATGCTACTCTCTAGTGGCAGATTCGCTTACCACGTTCAACATAAGCACGGCCGACTGGATCCCTCGCTGCGCTCCGGGTAGCGGGAGACATCGAGTAATTCTACCCCCTTGCGGGAGAGGAAGTAACTATAAACGGGATCAGTGAAAGTTGATCCCGGTTTACGGTATACTCCGCCGGCTAGGGGGAGTGTTGCAAGCTTGGCTGCGCCTGCGTATTGCTTCCTTCAGGCTACAGGCAAGGGCTCACTTCACATGAGCACGAGCCTTGTTCCCCGGGAGAACGGCGCTAGGTGTTCGACAGATCTCGTCCTGATTTTCACAAAACACAAATTCATATCGTACTCAAAACAACGAAAAGGCACCAGGATAATTGTACTGTACATAAATAATATTCCTTACAGTTCCAAGCTACGTGCTGGAGCCCGGTAGCACGTACTGACCGGCCGCCACTGATTAATGGCACGCATGTTCGTGAATAGATTACCATTTAATACTGTATAGGCCTACTATTTTTAGCTTTCATTATAAGCGATAAAGAGTTGTTAAAAGAACCTTAGTATGCTGAAATAATCCAAAAATTTGTGTTACTAAAATAGGTGTTTAGAGCTTGAATATCTGTTCGTGTTGTAAAAGTCTATTTTCGATATAAGGTATGTTATGTAACTTGAAAGTAGAGCTATTGGTATATTTCTAAAGGATGTACGGAAATCATACTCTGTTATCATAACCTAACTGCTCCGAGCCCCAGCAATATTTCAGAAATTGACCAGGGCACTTGTCAAAATAGACGAACTCCGCAGGAAACTGGTGTCGACCGAGACAAAAATACGCAGACTGCTCGGCCAAGGTTTCAATATAACCATGGCTCCTAGGACGACACCACGCCGGATCTCCTTAAGGATTTGATCCATATTAAAAATACTTATCGGAAGCATGGCAAAAGTACCGTGACCCAGCCGATCAGGCGGACTACAAGAAAATAGCCCAAGTCTTCTAACACTACCGTTCAGGTTACCTAGAAATGATTTTTGCCAATAAACTGGGGATATATTAATTGATTTTCCGCCCAAGGTTCGTTGACATCTCACTGGTATAACACAAACGGTTTCCTTGTAGGGATTATTTTCAAGCTGCTTTACGTCTTATGGCGACCATGGGACAGGACACGGCTAGGAGTGGGCAGGAAATGTCCGTGGCCTTAATTAAGGTACAGCCCAACATTAGGCTGGTGTGACAATAGGAAACCACGGAAAGCTATCTTCAGTGCTGCCGACAGTGGGGTTCGAACCCACTATCTCCCGAATACTGGTCGGAATTAAGCGACTGCACCTGTCCAGCTCGGTGAACTATTTGTTCCTCGGGAGAATCCTACGACATGTTCGGCTGGTACAGGTCTTTCAAATGAACGCGCGAAAGTGAATTCCGCGCCTGGGTGTGGGTTTCTGGAGGTGCAACACGCTTCACTTCATATTACGTAAATTATACGAGATATATAAATTATAATATCTATATTATTATTATTATTATTATTATTATTATTATTATTATTATTATTATTATTATTATTATATTCGCAACTTTGTCATCGTCTTCAGGCTTTGTCTATAATATTTTACTACGTCGATTATACTTCCTTGCTTAAAAGTTCACTTGCTTTCAGTTATATTTTAAACCTTTCCTTCTCATCTACTGTGTATACACTGAGTGGCCAAAAGTCACAGGAAGGGGTGTCCCATTGAAAAATGTGCCGTGTATGGCCCCTGATCGTTGCGTGCAGTTGCGACGTAGCTGAACAGTTTGTCACAGACACCAGCGTCGTGAAGGTGGCAACACGTCACCAGTTAACCGACTTTGAATGTGGGATGATCATCGGCACATGGCGCATGGGTCACAGCATTGCAACGATTACACGCGAATTCGGGTTTCCTACGTCAACAGTGTCGAGTGTGGATCTTCAATATTGCTGGGAAAATGTCACCACTCACGTAAATTACCGCATGGGAGGACCGTAGATGTTTAACGAACGGCGCTCGACGGGCCACTGTAAGTCAGATCACTGCCCAGTTGAATATTGGGAGTTAGAAACCCATTTCTACCAGGAATGTAAGGCGCAACTGCACAGCATAGGTTTCACCAGTCGACGACCAACTCGTGTCCCTTTGCTGACATTGGACACAGAGCTCAATAACGTGCTCGGGCCCGCGTACCACGGCAAAGAACAACGGAACCGTGGCGGTGTATGGTAGAGTCCGTTGAATCCCGGTTCCAGTGTATCGAGCTGATGGGCGTGTGAGAGTGTGGCGTATGCCCCATAAAACTATGGATCCTGCGTGTCAACATTGTTGTGTCCAGACGGGAGGGGGCTCTGGGTGGCATTGTCGTGGTCACAATTAGGCCCCATTGTCCGGCTGGAGGGAGCGCTGACAGGTGCACGTGACGTGGACATTCTTTCAGACCATCTGCTCCCCTTTCTGGTCCTAGAGTACCCTGATGTAGATGCCATGTTTCAACAGGACAATGCGCCATGTCACCGCTCTGTGGTAGGACGCAGGTGGTTAGAGGAGAACTCCAGTGAAGTTACAACCATGAATTGGCCCTCCAGATCCCCGATCTTAATGCAATCCAGCATTTATGGGATGCTCTCGATGCTGGTGCACGGTCCATGAACCCCGCACCAATTACACAAGACCGGCACTGTCACAACGAACACTCAGTTAATACTGACTATGGACCAGGCTGTTTTTTGATTAATGACGAAGATAAATATGTGAGTGAATATTATATCTTACTTTGAAGTCAGTTTGTGAAAATTCACTTCACAAGATGCGTGGGTCTAGATCCCTCCAGAGCGATTCCAACACCTTGTAGAGAGGATGCCCTGCCGTACTGCTGCCGTTTTGAGGGCTCACGGAGGAGCAACTAGTTATTAACATCTCATTCAGTGTCTTCCCATGACGTTTTGTCACTCAGGGTGTAAAACCGTTTACTTTTGTAATATTAACCTGATACTTGGTTTTGTTGTGAACAGAACAATACTAGCCCGTGTTGGGCTCAGTTACATTTTTTTCTGTTTAACAGCATCGCTAAATAACTGTTAGAGTGGTGACTGGCATTTGAGTTGGGGATAAAGGCCAGTATGATCTTGGCTAAAAGTCGTTCAAAATGATTCGTATGGAGGGGGTCTCAGAGGAGCCGTGAACAGAAAACTCCGTGTATTTATTTAAATAATTTTCTTCCGTATTTTACCGATAAAATGAAGTATAAGGAAATTATCATCACTCATCGTAGGAAAAGTTTAAATTACCTTCCTTCAAATATTGTCGCATAAAATTATTTGGACTCTGTTTAATGAAATGGTTCGTAATATAGTATGAATGCTACCCATAAATATTTAAAACATATTCTAGATAATAAAATTAGTGAATAAGTGAGAAATTTTGTAACTTCGGGCATGTTTCTCGTTGAAGTTACCTATTTCTGTAACCGTTTGATCTGAAAGACTGTGGTTTTCACTAATCTGTTACCGAATTAAGTTTGAGAAGTTTCCGGCAGTCATAACAAACACTCCTATAATACTGACTATGGAGCAGGCTGTTTTTAGATATATGACGCAGATAAATATGTGAGTGAACATTCTGTCTTACATTGAAGTCAGTTTGTGAAAATTCTTTTTTTTTTCACATGCCTGACTCATTATCTCTGGAAGTATGCAAGCTAAGGAGATCATTTCTTAAGGAGTCATGCCTTAATGCAGCTACTGAGCTAGAAAAATGTATTTCCCTTGATTGTTTTCTAATTTGGGGCATTTGCTGCTAAAATATGGAACATTCAAAAATTAAGGAATATACAGGTGTTCGCTTAATTCACTTTGTGTACAGTAGTTTAATACCTAGGGGAAAGTTGTATTTATCAGTGGTAAAAATTTCAAAGTAATCTCAATAGTTCCTACGATATTGGGATATCTTTACCGTCAAATTAACATCGTCATGATAGCGCTTCCCGACTCCTCTTAAGTCCGAGAGTGGCTACTGTATGGCGAGTTGCTATGGAGATCACCCTGGAAGCGAATAATGCCTTTGTGTATCCCTCCGCAGTCTACCTTATGAATATCAACCTGAAGTTTTATACAAGAAGGAATGTATCAAATCAAGAACAGCTACAGTATATTGAAAAATGGATGAAACAGCGAACGGCCACTGACATTCAGCAAGCGAACACGACAAACAACTGATGAAAGAAACAGGGCCACTTTCGTGCCTTAGAATATCAAGAACAACTTGAAGGATCGATAAAATATTATTTATTTTAATTTGCTTAATTTTGTTTTGACTTCACTATTGGCAAAATTAGTGCTTGTGGCCATTTCTTACACTTAACCGCATAAATTACAGACTAACCGAGCTTTTGTTAAGTGACTGTATCGTCATTGAGCGATACAACAGCTATTTTATCGGCTTCTTAATAGAATGAATGATGAATCTCAACCAAAAATGTGCACTCTGCTATTGCTAGAAATTTGAATAATTGGTGATATCAATTCATGTGCAGTGGCTCAAAAGAAAATAACCACGTGTGATTGTTAAGATTCCTGCAGATGTGTTCCCCTCACAAAAAAATTACGTGTAATAATAGTGAATCTACAGATATATTGATTGTGGCGGGTATCGGCGCGGGAGATGAACTATACAGTCGAAACCGGTAATTACGTCTCTGGAAGGACCGTCAGTTAACGGTCATTATAGGCGATATCGCACAAACCGTTCAAACTTTTCTGTGCTAAATTGCTAAAATGTCATATCTAAAATCTTATATGTGTAAGTAACAGAAACCAAACCAAACCCCATGGCACTACAGCCCTTGAAGGGCCTTGGCCTACCAAGCGACCGCTGCTCAGCCCGAAGGCCTGCAGAACGAGGTGTCGTGTGGTCAGCACGGCGAATCCTCTCGGCCGTTATTCTTGGCTTTCTAGACCGGAGCCGCTATCTCACCGTCAGATAGCTCCTCAATTCTAATCACGTAGGCTGAGTGGACCTCGAACCAGCCCTCAGGTCCAGGTGAAAATCCCTGATCTGGCCGGGAATCGAACCCGGGGCCTCCGGGTAAGAGGCAGTCACACTACCCCTACACCACGGGGCCGAATAAATAATAAAGAATAAAGTTGAAAATTCAATGAACGTAATTAACATATTTCGCAATACAGTGTTTTTTGGAGTGGGACAGAGCAACTAGCCCCCACGCACTGCTGCTTGTCAGGTACTGTTTTATAAGATCTCTACAGCATGAAATAATGGGGGATTCATTCACACATTCCTCGTAGTGGAATTCTGTTCGTGTTCTAAGAATCTCATTTCTGGTGTAAATTGTGTCTTGTAATTTTAAAATAGGACTATCGCTAGAGCCCTGCGCGGAAATACAAAGCACTATGCACATCTAAAGTAAGTAATAAAAATTATTCTACGGCAGAATGAATATCACCATTCAGTCAAATGATCATTCTAAAAGATTCATTGAAATACTTTTGGCCCAAATAAACCAGTACCGTTGTTAAAACAATACGACTGGCCACGAAGTAAAGTATTTCATGTAGGAGACTCATGAATCCCTGGACCGTATGTCTCTAAAGAAGTTGAAATCTCATCTATTTTACATTTTCTCGACTTTCTGATTGAGAATCTAATTCGCACAATATATTGATTGATCCGAACATGCCTTTGCCGGCTCGGCTAGGTAGTTGCATTGACAGTTCAGATTATTCCGGTATTCGGGTTACATTGTAAATTTTGTGAAGTAATTAACATTATTCCTTCATCTACGTGAATTATATTCAGAATACCTGTTCAATTGAATTTACCTTGTAACGTAATAGTAACAGTTAAGTGATAGGTAACACAGCTTCAGTGAATCTTTAAACAAGATTGGTTAAACTGAGCAGTACAGCCTCTCTTGACTCAGAAGGCTCTACGTTGACATCAGTCTCCTGTCACATCACTTGCTAATGCATCATCGATACCCATTGTTGGGAGTTCCTTCATTGACGTAGTCCTGATCAGTGTCGTAGACATGTCCCATGATAGGCTATGCTTCTGTATAAGGTAATACAATGTAAGCGTCTGTAAGCAGCCCCCTAATAACATCATGCTCTACTTAACCTAATGCATTATGCGTGTTCTATTTTGGTAAGCAACAAAGGGATTGGAAAGGGTGAGGATGGAATATTATGTCCGAATAAAGAAAACCATCGATTAAGAATAGTAAATTTAATTTATTTTAAAGAGTTAAACAAGAGTTTCATTTTGTTAGAGCTCTAATCTGCATTAAAGAAGACAAAGATCCGGTGTCTAAATTGAAGTTTGAGAAGAAATCCATTTGTCGCCCTCATTGGTTTTGTCTTTGTAGGTCGGGCAGAATGGTTCAGATGGTAGAATTCTGACTTTCTGAGCCCAGAATGGTAGGTTTGAACATGGCTCACTGCAGTATTATATGCCATACTGTACCCTACTGGGTCAATGATAAATTTAAAAAAAAGGTGGGTCACAGAGTGAGAAGGCACATCTTACCAAATTATTCCTGTCCCCTTCTAACCAGGCTAGTCAGCGGCAAGCTCGCGAACGTTCGCTGACTTGATCAAATAAACTAAAATAAATCTTTAAGATATAATAGAACAGGAATCGCGACTTTGTGTGTGTATGAGGACAAAATTTTCACAAACGAAACTTAAATGATTGAAAACATAATAATCGGGTAAAATAACATTAATGTTCTCATGAATTTTTACACATAAAGTTACAAGTTCACATCAGTAGCCAAGAAGTGGCAACATGATTAAATAATCTCTTCGGAAACCGTGCGAATATTATATAAACACAGCATATCATTTCTAGATAAGTTCGAACAGATTCACTTCTGACATCATTGTAACGAAACCTCTTATTCACGAGATGAGGAACAGAAAGTATTACCACATAAAGACATTAAATTTAATATTATTCCCTTAAGTTGTCCATTCTAAGATGAAAAATTATCAGATCACATGGATAAGGCTAAATAAAGAATATTTTATAAACAATTCAACTATGGAAAATACTTTCACATCCACAGTAAGTTGTAAAGGCATGTAATGGAATGGTGCATGGCTTTTAGTACGGGCAGTGTCCGAGGACATGTTCGGCTCGCCAGGTGCAGGTCTTTCCATTTGACACCAGTAAGTGACCTGCGCGTCGTGAAATGATGATGAAGACGACACATACACGCAGCCCCCATGCCAGCGTAATTAACCAATGATGCTTAAATTTTCCGACCCTGCCGGGAATCGAACCCGGGACCCCTATGACCAACGACCAGAACGCTAACCATTTAGCCATGGAGATGGACAGTTTATTCGTTTATGAAAATCAGCACGTCATAATTGCAAGTTTGTTAATTATAGTAATAATTTATTGTAGCCAATGGTCATACACACAATAATTCACAATGATTAGATTACATATGTAATTAAATTCCATAGAGTAAAAAGATACAATGTCAGATAGTCATTGTCAGGTATTTACTAGCAGTCATAGTGGGGATCGACTTCCGTTCCGCTTGTGGGACCTCTTACAAAACTCCTTTGGAGCTCCTTTAGGATAAATCCTCTCTTGGATCACGCAGCTTTACATATAGCGGGGGTAGGCCAATTGGTTGTTCTATTTGTGGGAGTGCATTTAAGCGGTCGTTTTTATTAGGAGACACATTCATAGTCATAATGAAAGAAGAAGTTTGTTAATTATTGAGAAATGTTTTTAACGATAATCTCTATATTAAAACAGTTTGATAAATCCGTCCGTCCGTTCTGCTGGATCGATTTGCTTCACTTTTGTTTTATTCTCTCCAGAATAACCTGTCGGTGAATCACGAGTCATTGACAGGTCTCTAAGTTCAGCCAACTTTGAGTAATGATAACATCAAATCATTAAATGATTACTCTTATAATTGCAGGCGAAGACTTACCCTAAGCCGCAATACATTCTGTTCTTAGCAGGTTGCTGTAATTAATTAATATTCTGATATTTGTGACGTTCATCCTTAGTAATGTGATTGCATGTAGCCATGTTTGATTACTACGTGTCAAGCCAGAGAGTGTACACTTCCCCTAATCACTGCTATCCCCTGCTAGATATTCTTTGATTCGCTAACATATCCTAGCTTCCAAATATATTCAACAGATCGCAGAGTGTTCCTAATAATTTCCATGCTGTTAAGAAAAGACACTCAACGTACGTAAAGACGGGAGCATATCAAGTCCACTAGCCTTCTGTATGGCCGTTAATAAAGCACAGGGACAAACTCTTGAAAAAAGTGGGGGTCTACTTACCCAAACCAGTATTCAGCCACGGCCAATTGTATGTAGCATCATTTCGGGCAAGATCGTTTGAAAAATGTTAGGATCCAGATACGGCCGAATCAATCAATCAGTCAATCAATACTGATCTGCATTTATGGCAGTCGCCCAGGTGGCAGATTCCCTATGTGTTGTTTTCCTAGCCTTTTCCTAAATTATTTCAAAGAAATTGGAAATTTATTGAACATCTCCCTTGGTAAGTTATTCCAATCACTAACTCCCCTTCCTATAAATGAATATTTGCCCCAGTTTGTCCTCTTGAATTCCAACTTTATCTTCATATTGTGATCTTTCCTACTTTTATGAACGCCACTCTAACTTATTCGTCTACTAATATCATTCCACGCCATCTCTCCGCTGAAAAGCTCGGAACATACCACTTAGTCGAGCAGCTCTCCTTCTTTCTCTCAGTTCTTCCCAGCCCAAACTTTGCAACACTTTTGTAACGCTACTCTTTTGTGGGAAAACACCCAGAACAAATCGAACTGCTCTTCTTTGGATTTTTTCCACTTCTTGAATCAGGTATTCCTGGTGAGGGTCCCATACACTGGAACCATACTCTAGTTGGGGTCTTACCAGAAACTTATATGCCCTCTCCTTTACATCCTTACTACAACCCCTAAACACCCTCATAACCATGTGCAGAGATCTGTACCCTTTATTTACAGTTCCATTTATGTGATTACCCCAATGAAGATATTTCCTTATATTAACACCTAGATATTTACAATGATCCCCAAGAGAAACTTTCACCCCACCAACGCAGTAATCAAAACTGAGATGTCTTTTCCTATTTGTGAAACTCACAACCTGACTTTTAACCCCGTTTATCAACATGCCATTGCCTGCTGTCCATCTCACAACATTTTGGAGGTCACGTTGCAGTTGCTCACAAGTAATTTATTACTCAATGGAGAATAACATCATCCGCAAAGAGCCTTAGCTCTGATTCCACCCCTTTACTCATATCATTTATATATATAAAGAAAACATAAGGGTCCAATAATACTGCCTTGAGGAATTCCCCTCTTAATTATTACAGGGTCAGATAAAGCTTCACCTACTCTAATTCTCTGAGTTCTATTTTCTAGACATATAGCAACCCATTCAGTCACTCTCCTGCCTAGTCCAATTGCACTCATTTTTGCCAGTAGTCTCCCATGATCCACCCTATCAAATGCTTTAGACAGGTAAATCGTGATACACTCCATTTGATCTCCTGAATCGAAGATATCTGCTATATCTTGTTGGAATCCTACAAGTTGAGCTTCAGTGGAATAACCTTTCCTAAAACCGAATTGCCTTCTATCGAACCAGTTATTAGTTTCACAAACATGTCTAATATAATCAGAAAGAATGCCTTCCCAAAGCTTACATACAATGCATATCAAACTTACTGGCCAGTAATTTTTATAATTTTTATACAACTCTCCATTAATCTGGTATAGCTCCAAACAATGGAAATGGACTCAAGAAAGAAAAGTCATCCATAGCGCTAGAATGAAAGAATACTGGGCTAAGAGGAAGAAAAGACCTCACCATAGTTAAGAACCACGTGGTCCATCGTAGGCCTAAACGAAGAAGAAGAAGAAGAATGAGTAAGTACTTCAGATATGGTACTATATCCCAACCCATTGTCTTTAGTATATCCCCAGAAATCTTATCAATTCCAGCCGCTTTTCTAGTTTTCAACTTTTGTATCTTATTGTAAATGTCATTGTTATCATATGTAAATTTTAATACTTCTTTAGCCTGAGTCTCCTCCTCTATCTCCACATTATTCTTGTAACCAACAATCTTAACATATTGCTGACTGAATACTTCTGCCTTTTGGATCCTCACATATACACTCCCCTTATTCATTAATTATTCCTGGAATGTCCTTCTTGGAACCTGTTTCTGCCTTAAAATACCTATATATACCCTTCCGTTTTCCTCTAAAATTTGTATGACTGCCAATTATGCTTGCCTAGCTGCCTTCTTTGCTAGATTCAATTTTCTAGTAAGTTCCTTCAATTTCTCCTTACTTCCACAGCCATTTCTAACTCTATTTCTTTCCAGTCTGCACCTCCTTCTTAGTCTCTTTATTTCTCTATTATAATAAGGTGGGTGTTTACCATTCCTTACCTCCCTTAAAGGTACAAACCTGTTTTCGCATTCCTCAACAATTTCTTTAAACCCATCCCGGAGTCTGTTTACATTCTTATTTACCATTTTTCGCCGATCATAGTTACTTTTTAGAAAGTGCCTCATGCCTGCTTTATCAGCCATATGGTACTGCCTAATAGTCCTACTTTTAAGACCTTCCTTTCTATCACATTTTTTTTAACTACGACAAAAACAGCTTCATGATCACTAATACCATCTATTATTTCAGTTTCTCTATAGAGCTCATCTGGTTTTATCAGCACCACATCCAGGATATTTTTCCCTCTGGTTGGTTCCATCACTTTCTGAATCTGAAATAGCTGTCTTTCCCATATTAACTTATTTGCCATTTGTTGGTCATGCTTCCTATCATTCGCATTACCTTCAAAATTGATATCTGGTAAATTCAGATCTCCCGCTACAATGACATTTATTTCCTTGCCGTTTCCTACATAGCTGATTATGTTATCAAATAATTCTGAATCCGTGTCAGTGCTACCATTTCCCGGTCTGTTCACTCCAAATATATCAAGTTGCCTATTATCTTTAGAAATGAGCCTTACACCTAGAATTCCATGTGTCTCATCTTTAACTTTTTCGTAGCTTACAAATTCTTCTTTCACCAGAATGAATACTCCCCATCCCACCATTCCTATTTCTACGATACACACTTCAGTTCCGTGAGAAAATGTCTGCATCCATTATATCATTTCTCAGCCATGATTCAACTCCTATTACAATATCTGGTAAATATATATCTATTAAATTACTCAATTCTATTCCTTTCTTTACGATACTTCTACAGTTCAACACTAACAATTTTATGTCATCCCTACTTGATTTCCAGTTACCTGTTTCCTTACCACCGCTCCCTAGGTCGAAGCACAGATAATATTGTGTTACCGGTGTTACATGTTCATAAAACTATCGCAAAGAGCGTGCAAAACCACATGACTACGACAGGTATATATGAAGACGAGTTGTTCGACCTATTTGTAAGGAATTCTGTGGAACAGTGCGGGTCCACTAGTTTGATTTTAAGCATATTTTGCATTGAATAACGCTCTCGTTATTGAAATAATGCACAATGGAAAAATACTACCCTTGACTTTCATAACATTTTTCTTTTGTTAATTAGACAGGTGTCTGCTGCGCTGTAGCGTGTTGGCAGGCGGTGAAATCCCTTTTGCGGCTGCCGAGGAATTAACTTGTTGAAGAAGAGGAATGGCTGGCGGTCTTTCTAATCAGATGAAGTCGTTTAATTAAAACCTTTGATAAGAATCTTCTAAGGCAGCACTTACAGGATGGAGTTTACTCCTTCGCCCTCATATTTCCAATCGCTCAATACAACTGGATTTAAAGTCGATGTACAGGATGGCGCACTAAAAGACGCCCCTCTCAGTTCTGTCACATATTATATTGTAAGTTTCGTATGAAAATTCACATTCTTTGTATCATCAGGAATTTAGTAATCCTTGGATAAACAAGTGGAGTGAAATTCATGTCGCTGTCTCAAGAAGGGGATCGATGAAAGTATTACATTTCAAGGATTTGGGGAAAAACCAGCTATTCCATTCGTTTACACAAATGAATTTGAAACTGATCCTGAAAGAAAGAAATCCTCTTTCGTTCGGTGAAACATTCTAGTAGCTCCCCATAAGAGACATCAAGTTACACTACTGTCCAAAAGTTAATGATAATCACTAAACGAGCCCATGCCACCTGATAGGAATGTCAGACGGATGGCTGAACAAACGGAAGCTGACTCACACACGATATGTCACACAACTTGTCCAAGAAACAGTATCAGAAAGGTTCTGATAGCTTAGATACACTTTTGACTAACAACTAACAAAACTTGGCGACATCCTCCACAAAAAAAATATATGCTGTTAACATGGGGTATGGTAACCCCTAATGGCCACACATGCTTCACAGCGACGTGGCATGCTCTCGATCAGAAGGTCCAAGAGCTCTTGTGGCAGTCGATCCCATTCCTCCGAAAGGGAAATTCGGAGGTCTTGGAGGGTCCTTAGTGGAGGCTGACGGGATGCAATTCGCCTCCCCAATGCATCCTAGGCATGTTCTATAGGATTCAGATCCGCAGACCACGCTGGCCAGTCAATGCGATGAATGTCTTCCCCAGCCAGAAATTCATCCAACAGAGCAGCGCGGTGCGGTCTGGAATTATCGTGAAATAAGGGGAAGTGTGGATCAACTGCACCTCTGGAGAGTCGAACATGTGGTCTCAGTACTTCATCTCTGTATCTCCGAGCGTTAACAGTGTTCCTTGGACCGCCCATGAAGATGTGCAGGTCCGTACGGCCATTCAACATGATGCCGCCCCACACCATGACACCACCACCACCATACTGTTCCCGTTCCACGATGTTCCTGTGGTTATATCGGCTACCCGGTTCTCTCCAGATTAATTTGCGACGGAAATCGTTCTGCAAACTGAAGCGAGATTAATCTGTCGAGAGCACATGCCTCCATTCATTCATGGTCCAGTTCCGATGTTAACGGCTCCACAGTAAACGGGCCTGTCTCTGTGCCAGAGTGAGCGGAACGCACACCGTTAGACGTTGGACAAACAGCCCTGCTGTTCTGAGCCTCCAGTACACATTTTGCCGGGAAACGGCAACCCCTGAAACGGCTTGAAGCTTCGTCAAAAATTGTCTTGCAGGTGCACTCCGATTTCGTCGGGCGGTTAAAGCCAGATATTGGTCCTGCTGTGGGGTGGTTACCCTTGGTGGACCTGGTACTGGCCTACGACTAACATCTCCTGTGACGCGAAATCATCTCCAAAGCCTGGAAATGACACTTTGTGGCACATTCGAGGATAAGGCGACTTCGGTCTGTGTCTGGCCTACTTCCAGGCGGCCGAGTATACTACCCTGAAAAACAGGGTCCAAACGGCGTTGCACCGCTAGTCAAAGCAGGGAACACTCCTTTCCTTTACAAAGCAAACACGTAAGGTTGGTAGGTGTATATGTCATGGAATTTGCGGTCTATTTCCTGTTGCCATGCTTACTGGTAACGTATGGATCTCAAAATCATAAGGCGGAAAGGATAAAGAAAAGGAAGCTTAATCCATCAAATGATAATATAGAATACGGAGGAAATTCTAAATAATAAAGTGAGTTCCCCTCATTTTTCGGCCGCTCCTCGATTCGTTTAGACAATTTTCTCCAGTATCAAGGCGAAGCTGTAATGCGTTTTCTTTGTCATGAAGATAGGTCATCTGATTTACTAGCAATTTTGTATTATTGATGAAGTTGACGATGAAATGAAATGTCGCATGGCTTTTAGTGCCGGGTTATCCCAGGACGGGTTCGGCTCGCCAGGTGCAGGTTTTTCTGTTTGACACCAGTAGGTGACTTGCGCGTCGTGATGAGGATGAAATCATGATGAAGACAACACACACACCTAGTCCCCGTTCCATTTGAATTAACCAATTAAGGTTAAAATCCCCGACCCGGCCAGGAATCGAACTCAGGACCCTCTGAACTGAAGGCCAGTACGCTGACCGTTCAGCCAACGCGTCGGACAGTTGATGATGATTGTTGTTTATAGGGGCCTAACAGGTCATACACCCCTTTGTTGTTGTTGTGATTATTATTATTATTAGTAGTAGTAGTAGTATTCAAAATCGTGGTAGAATTTAACGTTCGAAAATACCGGGTATCATACCGTCAAAGTCTACTAGAAAGCTTTCCTTAGATATGTACAAAATAACGCTGAGGTGTGAATTTAAATGCCCCGCTGAATAAATGGTACTGTGTTTATTTGCTCTTTCTGAATTGTCTGTTGTGAAGTTATGGAGTGGTTTTTCAGATTTTAATTCTCCTAATGACTCTACATGTCTACAAGTAAAAGAATGGATGTTTATGTACGAAAGTTATGTGAAAACAGTCTTTCAGGGAAGTTGTTAGATGATTTTTAACACAACATCCATGTGTATGCTCTCCACAATGAGATACCGTGCGGAAACTAGTGAACAAATTAGGAAAACGGTTTCCTTATTCGATTATTATCGAAAGGTAGAAAAATGTGTGCGTGTGACTAGAAAAGAAGGGAATTGCAGAAAAATTAACATAAGCCCGAAAAATCTCTTCGATAACATAAACAAGTAATCGAGGTTTCCAAGAGCTACGAAACATGATCAGGAGATAAATAGCCTCAATTAAGGAAGACGAACTTATGCGTGTGAATCGGAGTTTCCTAACACGATGTCAAAAATATGTGGATATAAGAGTCATGTTATGAACGGGTTAAGGCCCATTCTACACGAGCTGTTCAAATGCCTGCAACCGCCCGTAAAATTTACAAACTAGACATGACCGTCTATACGCGGCTGTTGAACTTCGATCAAACCATTCGGCTTTTCTACATGAGCGATTAAAATGCTTGTATGCTTATATATTTTGCCATATCCTAATCACTTTTCCCAAAACTGAATTAAAAAGTAAATTAGATAAATCATCTCCTTGCCTGACTGATCGTGGTATTTTGTGAATATCGCTACTTAAATTTTGGTCATGGTGGAAGTGTCCTTTTCGAAGTACCGTCCGTGTTCCGCTTCAAACCAGTAATTGGCAAGCCGGACCTATATGTATTTGAGTTTCGTTCTGGTAAAAAGTTCAAGTTTCAAACCTTCGTTTCCATCCTCCCCAATCGTTTCGATCTGTATAGTGAAGATCGAGCAGACAAAGAGAGGGAGCTACACAGGGGAGTACATAATAAATGGGGGGATGGCTCCAAACAAGGCAACGTAACGTAAACCTCTGTGAATAATTTGCCTCTCCCGAGAAATGGACACTTGTATTATTGGGCGAGTAGAAAATGAATTTGTTCTCAGTGTGCAGATGATTGATACTATTCTCGGCCAACGGTAAGTGGGAGTACGAGAGAGAGAAGGAGACATACGCCAGGCAGTAGTACGAGAGAGAGCGAAAAAGATGGAATGTGTGTTTCATTCGCGCGTTGCGACGTGAAAGTAATCGGTTCTGAGCGGAAAGCTGGGATTGAGAGAACATACGTGCACGCTGAAATGATATGACTCTCTGCGCGCATTTGAAAAATAATACTGATCTATCTTTCAATATCCATTCAGAATTTAAAAAAAGCACATCTCTACTTTAATCATAGAAAGCATGGTAATTACATTTTATCCTTGTTCTCATTGAAAAGAACGATGCAACTGGTGGTGTTGAGTGTTATTTCCAGTCACAATAGGTTTGTACCTCAATGGACGCCGTGCTATCACACATTTGTTCAACCACGAATATATTTTGAACTGACTTTCAGGACACAGTAAAAATAAATGTAACAAGCGTGGAAATTCCTAAGCTTTTAAATTAATAAGCCAGTCTTTTGTACAGGGGACTTTGAATTAATTTCCTATTTATTTTAGTTAAAATTCCAACATACAAACAAACAACAAACAAACAAATCTGTGCTAATATTCAGCCGCTCCGCATCGGTTCCAGAGAATCTATATTTAACGTTTCAGACCTCGGTATTTCCAAATAGTGAGAAAAAATGTATCTATTTCTATAAGAATTAGCTTTTTATTTACATTTATATCATGTCCATATCAATAGGAAGCGAAGAAAACCGCTATTGCCTACTTCAATAATTTTGACTACATCATGTATAAAATAAACTGCCGATAATTTATTCTTTCTCTAACCGTGTTTCGGCTGATTACACACATAACAATAGTAATAATAAAGAATGAAATGTTAACCTTAGTAAAAAATCTTAGATTCATCCAAAACATCGCAGCAGGAAATATAAACAAAGCGGTTAGGAAATATAACAACTACGAAATACTGTAGATGTGGAAAGTGGCGTGAAACCCTGAGAGGTGATGAAATGTAACTTTTTGCTACGAAGGTAAACGGAGAGGGCAATTGCTCTTGGATTACAATATTAATTTCTTGGAAGGTAAAACTCTTTATAACCCTCACCAGGGTAAATAACATAATAATTATGGCTGACGGTGGGGCGAATGGACTCTGCCATTGGTTGAAGATTACGCCAACGAAACGTCGCTCACATAATTCAAGAGAGATAGATAGATATATAGATAGATAGATAGATAGATAGATAGATAGATAGATAGATAGATAGATAGATAGATAGATAGATAGATAGATGTCTTTATTGGCGTAGTTAAGGCCATTGGGCCTTCTCTTACAATAAACCAGTTAGTACACATTAAAGTCATAAGTAATACTACGGTAATTAATACTAGAAGACACTTTTAAAACACAATCAAAATACAACTGAAATAAAATTCCACCACAGTGAGGCATACCATACATACAACAGCAATGATGATGATAATAATAATAATAATAATAATAATAATAATAATAATAATAATAATAATAATAATAATAATAATAATAATAATAATAGCCAGTAATGATATTGTAGTAGCACGATCACTGAAAGGCCAGAAATTCACAGGTCACTCGCATCCTGTTATACCTCTTAACGCTCCTTTAAATGACACTGTAGTTGGTATTTCTCTGACGTCGTCCGGTAAACGATTCCATTCTCGTGCGGCAGACACCGAGAAGGGGCTGTTATATGCGGCAGTTCGATTGTGAGGGATGATCAGCAGGTTGGATGTTTGAGCCCTTGTATGTCTGTCATGAACATTTGAGAAGTAATGGAAACGTGAAGAAAGGTAAGATGGGAAAGATGTAGTAAGAACTCGATGGAGGAGAGTCAAAGTATGGTGGTTACGACGAACATGGAGTCGCGACTACTCTAATTTTAGGAAAGGTGGTGATACGAGTCAAATTTTCTTACATTGCATATATATCTCACACATGCATTCTGAGCGCGCTGTAGCCTTAGGGAAAATTGCGGCCTGACGTCATTGAAGACAACATCACAATAGTCAAAATGTAGCATTACAAGGGCTTCAATTAATTTCTTTATAAGCTTTATTGGAAATATATGTTTATATTTGTATAAAGAATGTAAAGCTGAGTAAAATTTTCGACAGATATGAAAGACATGTGCAGACCAAATCATGCCTTCGTCCATGTTAACACCGAGATTCTTCACTTGTGATACAAAAGGAATTGGAACATCCTGCAGGATTACTCTTGGCAACGGACGTTTAGTTATACTTGTTATTTGACTTTTATGGCCAAGAAGGATTACTTGCGACTTTGTAGGGTTCAATTTCAGGCCGTGCGCAGCAGTCCAATCACTAACAGACTGTAAGTCAATATTTAGTAAGTCGATATTTTCCTGGAGGCATCGTGCTGTAGAGTCGGTGTAGAGTTGAAGATCGTCAGCGTGTGTCTTAAATTGGATGATATGTCATTCACAAAGAGTGCGAAAAGAAGAGGACCAAGTACAGAGCCTTGAGGGACTCCTCTCTTCACTTGGCGCCACGAGGAAACGATTCCATTATTACCTTTCACACATTGTCGACGTCCGTGAAGATAAGAATGCATCCAAGCAATCGTACTCTGAGAAAAATGTAGAGCCCTCAGCTTTACAAGTAAAATGTCAATGTCTACGCTGTCGAAAGCTTTACTGTAATCTAGTAGTACCAGAACTGTGAATCGTCCTCTGTCTATTGCTTGTCTAACATCCTCAGTCACTTTAAGTAAGGCTGTAGTTGTACTATGTCCTTGTCGGAAACCGGACTGGAGAGGATTAAGGAGATTGTGCGTTCGAAGGTACTCAGACATTTGTGTATGGACTACATATTCTAAGATTTTTGATAAAGCTGATAAAATACATATTGGACGATAGTCTCCCTCGTTCGAAGGCGTTTGACTTTTCGGAAGAGGTAGCACAATAGCCTTCTTCCAGAGAGTTGGATATGTGGAGTATAAAAGAGAGAAACTGATTATATGAGTTAAGGTTGGTAATATATAATCAAGAATTACTTTGACCATGTCAGTCCCAATGTCATCAATTCCTTTTGCTTTCGTGCTTATTCTGAGGACTGCTTTTCTGACTTGGAGGGGCGTCAGGTGACTGAAATAGAATTTCTCTTTTTCAGGAGTAGGGTGTGTACCATAATAATTCATAAGTCTCTGTTTGTTGCCATGTCGTACTGCGGAGCAGTTAGCAGTAAAGTACTAGTTAAGAGTCTCGAGAGGTACTGTAATTTCTACTCTGGTCTTGTTCTTCGTAAGTCCAAGCTTATTAATAGATTTCCAAAATGTCGTCGCTGTTCTACCGTCAGGCGTAATTAAACTGTAAGCTTGTCTCAGTTTAGCATTTCGTATTTGTTGTGTTGTCTTATTTCGTAACTTCCTATATCCGTCAAAGTTTTGTAGGGTAGGGTCATTTTTGTACTGTCTGTGAGCGCAGTCTCTTTGTTTCATAAGTTGCCTAATTTCGTCATTTAACCACGGGGAGGGTCCTTTCGATATTCTCGCTCGACGCTTTGAGGCATGCTTGTCAAATAGTTCCGTTACTTTGCTATTAAAGAAGTCAACTTTCTCATCTAGATTGTTATAGTTCGTTATGTCATGCCAGGGTATTTTGCCTGCGTTCTCTAAGAGTCTGTCTTTATTTATATTTTTCAGTGGTCGATAGGTGATAAATTTCTGGGAGGGTGTCGGTGGCGGAGGTTATACGAGATGTATATTGCGTCATGTGCAGATATATATCAGGTACGGAGGTTTGACCAACATTGAGAACTCTGTCTGAGTTGCTGGTAACTATAAGATCTAATAGTGTGTACGAATGAGATGTATGGTGAGTCGGAGAGAGAGGTAAGATTTCCATATTATAGGCTTGAAAAAATGTTTTGAGTCGTATGGATTCGGAAGAAGTTGCATCAGTTAAGTCCGTATTGAAATCTCCCATAATTATTGTGTGAGGGTAGTCCGGCAGTAATTTAGTTAAGTCAGCTTAAAATTCCTCTAAGTGACCTGTATTCGGAGGTTTGTAAGCTACTCCTACAAGCGCTTTAATCCCGTTCGTTGTTATTTCTACGAGTATGTATTCTAGTTTTCTCTCATACCTGCCTGGTGAATGAGCGACCAGCTTAGGTTTGAGGCTAGTTAGGAAATAGCCACATACCCCTCCACCCCGTTTGTGAGTGCGGTCATTTCTCAGAAGCGAGTAGCCTTCAAGATTACACAAAGAAGACTGGCTATTATCTGTTAACCATGACTCAGACACTAGCAGGGCATGGAAAACAGGTGGAGTGAATATTTCTACAATCTCGTCCATTCGGTTGGCTGCTAATATACTTTGCGCGTTTATATGACAGACGCGTAAGGCTCTGGGATGTTGCGAGACGAAATTCTTGAGGATACTAGCGGTACTTTGGTCAAGGTTTGCGCTAGTTGGTGAGGGGAGTGGGGACGGCAGAAGGACGGGAGAGGGTAGCTGGTCTGAGGCGACATACGGTGGCTGTTGAAATCGTCTAGTAACGTCAGAGGAATTTGTTTTGTCACTTGTAACTCTTGCCAACTTGGAACGATGAAAGTTAACACAATGTACAGATAAACACAAAGAGCTAGGAGGAATTTAACGTTAATTGAAGTAGTGAGGTGCAGGAATATAAACAACTGTGCCTAGAATTACCTATTATTTTAAAGCGCGACTAAATTAAGGGCGTTGTGTCTAAATTAATAAAATAAAAATTAAAAGTATATAAAATTGAAAATTATTAAATAATCATAAGGAAATAAGAAAGTAAATGCAATTATTTAGTAAAATATATGGATAAATAGTTGCAAAAAGGAAATTTTAACTAAGCTAAATGAAAATAAATGATAATTCACTATTCTAAGATAAAATTTAACGATCTTGAGAGAAATAAATATGGACTAATCTAGGAATATAAACACTCAGTTCGGTGTACTCAGTTCAGTGAATTGTTACATTTAACTGCTGTCACTTTCCGTAGGAATGTCACTCAGCCGGTTAATTCTAATTTTACTGCCATCTGGTTTCTTAATAATGATGTCTCCACTCGAGGTCCAACAATTGCTCTGATTAAAGCGGAGAATAGCTGCCTTAAGAATTGACAACCTGGTGGAGGTTAGATCCTCGCGAATAGTTACTGGGGTACCTTTCAATTTTCGCTGATTGCGAAACACTTCCTGCCTTGTTCCATATGATGTGAATTTGACAATGATTGGCCGAGGTTTCCCTAGAGATTTAGGTTCGACTCGGTGACTCCTATCAATGTCTTGCAAATTCACATTCACACCTATCTCCCTAAAAACATTTATCGCAAGTTCGTCCGTATTTTCACTTACACTTTCCTGTTCCCCCAAAATTCTAACGTTAGCTCTTCTACTGTATTATTCCAGTGAGTCACATCTTGCAGCAAAGTCTTCCCTCATCGCACGGATTTCTTTATCCCTGCTCTCGAGTTTTGCGTTCAATTCTGCCACAATTTCAGAATTGAACTGGAGAGATTTTTCTAATTCCTTTATGACGAGTTCTGTCACACGCTCCGATATGGCGGCTACTATCTTTTCAAGGAATTTACCAGAGCTAATGGTTTCGTTTAGTATCCTGGTGACTGCCTCTTCAACAGGGTTGGCACTGCTGCGGTTGGCACTACTGCTCGGGTCACTTGTGTTGCGCTTACTACGGCTCATATTGCCTGAGAAATCACTACTTAATATTGGTGAACTGATTGTTACAATGACTGATACTCGCTGGTTTGATTCAACACTGTATCACACACTCGTGTACCACTTATTATATAGCTCCCTTTAGAATAGCACCTTCTAATTCACTGAAACTGAAGAGCCGATCTTACGCACGTCCGTCACCCATGAGAATAAATAACAAATGATCTGCGAGAAGTTATGAACAACTTACGCGGTATAAAAGGATCTCAAAAAATGATGCAATGTAACCGAAAAGATAGTCATCTTTTTAGTTCGGAGTAAGAACGAAAATAATAAGTATATGAAATTCAAAAGAATAACAACATCTCACTGTCTTGAATAATGGGAATGACGTTCCATAGGGCAAATCTTCAGCCAATGGCAAGGTCGAATCGCGCCACCGCCAGCCATGATTTAATATGAATAACAAATACAAACAACAACATGTTTAAATAGTTGAGGGGTAGCGATGCAATAACACTGCAAAGCATAGATTGGGCCACTTATGATTTAATATGAGAAAGAAAGAAAAACAATATGTTGAAATGGTTGAGAGCTAGCGGTAAAAAATTACAGATCTCGTCACTGTAAAGCATAGATTACGCTGTTGTCTCTCTTGGAATTCACCAGGCGAGTTGGCCGTGCGGTTAGAGGCGCGCGGCTGTGAGCTTGCATCCGGGAGATAGTGGGTTCGAATCCCACTGTCGGCAGCCATGAAGATGGTTTTCCGTTGGTTTCCCATTTTCACACCAGGCAAATGCTGGGGCTGTACCTCAATTAAGGCCACGGCTGCTTCCTTCCAACTCCTAGGCCTTTCCTCTCCCATCGTCGCCATAAGACCTATCTGTGTCGGTGCTATGTAAAGCCAATTTCAGCACTCTTGGAATTCATACGACCCAAATGATGGCAACAGAATTATACGTATACAAGAAAAGCAGTAGCAGCTGTAAGTGGTCCAGATCTGCCGGTAATGTAAAACTCGACACAGTAAGTTGTATATTGAGCTGATATCAATAGGCCTGAAGCCGCTTTGTGGCCCTAACCTGGGGACTTACGCCCCCAGAACCCCTTTGCTTGATCACAGTCCAGTAGGTTTCCCACTAGCCGGACCTAACCTATCCAGACCAATGGTTTTGTCATTAGCTGGAGCTAACCTATCCAATCAACTAACTTTCTGACTAGCTGGGCCTCTGAAAATTAACACTAATGGTCCAGGGTAGACGAATGCTGAAAAATTATGCACATAAACAAAGTTTAACGTACATAGGAGGAGGGAAGGAAGGAAGATTTGTATCAAAATTTAACATGCCTTATTGGAGAGCATCTAAAGAAAAATTCGTTCCCTCGAAAATCAGTACTTCTGTCATAGCAACATCCACGTTTGACAATACCTTGTTGATTACCATACCAACGGAGAGTTTGGTCATCACCGAGGCAACTAACCATAAATAAATTAAGCAGCCCGACCAAAGTAGGTACTAGGAACTGAGTAAAGTTGGTACCAGGAACTAATTACGCCACGTCTATTGGTACCAGTCGCCAAGAACTTACTTACGTCCCAGATGACAAATGAACATTAAACAGCGGTTCCTGCGCTGGTGAGGTTTAGAAAAAGTTGTACCTTTTAGAAAAGGGAGACAAATTCAGAAACACAACAACTGAAAGACCTTAGACACATAGTGCAAAGGAAAATATAAGATATAACTGCAGACATTCAGAAATTTTGGCCACTAAATTCAAACCTATAGCAACCCTAATTCGATTATACACATCGACTAAAATGAGGGCTAGTCCCATTCTACACAAATAAAGGTAGAAATAACATTTAACAGATAGGTGCAGTAAACATCCAACATTACAGAAAACACTTCAAATCTTGTACATATATTTTCCGTACGTGTGAAAGGTGACACAGTTATACCAAGAGGCAAATCCGATGGATAATTACAACATAATGCAAAGTTAAGAAAAGGGGGTATTGTCTCCAAACAAACAGTATATGATCTTAGCTAAGAAGGTAAGTCATTTTGTGAAACGTAGCGGTGAACCTGAGATTTGAGGGCAAACTCGTGCGTAAGAAATATGTAAATCATCACATTTGAATGAAGCTGAAAACCGAAGAAACATTGCTTACTCTGTTAGCGGGTTCCCCACGAGGAGACCAAAGGTCGAGCACGTCCGCTCACTAACATGGTCAGATGCTACCTCGCTCCCACAGAAGAAGCGGGGTAAGACCGAGAAACGGGAAATGGTGCAACCACGAAAAAGAACCAATCAGAATGGAGAATTCAACTTCGAATTTCACATTCACCAATTACATTTACTTTTGTTTTAAATTTTATTTATAATAAATGTTCGAGAAAAGTCAAAATCTCTCCCAGATCTGCGGATGAGGTACAGACCGTTTCACAAATTTTGATAAAAAACGAAAATATTAAAATCCACAAATTAATGATAATTTTGATAGAAAATAAACAATACAATAAAATAAGAATTTTCAAATCAATTCTGTCTGCTGTCCTTATACTGCCACGCTTTCACTCTAGCCAAATTCTGATAGCTAACACAATGCTGTCAACAGCAAAAACAAATAACGGATAGTTAAGAAACTATGGAAAAATTTGAAAATGAGTTGAAACATTAGTTAAAGCCACAAAACTATGTACTGCACATATTAATGGAGACTGGGTCTGATAAACTAATGAAAGTTCGTTGGACCGTTCTTAACGGAGACCGATTTGAATATTTTAGTTTCAAAATGGAAGCAATAACTGCATTTATATACCATGTTACAAGCACAGCAATATGTGCCTAGCCCAGAGCCAAACAAACGTAAGAACGAAGCAATTAACTTTGCAGGAGAGCGATAAAACATCATTTCGCTGACATTTCGAGCAAATCCATACAATGATTAGTAGGATTTTATATACTTTTTGATTTATATGCTTTATGATGCCATTTATCATGCTTTTTATCATTATAGACTTTTTAAATGTCAAATATTGAGAAAAAGGACTTACGATTGTTCGGCTGTAAGCAGATTTTATTTTATGTTGCATTTTGCTCCGAGTCGTATGAACATAACTCAATACAACGCTAACCAAACACGCTGATCTTTATTTCATACTCTTGTGAAATATTTGAAAGTAACTAAAACGTAAATAAATGTAATTTACAGTTAAAAAATCAAAATTTTAAGTATGTGTACAATTATTACAGATGTACATCTTGATCCTTTTTTGTTCCAGATAAATACGAAATGGGAACTTTCCCATAATTTAGGAAACACCGACATCAACATGATTCTACCTAAATCTTTCAGAATCAGGGTAATCTGGCTTAACGGAGCTCCATGTAGTACGGCAACATCGTCATGAGATCACGATACTTAGCGCTGCTACTCAGTCCGCACGATGGGTTGTTGGTTAGGAAGCACAGCAGATTTCCTTTTACATCTCCTCAGGTCTACTTTCTTGAACTCTTTGCAGAAATCAGTTTTGTAGTATTTCTCAGTTCATTTCTCCTAACTCGTAGCCACACCACTGAAGGAATATGGAAATTATTTCCATTCTCATTATTTTAACGGTCCAGAATTACTGGTCAATGAGCTGAAATTAAAAAGTCATGCAACTCCATCCTTCTTGTCAGAAAGGGAATCTTGTCATTACATTTCCAGATTGTATTGCACCCAGTAATAATAATAATAATAATTTCGTGTGGCTATTTCTAGCAGAGTTGCAGCCCTTGTAAGGTAGAACCTCCGATCGGGGTGGGCGGCGTCTGCCATTTGTACGTAACTGCGAGTTATTGTGGTGGAGGATAGTGTTATGTGCGGTGTGTGAGTTGCAGGGATGTTGGGGACAGTACAAACACCCAGCCCCCGAGCCACTGGAATTACCCAATGAAGATTAAAATCCCCGACCCGGCCGGGAATCAAACCCGGGATCCTCTGAACCGAAGGCCAGTACGCTGACCATTCAGCCAACGAGTGGGACATTGCACCCAGTCATTAGAGGTCTAACTCTTTTCATACTCAGGAATTTATTTTCTAGCCCTATCTTTGACACTGTGTACACCATCGACTTCCATGTGAGTATTTGACATTAAAATAAGCTTATGGGTTAGCTTCTTTATATTTGAACATCCCTGAAGCAACCATAAATACATCAAAACCTTCATGATGTTTCGGTTTTGTCCTGTGCAATTTTCTCTACAATTGGTCAGCGTATCAACTTCTTCCTTAGTAAGAATGGATTATGTGATGCATTTACACTTGCACGAAGGCTTATAATTTCCCCCTTTTTCCCTACAGTTCTCTCTTCCTATATTATACATCAAGATTTGTCGTGATACAGGATCATGAGCAGTGTAATTTAGAGTCTACAACTTAAGCAAATAAAAGCTGCAGGAATTAGTCAGATTAGGAGTAGATAAGCTCTTTTGTACATCTTCCATCACAACGGCATGGTTGTTGTTTCCCGGTGGTCAACAAGGTACCTTTTTTGATGTTTTGCTCTCCCGTAATGGCTTTCATATGCTAGATACCGTAAAATGTGTTGTTCGATGACTTCAATCACATTCTCAGATGTTTTATTTGTTGGGATGTGATGAACTCGTAATTCATGACTCACCATTCTGACTTCTGAAGATTTCTTGAGAGAATTTTGAACAAATATTTCAGATAATGTCAGAGTTTTTAGAAAGAATATCTTACAAAGATTTGCTTTTGTGGAGAACAATAATTCACTGTTTGAGCAATACACTGATCCGAGTAAAATGCTATCTGATAATGGACTTAGTTGCACCACACTGTTCCATACTGAGAGACAAAGGGAAATAACTCACACCAGTGTGGACTTAAAGTCTTCCTAGAAACTCAAATCCAACAGGATCAAGTGGCATCCATTACCATTCGGCTCTATGAAGATGTGGAGTTACTACCTATTTTTTATTTTAGGAAACGTCGTTATTAAAGTTCTTCGAATTTACTACTCACGGCATCTAATATACCACAGATAACTGTACCAAAAACACTAATGAATGAAAGAAAAGAAAGCGAAAATTGGAGGTAAGCTCTGGGCTACAAATAGCTGTATGTTATACTATTCATGTGTAATAATTCATTTGTGAGAAAATATCGAGGTATTTATATTATTATATCTCTCTTCTGGAAGTGCCATATCCTCAACGGACAGTGATGGTAAGTCTAGTCCAGGCCTCCCTACTAACAGCAGCTATTTCTCGTTACGCATAATGTGGCCAAAGAATGCTTTCTTCCTTTCTTCGACGATCTTCGTTACTCCTAAATTGTTTTCTCATATTATGCACAACCACGTAGGTCATTACGTGATACAACCAGGATATTCTGAGCATAAACGATAACACCAAAGATGAAAGGCAGTTAACCGTTTGATTATTTCGTCCGTGAGTGTCCAGGCCTCCTCATCGTAATACAAAGTGGAGAATGCCCAACACTTAAAGACACGAGTTTACATAATACTTTCTTCATCCGATGGAAATGTCGCCCGTGCTTTTCAACTTGGATTCTTTTTCTTGATATTGGTCCCATCTCTCATTATTATCCGGGAAATACTTTCAGGTGCCATGATGTAAACATATGGGCTGTAATTAAAAAGTAAGGCTTTGTTATATTTGCGTGTTCAAACTTTATATCTTCGTCATAAGAATCTGCCAGTTATTTTAGAACGTTGAAATTCAGTTCACTTGTGTTCTAAAGGAGAGCGATAATCATGGGTTAAATCATGGCCAGGAATACGCTGGGAAGTACGCTCAAATGCTAGTACACTCATATGAAAACATGTTAGGGAAAGGTGAAGATAATGGAAGAAAATAAGCACAGAGAGGTTATGAGCCTGGGTTTGTCTAGGTAACTCGTTAAAGAAGACGTGGTTTCGAAGGAACGGAGATTACTGAAGCTTAAATTAAGTCGAAGTGATGAAACACGGAAAGGTTGCTAGCATATATAAAACTAGGAAGTGTTATTCGACGTCGATTCTATACTATTCAATTTACCATGGCTGCTGTCTGTGTGTTGCGCTGTCAGTCATATTTGTGAAGTTTGTGAATAAGTGTTGTCATATTCTATTGTGCCAATACCTATGAACCATTGTAAGACAGTCATGTTACCAGTTCTATTCGTGGTATAAGTGAAGGGTGGACCACGGTCTCCTTCTTAATTCCTTGGGAATACTGCCATTAGCATACACGAACAATTGTTAATTCATTGGAACTGTGCCTTTATTGGATTATGTGGTAATAGCTCTGCAAGTACCATCGAGTGTGCCAGGTTGGACGGCAAGCCACTTCAACAATTACTATGCCCATCAGGCAGGGGATGGTGGCACCTGGAACCGCACAGGAGTAGATGGTGGGTGGTGATATGCGCGCCAGCACAACACGACACGGGTTTGGTATCTGTTTCACAATGACATATCCGGAGTTTCAGGACGTGAGAATCAAACTCAGCGACGGAAGCAGCGAACAACTGGAGTAAGTAACCGACCATTCCAAAGGTGGGAAGTAAAGGGAAAATTCAAAGGGGAAAAGAGTATTAGGACTGATGTGATTCACGCAGGACACATTGTAAGTTATCGCTTCTAAAATTTTTATATGCTCTTTCTTTGGTAATACAGAAAATAGAGTCAAACAGTTAGTTAAAGTTATTTATGTTAACCTGAATGCATGCTCCTAGTATCTCCTATAATTTTGAGACGGTATTAGGTAAGGCTCAGTCGACAGGATCTCCAGTCATTATACTCGAGTTAGACCTCTACTGGAAATTCCTATTATTATTAATATTCTGAATCGGGAGCTCCTATGGTCACCTCTTGCGTCCATTAACCTGCACATTCGGCAAATTATAAATTATTATTAACATATTTGATTTATTTGGAGATATTTCATTTCTTTGGAAGTCACCAAGTTATAACCACATTCAGTTGCAATACAAGTATTATATTATTATTATTATTATTATTATTATTATTATTCGTATAGTCCTACAATGGACCGCGTGGTTCTTAACTCTGGTGAGCTTTTCTCTTCTTCTTAGCCCAGTATTCCTTCATTCTAACGCTATGGATGTCTTAATTTCCTTGAGTCGATGTATTATTTATTTATTTATTTATTTATTTATTTATTTATTTATTTATTTATTTATTTATTTATTTATTTATTTATTTATTTATTTACGCGATTGCTCCCCTTACGGAGAGCGACTAAACTTGAATACATAATATCATTTTTGGGCATTTTTCCTCTTTTCTTACCAAAATCTCGTCCTCCTCTAAGAATGCTTCTTCTTCCGCTCCTCTGTCTTTTCCCATGTTGTAGTAATATTATTGACTCAATTTTTTTCATTTGTGATTTTATTTCGGCGCTCGGTGCGGTCCTCGAGATTCGCTACGTTGATCTGTTGTAGGCTCCTCTGAACCTCTTTTAGCCATTCCCTCGGCGTCTCCGAAGACCTTAAAAAGTAGTTAGTGGGACGTAAAACAAATAACATTATTATTATTATTATTAGCCATTCCGTACCGCATTTACTGTTTGGTACGATGCTGAGTAGTTTCTTTGCCGTTCTGGAGTTGTCCATTCTCTAAATGTGTGTCTGCAAATCTTTGCTCGGCGTCTTCTGATTTTATCCGTAGTGCTGTTTATCTTTCCATAGAGGTAATTCTGCGGGCTCTTCATCCACACGTCATTTGTCTTTACTGCCCAATAAATTTTCCGAATAATTTTTTGTTCATGTTTTTCTATGTCCTTAATTTTAGAATGGCCGTCGACCACCATTGTTTTGGTTGCATAGTCTTCTTGTGGAAGAATTAGTGGAGCAATTTGCATCTATCGAAATTCTTTTCTTGTTGTAGTGAGCGCACGTTAGCATGCAGGCCTCCTGAAGCTTGGTGATTCTTTCTTCATTGGCGATTCGGTTTAGTCCCGAGGACTGTGTACTTTAACCGAGGCATTTAAAATTACTTGTGCGATTTTATTCTATTGTGTGATTAAAGGGGATTTAATTTCTGGCTGTCTTTCCATATACTGGATTTTCTCCTAAGAGATTTTTAGTCCGGTTTTATGCGCAATTTCATATAGTTTTTCCACTGCGTGTATCGGTTCAGTTCTGTTGTCTGTAATAATGGCAATGTCCTCCACGAAAGCGAGACACTTGACTATAATTCGGTTCTCATTATGATACTTAGTATGATGCTCTTTACATGACGTTCCCATTCTCTAATGTTCTTTTCTAGGACAATATTGATAAAGGATAGGGGATAGTCCGTCCCCCTGTCGGAATCCAATTTTGTATTTCAAAGGCTCCAAAATTTCTTCCACGAATTTCACTTTGGACACTGCTCTTGTAAGTGTCTGTTCAATGATGTTTCTAGTCTTTCTGTCTACCACGAAATCTTCCATAATGATGATGATTATTATTATTATTATTATTATTATTATTATTATTATTATTATTATTATTATTATTATTATTATTATTATTATTATTATTAATTTTTATAATGTTACTAATCGCTTCAGAGTGATCATGCGCATCTATTGAGAGGACGGAAATGAAAAAAAAAGCAGGCGAGTCAGGAGAAATTAGCACTCAAAATTTCGCTGTTAGGGGAAAGAACTAGGGAAGTCAAGCACAAAAACTGCTTTTTCTCAATTGTACAAATATTGACTCTCCTGCTTTTTCTGCTGACACCTTATTGTCACCCAAGAGCGGCTGTATCTTATTTAAGAACATGGTGCTCCCTTCCCGCGCCTAGCCCTTTCCTATCACTTCGTGGCCACAAGATCTACCTGTGTTGGTGCTACGTAAAGCCAATCGTAAGAAAATGTGACCCAAAGGTAAGACAAGAAAATTGTGTACATTTACTGCATGTTATGACCACTCCTGAAAGTACAAAATAGACTAAAATGTGTCTTCATAATGTTTCTGTTTAGTATCGTACTCAGATTCAATGATCATGATTTGATCGTTTTTATTATTATTATTATTATTATTATTATTATTATTATTATTATTATTATTATTATTATTATTACTAATCTCAACGTCAACGGTATTTTTTAGTTTGTTTGTTCTGATGTATTTGTGTAATCAAACTGCCATTACTTGTGTAACGAAATATATGGTAGATCAATTCTTTAAGTACTCTCGCGGTATTTTGAGTTATTTATTTGGCAACACTGTTGTGCCGATAGATTTTCGCTAGTCCTTCACTCACCACATGTTGTCACGGTTGCACGAATCTTCGCTCGAACGCGTTGCAAAATAAAAGTTTCCTTGTTCTCAATAACAGCACGGAGAAGGTCACGGTGCAAGAAAAATTCTCCGCAGTGAAATGTACACAAGTTCGTGTTTAATTTTGGAGAAGATGGTGCTTAATGTGCTGTATTCAACATGCATGTGCGACGTGCTCCAATAGCTGTATCCAGCACTAGTTGCTCTGCATGAACACTGTGGTGTAATTCAATTCCATTACTGAGTAACGTGATCAATATTGTATTTGTTAACGGTAAGGTGATAATAGTCCTGCTGTGATGCCATATTGTTCATTAGTGTTGAGCCCCTCCTTCATTTAATAATAATGGCGTGATCTTCCGTGCCGAGCCGGTATTGAGATTGACCATTTCATGCCCCCTGAAGCAACAGCTTGGCACAGTTAGCTTATCTCCTCTTGCATGCAAACACTCAAACATATGATATCCTTGAAACACCTCTCAAATTCTAGCATAACCTTTCCTTTGTCTCATCTTAGTTGCACAGCACTTACTCCACTACTGATATTGTAAATCATATCTCTATCTTTGTACCACTGCATCTTATTGTAAATAAAGCTCACATATATCTACAACCCCCTTAGAGAAGAGGCCACCTCCCCGCATCTCTCCTTTTCTATATATCACCTTTTACCCATCCTCTTCCTCTAACGCATCTCCTTTCCCCGTCCAATCTCTTGGCCAGAGGTGGCCTGCCCCACCCCTTGAGGGTCAGGAATGAAAACGTTCTCGAACGAACGAAATCAAATTCTTTGCAAGACATTTCCTTGTTTCTACTGTTATTCCCCCTGCTGTTTTTGACGTATATATAAATAAAGCTCTTACTATCTGTGGCGAATTTAGGGCTCCTGCGCCTTTCTTACTTATTACTTATTAATACTATGAAATTAAATGGTGTATGGCTTTTAGTACCCGGAGATGCCAGGACGAGTTCGGCTCGCCAGGTGCAGGTCTTTTGATTTGACTCCCGTCGGCGGCTTGCGCGTCATGATGAGGATGAAATGATGATGAAGACAACATATACACCCAGCCCCCATGCCGGAGAAATTAACCAATGTTGGTTAAAATTCCCGACCCTGCCGAGAATCGAATCCGGGACCCCTGCGACCAAAGGCCAGCACGCTAACCATTTAGCCATGGAGCCGGACTATTAATACTATGAAACTGACAAAGTTAAAACACTATGAACTACAAATAACACTGATTGTTAAGACAAAAATGTGAATATATATACACAAACAAGAAAGGAAAAAAGGAACTCCCTACATAATACAGATATGAAAAATACTGACTTCAATACAACAACTCAAAGAAATGCAAAAGTAAAAATTATAGTAAGCTTAGCCTAATAAAGATATAAAATGAAGATTGTGTTCTTGCAATACTAGATATAAATTAAATACTGAAATTACCATAAGTCCGCCTCTGTGGTGTAGTTGTTAGCGTGATTAGCTGCCACCCACGGAGGCAAAGATTCGATTTCCGGCTCTGCCACGAAATTTTAAAAGTGGTACGAGGGGTGCAACGGGGTCCACTCAGCCTCGGGAGGTCAACTGAGTAGAGAAAGGTTCGATTCCTTCCTTAGCCATCCTCGAAGTTGTTTTTCGTGGTTTCCCACTTCTTCTCCAGGCGAATTCCGGGATGGTACCTAACTTAACGCCACGGCCACTTCCTTCCCTCTTCCTTGTTTATCCCTTCCAACTTTCCCATCCCCCAACAAGGCTCCTGTTCAGCATAGCAGGTGAGCTGTCTGAGTGAGGTACTGGTCCACCTTCCCAGTTGTATTCCCACCAAAGTTTTACGCTCCAGGATACTGCCCATGTGGCGGTAGAACACAGCAAGGAGGACAGATGGGAAAATCAAAGTGAAAATCCTGGCACAAGTATGTGGAAACAGTGCCAAACTCAGCTAGGGTAGTTGTGGCCACCAATCCACGCTCTCCTGTTGGAGGTACTTGGTCCACCTTTTTGGCACCTCCTATGAAAGACAGAGGATACCGCGGATGTATTCTATTCTATGACTCTTCCTCCCTCGCCCCAACAACAGGGAGTAGAACAGGATAGTCCAAAGACTCTTCCCAAACAGATACAAGGTCAGTTGGCGCAATAGTGATTGATGCGTGCATCTGGTGGTGATACCATTACTCGAGAAGTGCGGTAAAATTACAGCTCGTGACATGTCAGTACGTACCATTTCGTCTGTATGAGATCTCTCGATATCTTAAGTTGTAAAGAGTATCAGTGGTCTTTAACTTTCATGTCTGTTTGTTTGTTCCATCATCACGGCGAAACGGCTGAGTAAATCTCGACCAAACTCCATATTTAGAGTATCCTCATCCAGGGGAATTATTATATATGGTTTATGAATCACTGAACAGACTGGTGGTTTATAAGAAAACCGGAACACTTTTCTTCAATTTTCTCTTATATTGTTGATTTTCTGTAAAATCCGTAGACTATGTGTGAAACGCCCCTTCATGTTAAACAACTTTTATTTTCTAAATCATTTCGCTTACCCTTCAAATACGGAGAAAATTACTATTTTCTGCGGATTTCATGCTGTGCACTGAGTGACCGACAGGCCGACAACGAACCTACCTGCTACCATGGCAAAGTCTCTAGCTGCTTGCCAGCAGGGAAGTACGGTTATGCAATTTTCGTCATCATTCCTGTAAATTCGTTGTCGTTCTTCGGTTAGAAGGCAAGAGAGACGTCAAACTGACATTCTGTGGTATATTTTCGGAATACCGTTGAAGGTGCAATCGTCTTCGATAGCATTAAGTATGGCTATTCATATTTCAGGAGTAACACGGAGTGTAGCCCATACTTCAGACCTTAAGGTGATTTCTGGCATATGCTATAATTTTACTGTATTTCACTTCTACTGATGTTTTCTGCCTTAATTTTCTGCCTCTGTTCTGCCTCTGTTCTGCCTCTTTAGGCATAAGTAATAACACCATACGTCTTCTTCATATCTGTTTCCTTTTGAATCTCTGTGTCTAAATTTCTCCTCCGTTAACGCTTTCTTAAATTCGTAACTCATATTATCACAATTTAGTAGGTCATTTTATTATTCCAATACATCCACTTAGTATTTACATATTTGTCCTACCCGGCTGTCCTCTGTTATTATTCTATTTTCAATTAATATTGACTTTCTTCACTGTATTAATTTCTGCCTTAATTTCTCCGTATGTATGCGAGTGCTAATCTCGAAACCTGGATACTCTTTCCTTTGAGGAAAAATTTCCAAAATTTTCAAATGTATAACTAACTGACTTCGAAAAATATCGAATTATGGACGCAATTTTAATGACCGTGCATACGTTCGTCTCGCAAGAACTGGTTGCTAAACGGTAAGTCTTATCAAAAAACGGACAACACAATGGCGGTTCAATTTGTAGGGATCTACAACGTTGGTCCTATGACTTTTTGTCATATCTCTGTCCCTTATACGTTAAATAGAGCTGCATTTATCGATTTTAATTTAATTTTGTACTTATGGTTTAACACACTCATAAGAAAGACAGAATAATAACATTTGGCACGCACATTGACACGACCAGTGGCCATATGTTTTAGCCAAATTTTATGATTCCAGCTGCCGCATTAGTATCCGAAAAATAAAAAAAGTAAATAAAGTAATATGTGAAAACTCTACCCAAATTTCACCTGTTCAATGATACTAACTCAATCTAACCCATAAATATAGGAGATACGAGAAAATCTCTTAGGACCAACTATGCAGAACGCTAAAAGTGGCGGAATCCGTTAATCGATATGTCGTATTGTTTAAAAGCAGTAAATCTCGAAATGAAGGTCTGCACTTTTAAACGTGCTCTTGCTTATCTATGTAAATAATTTCGTTTGTTGTTCAGTTTTTCATATACTGTATATATATCCGTTCATGTAAACTCATCAATGTTTTTAGCTTTCGTGTCTGTTTGTCTATGTGTTTATTTCACCATAACGGTTACCACGTCAACGCCTCTTGCTGCTTGCCAGCAGGGTAGGTACGTAATGCCATTTTCGTCAACATTCCTGTAATCTTGTGGTTGTTCCTTGAGTCGAAGGCGATAGAGATGTCAAGCTGCCATTCTGCAGATCTTTGCGGAATACCGTTGGAAGTTAAAATCGTCTTTGAATAGCACTAAGAGTGACTGTTACATTTGAACAGTACCGCGAATTGTAGCCTATTATATCACACCGTAAGTTGTTTCTGGCATTTGCTGTAATTTTTAATATATTTCTCTTCCACTTTCATTTCCTGCTGCATTTTCCTGCCCTTTCCTCTCCTCTTTAGACTTATGTAATGACACCATAAGTCATATTCTATCTGTTTACTTAAGGTTCGCTGCACCCCTTCTTAAATCTGTAACTAATATGATCACAATTTAGTGAGGGACATTTTATGTTTCAATACATTCCCTTGGTATTTACACACTTGTGCTATTCGTACGTCTTCAGTTATAATCCTATTTTCTGTTAATGACAACTTTGTTAAATGTATTACTTAATTATTTAATTTATCCGTCTGTATGCGAGTGCTAATCCCAAAAAACTGGACACTGGCGCTAGGAAATATGGAAATAAGGAATCAATTTTAATAACTGCGCAGGCCTTCGTTTTCTTTTTTTTGCTATTTGCTTTATGTCGCACCGACACTGATAGGTTTTATGGCGACGATGGGATTGGAAAGGCCTAGGAATTGGAAGGAAGCGGCCGTGGCCTTAATTAAGGTACAGCCCCAGCATTTGCCTGTTGTGGAAATGGGAAACCACGAAAAACCATCTTCAGGGCTGCCGACAGTGGGATTCGAACCCACTATCTCCCGGATGGAAGCTTACAGCTGCGCGCTCCTAACCGCACGGCCAACTCGCCCGGTGGCCTTCGTTTTGGGGTAACTGCTGGCTAAACGGTAAGTCATATCACCAAAAAGATTATAGAATTGCCGCTCAATTTGAAGACATCTACAACTATGGTCGTATGACCTTTTGTCGTATCACTATTCCTTGTCAGTTAGATAGAGCTGCATTGCGCGATTATAATCAAATCTCTAACTTGATTGTGACTGGCATTAGTAAAGACAGCCTGTCTTCATAATGCAAACTTCCCATCTCTATTGTGAATGGCATTTGGCAAGTGAGCCTGCCGTTGTAGTAGAAACTCATGAACTCGATTTTGAATGGCAGTAGGGAATATTAACTGTCATTATATTCCAAACAGAAGCACGGGATTTGCTAGTATGTAATAATATTGGTAGCGAAACTTGATTAAGTACGTGGAAAATGTGAAATATTAATGAACACTTCGAAATTTACCGAATTATATTAACATCTTAATTTAAGGAAGATTAAAGCACACCGCAAATAGAAGAGAAAGGATATTTTAAGCGCAGAACTAGTGTAAAAGAGCCTGCATACCAAACAAGACAGCCGAGAGCCATTAGCCCCTGAGCTATGGAATTAGATACGCCAGACAACTGTCACGAAGAAGTAATCTAATCGGTGAAGATTAGAATTAGCACGATTTGACGATACTTGCAAAAGGATAGCACTGGAAAATAATTCTATACTTAAATTCTACGCAATATATTAAACAATGTTGCGTCACGTTTCCCGTTTCACGTGTTAAATATTACGATACTAAGAATAGTGTTGTTAACATACAATTACTTGATAGCAAATGCCGTGTTTAGATTAATTGACTGGTTATATCCACATCTTAACTCATAATTATGTCATAGAATGTCTAATTTATTAATTTACGCAACTATTGAAATATATTTTCTGTGTCTCTGGGGTGCGGTAGTTGTTCAGTTGATTCTTTATAGACGTGTCCTTAAGCTTAGTTGCAGTCTGTTATAAATTTCAACATTCAGTCGGCAAATTCTTATGAATGAATGAGGAGATTCTATTACCTTTATCGGACAGTGAAACTGAGAAAATCGAGAAATTCAGAAAAAGTCTATCTGAATGAACATACGGCGTTGACGGTGATTATTGCCCTGTAAATCCCTGGGCAACCATTCTTTTTAATACTAATCACAATAAAACAGGGCGTTTTCCGATTCTTCGAAGAATGAATCCTTCGGGAAAGAAATGGAAGGGAATGAAAATGAACGATTCCTTAGGTCCCGCCGGCCGAATACCGTCGGAATCACAAGAAAATAAGAGTGGAGTAAGCGAAGACTGATGAAAGCGAGCAGCTTGGTACAAGTGGGTATAGCAATGCCATGTCTTGCTGGGGTCCTTGTGGTTCCCCTTTTAGGCAGCTTTCACGACTGATAATCAATCAATCAATCAATCAATCAACCAATCAATCAATCAATCAATCAATCAATCAATCAATCAATCAATCAATCAATCAAGAACTGCATTCATGGCGGTCGCCCAGGTGGCAGATTACCAGTCAATTGTTGACCTAGCTTCTTCGTAAATACTTTCAGCGAACATTTCCCTTGATACTATATTCCAAAGTCTCACTCCTTGACCTATAAATGAATATTTTCCGCAATCTGTCCTCTTGATTTAAAACTTTATCTTCATATTATGATCCTTACTACTTTTAAATGCTCCACACAAGATTATTCTTCTACTTACGTCATTCGTCGCGAACTCTCCACTGACAGCTCGAAACATACCGCATAGTCGAGCATCTCGTCTCCTTACTTCGAAGTCTTCCCTGTCCAAAGTTTTCAGGATTTTTAGTAACCCTACTCCTTTGTTGGAAATCACCCAGAACTAATCGTGCTGCGATATGTAAGAAAAGATAAAGGTGCACAGGGAATACTCTGGAATTTATTAAGCCTATGACGGATTTCTGATGCCGAGTTTAGAGGTAATGAAAAACGCAAACTTGATAATAGAAATTAAGGTCTTCACAATGTGAAGCTAGGACTCCGCCGATAAGAGAACGGTTTATCTAATGAGGTTATACGAGAACAAACGGAACTTCCATCCTCAATAACGTGTTAGCAGCTGGTATTCGAGCGATTGTAGATATCACGCTTACTTTTCATTGCTGTGGTTGAACCTCAAATTCTCGTGTAATTTTTAGCGGTATTTCCGTGCACTCTCACGCCTAGTGGAATCCACTACAGTAAATCATATTTCATGCCCATTTGTTGGTGTGAGTTCCCCGGCAGTCACAATCATACATAGTGCAGCGTGTGGCTTCTCTCCTGATACGGCGGAAGTTAGAAATAAAATCAACGTTTAACTTGCGTTTCTCCATAAATAAATTTAAAAAACTGAAAATGATGTATTCAGTCGGCAGCAGTGCGGAAGTCTTTTATGTGACTCCAGCACTTTCATTTGAACCCTCGCCTTTCTGTTTTCTTCCTTGTACCTCCAGAACCCGCCGTTGCATTCCACCCCACACTTTCCGGTTCACCATGGGGTTGTGCGGGTATTATGCGACTTTATATATCACTTTAAGTAGGTGTGATTTTATGTCAGTGATAATAATAATAATAATAATAATAATAATAATAATAATAATAATAATAATAATAATAATAATAATAATAATAATAATGCTGTTATTGTTGCTGATGCAGCCCTGCATGCCATCCAAACCTGTGGTAACCTTTTCATTTGTATGTAACTACTACATTCTATATCTACTCTAATCTATTTGTGTAATCATACCTTGGTTTACTTCTGCCGTTTTTACCGCCTATACTTCCCTCAAAAACTACCTGAACAAGACCTGGGTATCCTAAGATGTGCCCCATCAGTTTGCCCCTTCCTCTTGTAAAATTTCACCAAACAATTCTCCTCTCATCAGTTCGATTCAGTATCTTTTCATTTGCAATTCGATCTACCCATCTCACTTTCAGCATTCTTCTGTAACACCACATTTCAAAAGCTTCTATTTTCTTTATTTTCTGAGCTAGTTATTGCCCATTGTACACTTCCATACAATGCCACACTACAGACGAAGGACTTCAAAAACGTCTTTCTAATTCCTATATAAATGTCCAAAGTGAGCAAATGTATTTTCTTAAGAAAGGGCTTCGTTGCTTCTGCTGGTCTGCATTCATTGGTGATTCTACTACCTAAGTAACAATATTTATCTATTTCCTTAATAATAATAAGAAATAGCGCAGAGGGGGAATATGGACTGAAGGGAGAAGAACGTAACGTTCTGAAAGAATGCAGGCACTGTGGAGAAAGAGGAAGTAAGAAGGAAGTGAAGTGGTATTGGCGAGGTCCTAAGTTTGGCCGGTTCGCAAGAAAGAAAATAATATTAACTCCTAGTTAAATGGTTACCGTGCACGTTTGTGGTCATATGGTTCCTGGGTTCGATTCCCGGTAGGGTATGGAAATTTAACCACCATTGGTTAATTTCGCTGGCACGGGGGATGAGTGTACGTGTTTTCTTCATCATTATTTTATCCTCATCACGACGCGCAGGTCGCCTACAGGAGTCAAATCATAAGACCTGCACCTGGAGAGCCGACCATGTCCTCGGACACCCCCGGCACTAAAAGCCATACGCCATTCCATTTCATAATATTAATAAAAAAACAATCGGCATTGCAAGAAGTGTTAATTTAAGCAACTTGTTTGCAACCAATTCAGAATTCATTGGTGTGCTGTGAACTGTTCCGATGTTATTTGATGGTGCCGAAGGACTGTCGACACTAAAGGCCTCAACGAACCGAAATCAGACTTTTGGTATTTGGATGTATCGAACAGGTGCACCATGTGTCTTAACCCTCGCAAGTAGTCGGTTCTTTTCATATCCTCCAAACTGAAAATAATAATATACAAAATTGAGTCCACAGAGGGAAATAATCATTTAATTCAATCGACTGCAAATGTTAAAATTCATTCAAGCCCTTTAAGGCCTTTTCCGAAAACTTAATTATTGACATAAAAGCCAAAGAGAGTATTTTATACAAGTGGATGAACATAATTTCTCTCGTGCAGCGTCGCTGAAATGTCCTCTAAAGGATGCTTACCGTGGTGTCTCAAGGCGCAATAGCTGCCAGCGTCTTGATAATGCGTCGTAATCCAACTGAAGAGCCCGCTGCCACACTGGGGAGAAACGCTGGTCATTTGAAGAATGGAAAGGCCTAATGAGTATGATGTTTTTTTAAATTAAAGTATGAAGGCTTTCACGGCCGGTGTCAATGTAATAAAAATCTTCCGGGCTATTATGCCGTGGTCCACTCCTCTCGCTACTTCCAGACGTTTCGACTACTGCAGTATAAAATAAGAACAAATATTGGATGATTGTCACCAGCATTCTGTGAGGAGACAAAACTCTTAGCAGTTCGGTCTACTGCGGGCGTCGGCTTTCCGCACGATCTTTCAGTAGGCTCCTTTATCGTTCGCAACTGTCCACACTTCTTCACTCTAAGTCCCTTCACATCCTCTATGAAAGCATGAATCCATCGGAGTTTGTCTCCTTCTTCCCTCGGCGGTGTACCTTTCTTAAACATTTTCTTTAATATTTCCTCATCGTTAATTCCCTAAAAATACATTGATCATTTTAGTCTGTGCAGGTCTGTACCTATTTATGTACTGTGTGTACATTGAAATCTCAGCCGAATGCTGTTATAAACGCAACCCCTGCCACCGTGAGCCAAGGCATCGTTGAAGACATGTGCATAGAAAATGAGGCGGTACTTCTCGTCTCGACTGTACGGCGGGTCTGCAGATTTACCAGGCGAGTATTTGTCGTTCCTCAATAGCTCGACAATTACAAAAGCTACTTAAACAAAATTCTGTATGTTTAATTCATGACCATTTATGAAATAATATTCCACTTTTTAAGCGACTGTAGTAATTATGTGTGAATCTATTATTAAATTTGAATATTAATAGTTGCAATCAAATGGCCTGTACACTTTATGTACTACAATTCATTGAATAATTCCGTGATATTTTTGCTTAAATAATTTGGAAGCCAAATACACTTTAGAAACTTGAAGACATGCTTTTCAGAAATAATTATAACTACCCTTCAAGCCTTTATTAATTTTTGCTTTTGCAATATTGTTCCTAGATAAATGTAGTGTATTTCTGTCAAAGGAAATATCCCACAACATGCGCTTAATGTAGAAGATGATCTGCAGGGGGACCAATAAATAAATAAATAAATAAATAAATAAATAAATAAATAAATAAATAAATAAATAAATAAATAAATAAATAAATAAATAAATAAATAAATAAATAAATAAATAAATACATCAGCACTCACCTGCATTGAATCCCAGCTCTATTTTCTCGTCCTTCCTATTTTTAAAAACTCTTTTCAGGGATATTCGTCTACTAACGTCATTCCACGTCATCTTTCCATTGCCAGCTCGAAATATACCGCTTAGTTAAGCAGCTCGTCACTTTACTCGAAGGATTTGCCAGTCCCAAGTTTTGAACGTTTCCGGAATACTGCTATTTTGTAGGAAACACACACAGAATTAATAATTATGATTTCTTTTGACTCTTCTCCAGTTCCCGAGCGAAGTATTCCTAGCAAACACTGGAACCATGGTTTGACTACAATATAGGCACTCTTCCTTTACTGATATGATAGGAAGTTATCTCTCTCAATGTATGACGAGTTATTACTTTGTCCTAATTTGGTACAAGTGCGTTATTTGCACACAAACGCTATCCAATTGAGACTTTTAACGCTAATTTTCATACAAATATTTTCAATCTAAAAAGTTATTAATGTCATTTCGTAGTTGAAGAGACAACACCTTGTGTGTCACAATGCTCTTCTTAGTCATTATTCTCCTTAAGACTGGTCACGCCACCCAGCCACAAGTGGATATGCAGTCCATCAGAACAATCTTCATTGTGATCGTTTTCCTGTGCATATGTGTAAAGAAAAATAGTCCTTACAGTACCGCACTCTAGGAATGCATGTTCGCATGACGTATTTACGTATTTATCAAATGTTGGACAATATTCAAGGAAATAAATATTCGGACATGAAAAACTTGGTGCAGGACAGGCAACAGTGGAAGAGGTTCATACCATGACAAGACCTGCCATATGGCAGAATACCTAGATATATATAGACAGCGTACTGTGTTTATGGTTCGTATTCCTTTACACTTTCGCATAGATCAGAAGCGATCTACATTGTTTGGATGAGGAGAAGAGCAGGATCGCAATGGCCTAAGAAGCATACCCTTGAGAAGAGATTAGTGAAGCGTTTTGTTTGGAGCGTTGATCTTTATGGGTATGAGACTTGCGCTTTGAGAAGGGAGAAAGGAAGAATACTGAAATCTTTTGAAATATGAATATGGAGGAAATGGATAATATCAACTCGCAAGATGATTTAATGAATGAAGTAGTATTGGAAATATTAGGTGAAGAAATGAAGACAATACTGGGAACCATTCCTAAGAGATATAATAATTAGTTAGGTCACTGTTTATGAAGGAAATTTTTTTTAACAGAGGAACTGGAAGGAAAAGTTGCAGGGAGAGGAAGAACGAGCCCTCGGATGATGGACAGTGTGAAACTTAACGGAAGATACTGGAAAACTAAAAGGTGCCCTTGGAAAATCCATTGGGAAACCTGTGATAGGCAGAGAACCGATGATGTTGATGATGAAGATGATGATCATGATGATGATGATAGGAAAATGAACACAAAGAATGTTTTGTGACCGTTCGTGTGGGACGCCTGGTTCGAAGATATTAATAAATTTCATAATGTGCTCAGCTAGAATTCAGTGGTTTACATGACCCTCCACTCAGGGCATGGCCCTTCGGAGAGAAAGCGGTCACATCCTATCAATAGTTAATCCGATAATGATCCAACATCTGTTCAACACACTAAGTTCACTTAAATTAGGCATAAAATGAGAATTGCAATGATAAATTGGAAGGATAATAACTTTAATTAAAATAAAATTAACTATAATCAGACAACTGGATAAGCAACGGAATAACAAATATACTCGTGCATTATCAATCGCACTGCACTGGAAAATCAAGTCCTTCTTGAAAATTGTCAATCATTAAATTCAAATCTCATCATCGCACAACACTTTGATTCATTTAAATAATTATGAAATATAATGGAAATCAGCAGTTTTAGTCTCTTTTCCTTCATCTTGTTTGTTCATTCCCTCACATTTATTAGCCGAACCTGTCCTCCCTGCTCTACCTTTTTCTTTCCTTTTGCTTCATTATAACCACCTAACTAACTTAATAATAACTTGAATTTCATAATGGCTCTTTGATAAACACCGAAAAACATTCCAAATACACAACAATAACATTATCATTCCATAATTAGGTAACTGCATCTCATCATCCAACCTACGGCATCGCATGGCTGTACCTGAAATCAAGTATTAACTACCGACATATACAAGGAAATAATCAAATGCCAGAAGGTCGGCGTTGCATCTGCATCTCTCCAACCTGCTGAGAAACAACTCTACATCACCAACTTACTACCTCAAGCAATGCTACAAGTGTTGATATACAGTACAGGTGTCAATAATCTCAAAATCCAGCTAACGTTCGAATAGCTTGTTGAAGATCCTACTTATGTGTTCACTCAAAATATTCCGCTATTTATGTGATATTAAACTTAACTCATGTCAGCTCGTATGCCTAACCCATCTCTTCGTACGCATTCAATCAATGCTAAATAAATCGCTCATTTATCATACTTAAATATACGCGGCGGAAATACCTTTCAATAACACAATCCTAACCTACTGGTCATCTCGAAGAATTAATCTATTACCGCAATACACAATTCAATAAACCATCCACTAATTATACCGTCAACTATACCTTTAGATGACCCTACATATTTACGCTACACAATATACACCGCATAATGAAAACAATCATCATTCCCTAAATAAACGAGCAAACGTCATTGAAGAGCTTCCCTATTATTCATATAACCAACACTGAATCTGATTAAATAAACACATCACAACACTCCGCGGAATTATTTATATCAAAGGATCACCACATCTGTTATCTCACACACTGGTACATTGAAACTTACCTGTAACATTCATGATCACTCATTCACTTCACAGTTATTCTATAATACGAAAACAACGCAGGAAAGATCGCCTAACTCAAATATCTTCCGACGGTGAACGATTTTCTAACATACGCAGACGTATAATACAACGTTAAACTAACACCGTTAACACGTTAGAATATTCAAGTTATTTCACTTTATTATTATTATTGATTTAAGCACACTAAGGATCGCTGGTGACTAGTTCTTCCTCGATGCTCTTCTTTGTTCCCAATATCTCTTGAGCCCTGCTGATAATTTCTCCTTTCTCTCCTGTGAAAGGGGCTTCCGACTTCTAGGAACTCTAGGTGGTGGGGTCCAAGACTGTACCATAGCACAAAATTTGGAACGATCTTCTATATCAATATCTGAAATCCCAGCCGAATCCAAGTTCTTCTGTACTTCATTAAGCCACAAGCTTCCAGTCTTGTAGCTTTTAACCAAAGAAAAGATCATCTTGGTAAGGCTGTTGCTGTCCATTCGTTGTAGGTGTCCATAGAACTTAAGCCTCCTACGTCGCATGCTGGTATTGGCTGATTCTAACTGTCGATACAGCTCAGAGTTCGATTTAAGTCTGTAGGTTCCATCTGGGAGCAATCTCGGTCCATGAATTTTCCTGAGGATACGTCTTTCGGCTTTCTCTAGATCATCCATGGTGCCTTTTTTGTTCATCAGGAGGGTCTCTGAGGCGTACAAAAACTGTGGTCTGACAACAGTTTTGTAATGACAGATCTTAGCATTTTTCGAAATGCACCTCTTATTATAATGGTTGTGGGATAGTTGGTACGCTGCATTGAGTTTTTTACACCTTTCTAGGATGGATGTACCGTCTCTACCATTGGGGTGGACCCATTCACCAAGATAGCGGAAGCGATTGACTTTCCCAATCGTTCCATGTATGGTCGTCAAAGGGGGGTTACCGGGATGCCGAGTCTCAAAGTACTTAGTTTTGTCATACGATATGTGTAATCCAGCCTTCACCGCTATCTCGTGCAGGGCTTCAATAGCAATGATAGCATCCTTAGAGTTGTTGGTTAGGATTGCAATGTCATCTGCGAATGCTAGGCACCTGATCTCAATCTTTCGAGTCCCGGCTCCAATGGCAACTGGTTTGATTTCTAGATTCCTCAGTGTACATTCCCAGTTCTTGATGACTTTATCAAGCACTAGATTAAACAGAATGGGTGAGAGGCCATCACCCTGCCGTACTCCAGTTTTTATCTTGAAAGTCCGAGATAGTTCTCCCCTGAACTTCACCTTAGATGTTGTATCCGTAAGAGTCTGTTGGATGAGGGTGCGTGTGTTGTAATCAACACCTCGTTCTTGCAGTACGGAGAAGAGTGTCTGGCGGTCGATGGAATCATAAGCTTTTTTAAAGTCGACGAAAACCACAGCGATGTTCATACTCCTTACTTGTTTTATCACCTGTGTGATATTAAAAAAAATCTACGTCTACTATAAGCAGCTACTAGTAAAGCAAAAAGGGCAAGGTTCGTCTACTCATCTGGTCTTCACTTCATCGTAAGGGTATTGGTAGTCAGGTTATTTTTCCAGCCATCTCATCCATTTCGGCAGAGCACGGATCTACCAGGATCCTATCAGTTTACTCGAACATTTTCTCCATATAGCTTTCCTGGTTCACAAATGTAAGTAACATCTTTGGCTTCAACCTGAAACTCGTACAGAAACAATTAGAACGAATTCATACAGATTTACAAGTCCACATTCATAGATTTATACTGGCCTGTATAAATTAACGTCGTTTAGAGCTATTTTAAGCTTGTTAAATATTATTTAGCCCTCAACTTTACCAATCTTGGGTGTTTAAATACGTGTACAAGAGCTGTGTTCACTATTTGCTTCTCGATCTTTTTCGTTATTCCAGAATTCGCCTAAAAAACAAAATTCTAACTTCATTATTTACAATAATAATAACAAGGTTGCTTTCCATGAACCAGAGAGCCACTATCTTAATTTCATTACATGTGATTTTGACATTTGAGGGACTCGTTATCACAGAGATTCTCAAAGGAACACACGCTACTATTGTTTATTCTTCTCCACATGAAGTACGTCACACCATACGCCTGTTAGATGGTTAGCTGCATATAATTCCAAGTCACTCCATGGCCTCCTTAACGTCTCTAAGACTAGATATGATGTCTGGCCTTTCTTCTTCTCAGTTGTTACCGTAATTATTTATTGATACCCGCTTGTGACTAAGCTGTTTTTCATGTGCTCCGCTGTATACCACAGGGTTCTGAGCTTGATCTTCCGATTCTTGTCCATAAGATCTACCATAAATTTGCGAGTTGTGTCGACTCATATATAGCGAACATATAAATTTGCCGTGCGTCGACAATTTATCTTACTTCCATGCCGTCCACATGCATCTATTTAACTTATGACCTTCAATGACTCCCTGTCATATAATTATATGTCATTGAAAGGTCATAATATGTAACTGAGAAGCGTGTCAAGTTTTAATGAAAGTAATGGATAGGAATAGCATTGTGAAATAGGAGGTACTGTTCTTTCACCTACGATATGAAAAAAAAAGTTATATGAAATTAGGAACAAATATGACAATGCACGACGTATCAAATAGCACATAGATTGAAATACTGGTGATAATTATTTGTTTTATGAGGTTAATGATAAAAGTACTTTGCGTAACGAAAACAATACATTAAATTATACCAACTAATAATCTATCCGTTGAGTGATGGCTCACTGACCAGTCCTCTAGAAGTGTATCTGTAGTTAACCTTATACTTCACCACAGCTTAATGAACTTAGTTTTGATTCTCTCGGACTTTCTCACAAGTAGCAAGCTGGTGCGCCATCTAATGTCCTTCCTGGAAGTCGTTAACGGCGTTCGCTCTTAATGTACCATGCGGCTCACTAACGTTAAAATAATGCATTGTTATGTTATTTCCATTGATATTTAAAAGCTGTATTCTGCACAGAAGCTGCGTAATACAAATACATCTAAGTACTTACTGCAGGATATAAAAACTCGTTTCAAAGTCTCATTTAAGTCGTTATATGAGTATTCATTCGTTAGAGTTTGTAATTTGTTTTTGTAATTGCCAAATAATTAGGAGCAACAATACATTACAGTTATAACCAAGTATAATAAAATCAAGCCATATTTTTCTTTGTATAAGATACATGCAAAAATATTTAAAGATTCCTCATTATAGAAATTAAAGATGATGTATGTCGGTGGGTTGAAATCATAAATATAAATTGACACTGCCTGACAAGCGCTCAGAAGAAATGATCGGATGTCAATGTAGCTTTGTACACGTACACGCTATCAGCGGGTGTGTGAACGCTAAAAGTTGAAATTCTCTGTGACGGGTAGAACTGCCGCCAGAGTGCATTAGTGTTGTTTCTAGACCTGGTGGGGTAAATAAGGGGCGTGAACTGCGTCAAATATTGAGTGATCACAGTGAAAGATACGGAAATGCCGACCATTAATTCTGGGTGCTTCAATATTTTTTCCGGCCGTATTTTCTATCACCGACATACATTTTTCTTTAATTCCGATAATGAGAATTGTTCAAAAACGTTTGGATGTGTCTTACACAAAGAAAAATATGGCTTGCCGCGCTATCAGCACCTGACAGTGCTTGGAAGGGGACTAATTTTGGGCCTCATTTGAGCGGCTGGTCGAATCGTGTGATATCCGGACTTTGTGGGGTCTGTATGGGAAAGTGAGGAAAGGATCACCGTATTGTGCACCAAGCACATGTTAACCCCTTCACATCTGCGCCTGTCATCCGATAAACAGTAATGGACTCCCTGCAACATCCTGTGTCACCCCGGACTATCAGCAGCCGGACTGGGAATTACCGTCCCATGTGCTGGCTGCCGTTAACACCACAACACAAACGGCTGCATTTGGAGTTGTGTCATGACTGGGAAGCATCGACTTCTAATGAATTGCATCGCACTGTGCTCGACGATGAATCGTGGTGTTGAAATTCCACGGATGACCATCGTCTGTGAGTATGAGGGCGACCTACGTAAGGGGTCCTTTCTACCAATGATTTGGAGAGGCAAAGCGGCGTCAACTTTTTTTTTTCTGACCCCGACGGTATTAGAGCACTCGAGGCGTAGGGAGTCTTTCATTTTTCACGCCCTTCGTGGCCCTTGTCTTCCTTTGGCCGATATCTTCATTTTTTGAAGAGTCGGATCCGTTCCAGATTTTCGTCACGGATTAGTGTAATGTAGAGGATGCTTGCCCAGTTGTACTTCATCTTAAAAAAACAGCACCACCACAACGACGCCTACAGGAGAAACGTTTTCATTCTTGAACACTCTGGAAGTAAAATTTAACTATTTCTTCAATATTGTGACGAAATTACTTATCTTGTTAGTCTCAAAGCTTAGAGAACGTAGACCTTAGTAGGTACTGCCAACTAAAAAAAAAAGAAGACTTATCCCGTTTTGCCGTGGGTTGAGTGATGTGTACTGCGGGACAGTATTTCTTCTACAACATTATTAGATAGCGGTTTCAGCAGGCGCAATGTAGATTAGGACAGATAGTTTGGTCACATCTTGTGCAATCCTTCTTTTTCTTTGAAATAATGTAGAAATTATTCCCGTAAACACAATACATTTTGAGCTAAACATTTTGAAACGTTTCATGAAGAGCGTTACATGGATATCAGGATAGAGATACCCCAACCACAATTTGGAGCTGAAAAGGGGTCACAACTCGTATCCCTACCAATAAATGCGGGATTTTGAAACGAAAATTGTTGTTAATATGGCTTCGATTCCACGTAAAACTGGACGTCCCTTCGCGATGATGATGATGATGATGATGATGATGATGATGATGATGAAACCAACAGCGACAAAATACTGCACGCTCGGTTTGGTTTAATAGATTCATAAATGAACTTTAATTGTACATTGGATTGTTATTCCATTGAGTCATGACCCTACAGTCCGCTGAGAATTGACTGCGCAGGTCTACAATTATGTATTTGGAACTAGCTCTGTAGATTTATTATCATTTTATCATTGAAAACTAACTTAAGTAATCGTTACCTCAGTGCCCTCTACGTTTCTTACCTTCCGTGACAGATTAATTTATTTAAAAGGAAATAGAACAGTAAATTCTTGTCACAGACTATTAGAACTAGTTTCACTAGTTTCTCAAGGAACACAGACGATAGATTTTTATCTCTCTACGTGAGGTGATTTCTTCTTACATACAGTTGCTAAAGAAATACTTCAGGAGGGACTTCGCAATACTTTGCTCAGCTAACTTAGACTAACGAGTCTTCACTCGCTCGCACCTTTTGATGATTGTGTAGTACTTAGAACTTCTATTAGCGACAGTTAAATGCCTATGGTGCTTCCCTGTTTCATCATGAATAGTGTGTGCATATATATCAGACAGCTATTTTGTAATTCTCAAGTGATCGATACTAACTATTATCTGATGCCCATGAAGGATAGAAGTCGAGAAGTGTTTAAGTATCGTATCTCAATAGAATACAATGATCGGTCAGTAAGAAGATGTGTTTCCCTCGAGGAGAATGAGACGGTCCAGTTGTATAAGTGACAGCGCTGTGAAGTGAGTGTACTGTCGTGGAGTACTGGAAAAAGGGAGTGGACATTGCCGATGGAAGTGCTGTTATTTGTGAACTAATGGGGAATGCGAACTGTGCAACTTAGCGTTGAGAGACAACGTACGAAGACTGCCGTAATACTGCGAAATTTGTACCACGTACGGACTTGTAAGACTGTGTTGCACGGCCATGGCAGTGTAAACTGTCCTAGGGTGCAAGCGACAGCACCAGAAGTGTGTGCAGAGTAAGTGTTTAACCTATAAGTGCCTGAGTGAGTAGCCAGAGTGACTGGACAGTGAGAACGGAGAGTGAACGAGAGAGGGAGACTGTGAAGTAACGAGATTGTGTGACTGTGTAGTTGTGTAAATGTTGAATATTAGTCACTAAATCTCTCAGTAAACCCGTTGTGTATTCATATATCCATCTGCCCACACGTTACAACACTCAGTACTCAATACCATATGGACCACCTAGTCAACATGACATAATGTATGAACTAATCTTCAAAGGATTCGTCATAAGCTATATCCCTTCTGTTGCTGCCCTGAAGCTTCCTGCCCACGTACAAACACAACTGACTGATTCCAAGCTTACCGATGCTTGACGTGTATCAATGTGCATCAGTCTGTGAAAGACAAATAAAATCGATCAGACAAATAATGTACTCTAAGCGAAATTTTTCGCTTTTACGGAGAGGAAGCATACAAATACATACTAACTATAAACTGTTATCTGATTCCCATGAAGGATAGAAGTCGAGAAGTGTTTAAGTATCGTATCTTAATAGAATCCAATGATCGGGCAGTAAGAAGATGTGTCTCCCTCGAGTAGATCCACCTGCACCCACCTACAAACTATTCATATATTACACTGGTGTTGTTTATGTTCTTAAAAATCTTTAGGTTACATTTTTCATTGACTAAATTGCTTTGAATTGTGTCTTTTTTTTGAATTAAATGCAGCCGATGAAATTGCATTTTCGCCCATTTTCCAACATCGAAAATTTATTAATATAACTACCATGTACCCGAGGCTTCACCCGCGTTTCTTAATTGAATCATTAGATCTTTCTAAACTCTTTATTTTAAAGCATATAGAAAGTAAAAATATTTATTAACACACATAGTTTTACATAAATTGCATGAAATACATCTTTTTATTTTTGTACAGTTGACGGTGAGACGAGCACAGTTTTCGAAAATGGACTCCTACAACTTCAAGCGACTGTCCTTGTCCCTGTTTGAGGAACATGACAAAACTCAAATACGTCAAAATTGAAATTATATATCCGAAGGGATTATTTGAATCCGAGGAATGAATGACACTTCGCCTGACGGTGACTCTAATAATATTCGGTATCAGTTTCTTGAGACCTGTATTCCTTTGCAGAGGGAAGTAGGATTCATATTCCTGAGAAGGACAATCGGTGCCACAATCGTCCGCTCCAAGATATTCGAGGGTACTTCAGTTGACTCTAAGTTATTCAAATGCTCTGTCGTGCAGTTAGCAGCCCCATCTTTATTACATGTCGAGTTGATAAGACGTGCAAATTTGTAGAACACCGAGTAAATGTTGCTTGTTGATGTCGTTCATATTTTCATTCTCTTTGACACAGCCATGTTTGATCGGTTCAATGAGAAATTAACAAATGTAGAAAAAGATACAACTTCCTTTTATATTGTGCTATAATTTGTGAATCTTCTTCTTGCTGTAGTTTCTTAGGTTTAATGTTTTTCGTTACTCATGGTTGTAATTTTTGTTGCCTTCTGAGATTTCATGTGAAACACATAGAATATACGCCTGTTGGTTAAGGCATAGGATGCGTCTACGGAATCACTTGCTTCGCGTTAGAGGACTTTAAATGCGGTAACCCTAGACTCTAAACTTGAGACAGCCGGACCCCTACCAATGTCTGACATTGCTTCCACGCACTTTACCAACTTCACCATTTTCATCGTTCCATCGGACCTCAGTCACCCCTTGTAGTCTTCCGATCCCAACAGTATTTGGCTTGGGAGACCTAGCATCGACACAAGCTAGAGGTCGTCAAGCTGGTTACTCAGTCATCAAGTGCCCATCTGTAGGGTATTACTGAATTATATATATTATTATTATTATTATTATTATTATCATTAATTGGTTTGTTTTGCGTCGTTCATGTCTTGGTCTTTCTCTTCTATTTTTATCGCCTAACACTTCCTTTTAATGTGATGCATTATGAACAGCACTTTTTATTTAGTTACCGTTATTTTTCCATTTTCTCACCTTCTCAAAGACCATGTTTCAGTACATAGAAACTTCTCCAGATGCTGTCTGCGACAGATTCATAAGTAATAAGTTTTTGATTTGCCTTCAGATATCCTATATTTGTCATATCGTTGTGACAACAGATATTTACCTGCATGAAAATTCATTTAGGAATACGTCTATGTTTAAAACTTCAAATCTCTGCGTGCCGTAGATTTGGCCGGGCATCACATACATACACGCAGACAAACACTTTCGGATATTACGGACTGAATGTGTGGCTATTCGTGTCGGGGACAGAAATTGACTTCCTACGCCACGAAATTAAAATGGCTCCTTGACTTGTACGTACGTTGCCTAGCGACAGTCAACCTGTCCATTTAATGCTGGTGACAGTGCGATGGATTTTCATATCCCAACACACGTTTTCCAACGGTTTTTCGTTCACAACTCATCAACGAAAGCAAAAATTAAAAATCCTGCTTCGAGGTGTATTCGGATCCCCTTTCATCTTACAATGTTCAAAATCTCAGATCTCTGGGTGTCGTGGATTCAACTGGGCATCGCGCACACATAGACAAACACTTCTTTTTATTATTATAGACTATCTTCTGTACCATTCACAGACAAGTAAGTTTTTCTGAATTGCAGAAGCTATACTTTAAAGCGGACGTAAGTGGCAGTCGAAGACCGAAATCACAAGTAAATTAACTATAGTAATTTAGTGAAATATTACTATTCATCAGTTCCTACAGATTCCCTGTCTCCGGAAACAACATTTCCTCCTTCTGAATGACTTCACGGGAAGTTACATTGCTCCATTCATATGTTTAAAATGGCTTGTTTAAATTATATTGTTCCCTCCGAAGGCTTGTGGCAGTAATGTGATGTACCGGTGCGAAAAATACCGAACAAATCGAGACCAAATGTGGACGAATTTCAAACTGTGTGGTACGGCATAATTCCTTGTTCAAAATCAATTAATATATAAATTGAATTTCCCTGCTTTGCAATTAGCCTACATGTAATTTCCCTGGCCGCTGGTGTTGCGCCTGCGACTGCAGATTCACGAAACTCTGTGTCGGAGTTACCACCGTTATTATTTGTTTATTTTATTCCTGTAAACCTACCTTGAAGTGACCCTGAAGTGATATGCACGGAGGGTTTCACGTAATTATGACTAACACTCAACTTTTCTTCAATGTATCCGTTATTATATCAATAAGGTATAAACGGGAGAACTTAGGAATAACCGTTTCAAACTTCGTCAAAACTTCCTCGTATAAACCAGCGGATTGATCCAGGTTTGAAACTGCCCAGTTGAGTGCAGAAGGTGAGCGCCCCAACCCGGCATTAAGTGTTCATCCTCACTTGTAGGAGTTGGGTAAAACTAACACTGAACATCTGGGAGACCCTTAGACGTCAGATGCATGTGATAATACAAGCGTGAATCAGCAGATTACATACGCGGATTTTGTTTAACTTATGCCGATCGTTCTCAATTTCTCGACAAACAGGACAAAAGTACAACAACGTCAGAGGATAAGTATTACATATGAAGCGAATAATTATCTGTTTTTTAAATAATAAATATACAGGCATGTGGCCATAAAGATTTCCTTTGTAGATTCTTTCAGGGACGACGCTCATGTTGGGGTATAATGATAAGGTTAATGGAAACCAGAGTTCGCAGCTGTAATCTGGGTTCATAATCGGTCGAGTGAAAAAAGTTAACATATATTTCTCTTAACATTTTTTCAAGCATTTATAGTTACTGAGATATAACTAGATTTAGTTTATACTAGTGTTTCCTGGGCTCTCAGGTCTTGCTAAGAGACTGATTTACGTGGATATTACAAATCAATTTAGCAAGTGTTTATGTCATTTGATGCGATGTATGAGGCATGCTAGATTTAGATATGTGCAGCTCTAGCTGGTTCCAAGTACAATTTCCCAGGATTTCACATCTAAACTGATAAAAGTATTCAGTAGATGGTAGCCTAGTAAATTCTATTTCGTTATTCACCTAATTCGATACAGTACATCGTCCTTGATTCTGTACCATTTCGGACCTAACATTCACATCCAATTATTATTATTATTATTATTATTATTTCATTATTCTTATTGTGCGTGAATGGTCCCTTTCGCTACATAAGAAGTTTTCATTTATGACTTCGTTTGCGGAGGATCCAGGATGCTTTCATCTGTTCACTTAATATCCTCTTCTTTTCTTCGATCAACTTGGTACCTGCTCTTTTTGTTACTTCATTCTCTGGAGTAACTTCCCACTAGACCATTTTCCTTATATATATATATATATCGATTTAAAATTTCTTCAGGCTCAATTTGTGCGTTCCTCACGTCCGCTTTTGTTTCTTTTGCCCAAGGGAAATTCTTCACTTTATCAACTCTTTCAAGAATATGCTGGGTTAATCTGGTTTCTGGAAGGCTCTTAACATGCCCATAAAGTTTTAGACTTCTTTTCGTGAGGAGTGCCGCAATATTAAATAACTTTTCCGTGGATTTCCACGATTGGAGGCGGTACCCTTCTTCCGCGTGTATTGGTCCTAAAACTTTCCTCGTGATTTTTTGCTCTTCTTTTAGGATATTTTCGTGCTCGCCCTTTCTATGAAGCGTTAGAGTTTTCCCTGCGTATAAAAAGCCTCTGGTTTGATTACAGTATTGTAATGTTTAATCTTATCATGGAGAGAAATACATGTCTTGTTGTAGATTTCTCTCGTTCTCCCATATGCTCTTCCGAGTTTTTGCACACGGTTGTTTTGGACTATTTTTTCTTGTCCGGTTGGTTCGAGGATTTCGCCCAGGTATTTGAAGTGAGGGACTCTGTGATTTGCGCATATTTTGTATTGAGACTATAGATGCCTAGTTTTGAACAGAAAAAATCAGTTTCCTGGAAGGGGATACGAATTTAAACTTGCTTTATCGCTGGAAAAAAGGGTCAGGTCATTCGTGAAGACTAAGGATGGAATTTAAAGCCTGTTCTTTTGTCTCCCAATGTTAACTGTGTCCCAGCTATTTTGCGCTTTCAGTTCTTTTTCCCATTCCACCATCACCTTGTCTAAAATTCAGGGCCCTCAGTTACCTGTATCTACTATTATTTCAGGGACCTTTGTATTTTGTCACAACCTCACTGTCTGTTGATATCGTGTACGCACTTTGGGCTTCTTAACTGGACTGATAACAGAGCAGCGATAATGTCCACTGCCATTGTTGGCAGAATATGTATTCTGTGTGTAAAGAACAAGGATACTGTATATCGCAAAATGATTACAGCTTTGTAGTTGAAGAGGAGAGGTGACAATCCATCTCCTCGCCGGACACCAGCTTTTATCAGAATTCGTTTGAGAGTTCTCCCAGGAATTTCACTCTTGACTTCGTGTCAGTGAGGGCCTGTTTGGTTAAGTTTAGCGTTTTAGAGTCTAGACTCTGTTCTTTCAGGATGCTGAACATAGATCGATGAACAATTGAATCATAAGCATTCTTGAAATCTACGAAGGTACGGATGATTGGGAGGTTTCTTAGAGCCCTGAATTTTAGAGCGATTTTGAGGTTGAAGATTTGTTCAGTGGACGATCTGTGAGGGCGGGACCCAGCTTGATATTCACCAATCTTATGCTCGAGTTGTCCTTGTATTCTTTACAATAGGCATGCAGAAACCTTTTTGTAGCTGAATTCAAGGAGGGAGATTTCCCCATAGTTGTTGACATCAGTTTTGTCTCCCTTACTGCGTATTATTATTATTATTATTATTATTATTATTATTATTATTATTATTATTATTATTATTATTATACAATGTAACAATCTTATTCAAAATTGCATCCAGACAAAGTCTATTGTTCGTCGTTTTTCATCGGCAGAGTGTGGCCATATCCTATATACGAAGAACATCCTGGTTATTGAATTGCTTGGCAAGTCTGACCTTAAAATAGCGCGATTAAGGAATGTCAGTTTTCTTAACTCGTAGGAACACACAGGCTTTTTTGTGGTAAAGTCACTTCTTCACAAAAAGAATATCCATGTAATTCTCAAAAAAAATTGATTGACCCGTTTTTGTTTTGCCTTATGACATTTGAAAGACTAGTTTAGATTTCAAAAGGTCAACGTCACCATTTCTACAGAAGTCATTTTCACATGGGAAAGGGTACGTAACCAAACCTGTATTCATTTTGCGATATACAGTATCCTTGTTATTTACACACAGAATACAGCTTCTGCCAACAATGGCAGTGGACATTATCGCTGCTCTGTTGTCAGTCTAGTTAAAAGGCCCAAAGTGTGTACAAGATATCAACAGAAAGTGAGGTTATGATGACATACAAAGGTCCCTGAAATAATAGTAGATACAGGTTTCCACTCTTAGTAACCTAGGAAGTAAGTGGGATGGACTGGTAGCTCTATGTGCGAGCATTCTTGCTTCCAGGAATAGCACTGCGGTGGGCTGAGTGAAGCTTAGGAGCATCATATGAACCTTAGGGGACATATGATGGAAGGTGGAGTCGCACTGATACCCAACGATTATTAAAACTATTATTATTTATTATTCGGTAATCCGCGGGCTAGGGACCACGATAAGTTTCATTATACATTATGGGCTTTACTCTGTTTTCGATCGATCCGGTAGGAGCTCGCTGTGCACCACTTGTCCACTTCGCATCCCGCAAAGTCCCAAAGGTCACAATGCTTGTTCTGGAAAGGTCAGATTCTTGCGCGTCTTCAGGTCGTAGGTCCATTTCTTCGAGGCCTTTCTTGGCATTAACGTACCAGGGAATTATTATTATTATTATTATTATTATTATTATTATTATTATTATTATTATTACGTCCTGGCTTTTATTTTTTTATGGATTTTAAGCACGTTTAAGTGACGGAATTTTGTACCACAGAAGTTATTTTACCTTTCAGTAAATTTACTTACAATTTGAGCACCATCCTGGCTAAGCCAGGATGGAATCTGCGATATTGGGCTGAGAAGACGAGTACTAAACAGCCGGAGCTACTCATCCCGGCATATCCAGGGATTAAAATGTGTTTGTTCTCACGTTGGATGAAACCCAAACTGAACATTCGGCAAACCCCAGTGCTAAATTTATCTGAAATTTACAATTCATCATGAATTTTCTTTCTGAGTTTGGATCTGGCTGCCATCTTGAGAAATAGGGAATAATGATTTTTTGTCATTGAAAAAAGGGCACCTCCTGGGTACGCAAAAAATGGAATGCCATGAGTGCAATGAACGGAAACTAAAAGTGAATGCAACGTCGGCCGTGTTCAAAGTATTCTGAGCAGGAGCCCGAACATTTTCCTTCGAAGAAGATGTAACGTGTCCGGAATCCTTCCTGACCTACTAGGGTTCTGTTCATAGAGAGAGATGACGAGAATCAACCGCTACAATTCAGTGCGTTCTATGATCACTGAAGGCCTTCGAAAACATCACCTTTAACATAAGTTTTCTTTTCTCTTCTCCTAAAAGCTCACTTCTTAGGGGAGCCACGCCACAAAAGCGTATCGAAAGATCTAGAAAATACAGGAACTGAAACCCATACTACATGGCCAAGAACCAGAAAACAAAGGTTATTGGAAAGCTGATAACAAAGGTAATACCGAGGATGAATCCACTAAAGCACTCCTAGTACAAGGTTAATGATAAAACTAGTAATATAGAGAAATTTAGAAATAGAATCCTTAGACATCAGAAATCAAAGTTAATAAGGGAAACGGAGATACACACTCGTGCATCCTTACATTTTACGAAGTCCTCGTGTGGAGTGATCATGTTAAATCCGAAGATGGGCTGGAGAAATCTCCCTTTTTAAGTCCAAAAATGGGAAGAAATCTCATATTAAATTTAGAGGAAACACAGATCGACCTAACCACCGCGTGCTAAGAGGAACGCTGGTATTATCCCTTTGTCACACTTGGATAAATTTCACACACTCAGATTACAGTCCTGCGTTACTTATACCGATAGCCCAAGCCTCTGCAACTGGCTCCCGAGGGAGCCCGCCACAATTAACGTAGCACGGGGCGAGCTGGCCGTGCGGTCAGGGGCACGCGGCTGTGAGCTTGCAACCGGGAGATAGTTGGTTCGAATCCCACTGTCGGCAGCCCTGAAGATGGCTTTCCGTGGTTTCCCATTTTCACACCAGGCAAATGCTGGGTCTGTACCTTAATTAAGGTCACGGCCGCTTCCTTCAAACTCCTAGGTCTTTCCTATACCGTCGTCGCCACAACACCTATCTGTGTCGCTCGGACGTAAAGCAGCTAGCAAATAAATAAATAAATAAATAAATAAATAAATAAATAAATAAATAAATAAATAAATAAATAAATAAATAAATAAATAAATAACGTAGCACTCTAAAAGTCCCGATGAAAACTGACATTTCAGGTTCAAATTTACTGCTTTATATAGGGGCTGACTTTTAAAACAGTGGTGTAATTAAACTGTTTGACAGGTGTAACCGTACGTTATTAGGCAGAAATCTTATTAGGGTGTTCAAAGATTTAGACAGTGGTGACAACTCAAAGATAACTCAATAAGAATTGAAGAATAACTGAAAAACATGAACTTTCCTTATTAATTACACTTCCATCCGTTCAATGGTACTAAGAATCACCGGTAGAGACATCTAGTTAAGATGCACAAAGCTTCTTTGATACGGTATGGCAAAGTTCAAACAGTTCCTGTTAGATTTCATTGCTGTCGCATGGTATAGCGGGAGTTCAGTCTCAGGGAGAGATCTCACTACTGTCACAATTATAATGATTTATTATTGTTATTCTTCTTCTTCTTATTATTATTATTTGTGCCCTACAGGACTCTATGGTTCCGGCCAGGCGAAAGCCGGTCTCGAACCCAGAGTACAGTAGTGAAAGAACTCTCACAAACGTGAGCTTGTGCACATAGTCTTACCTGAACACACATCCTTGCTCGGCCGGATGATAGCGCACTTCTCAGGGATAACATGGGTGAACAATGGGCAACATTAAAATAAAACACTAGGATATGTGACAAATCAGGTAAGAATCAGCTAAATTAAAATGAAAAAAATATCTAACAGAAAACATCGCTGCATTCAAAGTTTTACAATCAGGGATTTATTACATAAACAAAAACTATTTACAAATGTAAGAGCTTTCAAATGCTTAGGTAAAGATAATGTTGAGCCGATGACAACCAGTTCACTGCCTTCACGACACAGCTGTGCTCTAACAAGCATGTTACAATTGTGTAAGTAAGGAAATCTAGAAAAACGGATATCTGCTGAAATACACATCTAACAGTAATTCCCATAAAATTTACTATGCCTCGTACCATCGAACCCCGGTGCAAACAAATATAAACACATAATGGACAGTGTCCTGACTCGGTCACGAACCCTAGTCCCATGAAGAGTAAGGCGTATAATATTCATATACAAACAATATAAAAAGAACACAACCAACGTATCCAAGGGGTCAATATCAAACGGGCCAGTGTTAAAATTAAAGTAGAATAAACAGAACAAAAAAATCTCTCCCTGCGTTCAAAACATCAAGGTCGTCTCCTCCCCCATACACACTCGACAAGCTGCAGACAGCAATATAACTGAGTTTCAAGACTGTGACGTCAGACACAACAACCCTCACCATTCGACCACTTGACAAACGGCAGTCCACACAATTTACGAGCTCAGCTGGCTGCAGGCTAAGAAATCTCGCCTTTCAAAACACCTCACGTAATCTGGCTGCTAAAAGCACTCTTTTAAATACACCTGGGCTATCCGCCCTCATCTCAATATCACCAGCAATATAACAAATCTTATTTGCGCCTCCCATGGGCTCAACCTTGATAATACAAAGACACAAATCAATAAGCGATAGTCACATGGCCATAATAAGGCATCTCACATACATCCAATACACTCTCAAACTGTGCTGGGCTTTCTCATATCAATTCATATAGTCAGCTACATGCATAATGCTCACATCTCTCAAACATTCGGACTCGCTCGCCCTGTCAGTGAAGCTAGGTGAATTACGGGTTGAATCCTGGTCTCAACTATACAGCCTACGTCTGCAGAGACAAATGCCTGATCGCGACACAATAAATAGTGCCTGCCTGTTAGACTAACCTACTATGACCAAGGGAGTTCGACCTGACCCATGAAGATAACACGTACGCTAATATAATACTATCGAAATTAGATATAAACACACCAACAAGGAATCTACAAACTATCATCTACCCTAATGTACGGGGTTCGATCTTGAGGCCTAGCTCTTTATTACCAAGAATTTTCCTACCATAAACTAACCTGTTGGCTGACGGCCCCCTATTCCTATCTAAATTTAAATGACATGCTTGAAACAGAATTGGAAAGCTCTGACCTTATATGATTGATTACATGACGGAGCGGCCCACCCTGTGGACCACTGAATTTACCACATTATGACAAACTGCGACGCTTGCAGCAGATACTGGTGAACACTTGGAGACATTCTATCTTGCGTGAGTCCTTCGTACAGCTCCGTAGATGGTTGGAAGATGTCCCCTACGACGTCGCTCTGATCAGGTACACCCAACGTTCCTGAATCGATTCCCGTTGTCGTGTCGGCTTCAGCTCCGGTTGTGGCTTCCTCGCACTGATGATGTAAGAGCTCGTTCTGGCTTGATGCAGGGGTAACTGAAAACAAATTCACTGATTACAGACTGTCCAGACTCGATGCCTGTTTCCATTACTATCGTGTCTCACACGTTACATTGACCAAGTCTTGTTCTGAATTTTAAACCTGGTACACTATAGTTTCTTCACCACTCTTAGTAACACTGTTATTCCATCCTTTCACTCGGACAACATGTAGTTCTGGAAGAACTACCCTGAGCCTATATTTATTCTAGCATTACGTCAGTTACAACTTGACCTCACAGAAATATGAAGCTACTAGTTCATCAGTCTATTATAGGCAGTACCTCATCTCACCATAGCATATCAACACAGGTAGTATCAAGAATTTAGCTGAATATGCAAGTTGATTACTTACTTCCTCGCAGATACAGTAGTACTAGTTGTATGTGCAGCTCGAAGACAAAATGTTGTTCTCAGTGCCGACTGGTAGCATGACGACTTCGTTCAAGCATCCTTACGGTCAAAGAATGATGTGATTTGCCAGGCGGCCTCGCTTTTATAACCGGGTTAGCGTAACCACGCCGCTTGATCGCGTGCAGGATACGCGCGCCCGCGACTCGAAATTTTCCCGCACAACGCGCGTCAAGTACCCTACTTAACGAATGCATTTATGATTGCAGCCCTAATGCATATCAAAATTAAGCAGAAATTATGCAGGTTGCAATTCTTGTATCAAATCCAATGTAACTCTTCCGTAATCAAAGATATTAATTTAATTCTTTCTTCCCTCCGAAGGTAAGTTTTGCCGGGATCCGGGAAGCGTCACCAATCTTCATTAAGAGGCTTGGCTTGGGACATAACTCCCTTTAATGAGGTTCTGGAGATTTTCGTAATGACGCTCTAGCTCTCTTCACACGAGAACGCTTCTTCTGGACTCTTTTATGAAATATACTATAAGACAATGACTTCGTGGGTGGTCTTATGTAATCCCAATATCCAATACTAAAATCTATACTATTGGTCCATGAACAGAACGGTTCATATTATTATTATTATTATTATTATTATTATTATTATTATTATTATTATTATCATCATCATCTGTACAATTTTGACTGATATGTAATATTTACAGACTTTAAATAACAAATTTACTAAGACTATGATCGAATCGCTCTCATACAGCGAATAGTGTAATCGGAAACATTGTAATTGCAGATAAAATAACTATATATCGAATGAAGGGAAGGAAATAATAAATAAACAAACAAACAAATGGGAGATAATTGTGAAGAAAATGTGAAAATAGGTACATAAGAACATTGGAAAGGGAATGCTCGATTTCTACAGGGTAATTACTATTATTAGCTTATATTATATGATGTCACTGTCCACATGATAAAGTGTTCCCTGACATCCAAACAAAATAGTCCAGATAACGTTCATGAATTGGCCTAAGGCTTCACATAAATAACTAGCAATTGACACTCTATATGGAGATGGTTAACTATCTCATATTTATCTATATTTGTCCACAGGGAAACATAAATACTAAAGATGACATATGACTCATTCGTGATTTATATCAATGAAATGAAATGACACAGAAATGCTTGAGGGACTATTCCGTTCTAACGAACACTCGTTTAACCCATTCCCTAACAATGATGGAAACAATCATTTGAATATTCAAATGAAAAATGCAGTAATGTGACTATTTATTTATTTATTTATTTATTTATCTATTTATTTATTTATTTATTTATTTATTTATTTATTTATTTATTTATTTATTTATTTATTTATTTATTTATTTATTTATTTATTTATTTAATTGAATTGTGATCTGCAATACTAACCGTAAGTCCACGAGTAGACCTTGCGAATTTACGGGCCGTAATATTATTCAAAAGCTATATCTCCAACTAATACGTTGCCCCATAAAATTGTCATTAGCGCATACAAACTATTTTCTTATTTCAGGATCCTTCAATAATAATAAAAACATTTTAATAATAATAATAACAATAATAATGAATGGATTTGATTTGATTTGATTTGATTTGATTTGATTTGATTTGATTTGATTTGATTTGATTTGATTTGATTTGATTTGATTTGATTTGATTTGATTTGATTTGATTTGATTTGATTTGATTTGATTTGATTTGATTTGATTTGATTTGATTTATTCACTCACCTTAAATACATTCACAAACATTCAGTAAAATAAGCTAATAGTAGTACTTACCCTGTACAAATCTATCATTTACTTTCCATAATATTTGCAATTATCTGCCTGCAAAGCATTTAAACTGGGACTGAGTTTTAGGCATATTTTAACTAATATTTCGATGTTTAATCTCAACGTATTACTGTACCCCTGACCCCAGCGGATGAATTAGCGCTCTGATTTTCCATGTTCCTCCACTTTTAAAGGCGCAGCGAGACATTTAAATGTGTGCCGCACAGCCACTTAAACGCCCCTTTCTGTTTGCTCCGAACAGAACATTATCCTGTCCACGCATTTATGCATTTTCAGCGGATAATTATAAAACATGGATTTGAAATACCCTCTTTACTACTGACCCTGCATTATGCTACTTTCTAGGGTTGGATATAGGCATTATTACCACGTTAAATATTCAAATACTTCAAATATTTGAAAATAGATATCGTAGACGGTCGATATGAGGAATTTTGTGCATATTACGACTTTTTATTTGATGAGTAATTATAGTTGCCTATAAGATATGAGTAGATGAACTAATTCTATTTCTGTAATATTTGTCATGACTACAGTTTACCGTGGCGCATGGTTACTTCTGTTTACAAACTAGTACCATATTCGACGGTATACTTCTTTTTTTTTTTAATTTTTTGCGGTATTGAAAATTTCTTGCAATTTGGTTTGCTTTCCGCCGTCCCCGTGGTGTAGGGGTAGCGTGCCTGCCTCTTACCCGGAGGCCCCGGGTTCGATTCCCGGCCAGGTCAGGAATTTATACCTGGACCCGAGGGCTGGTTCGAGGTCCACTCAGCCTACGTGATTAGAATTGAGGAGCTATCTGACGGTGAGATAGCGGCCCCGGCCTAGAAAGCCAAGAATAACGGCCGAGAGGATTCGTTGTGCTAACCACACGACACCTCGTAATCTGCAGGCCTTCGGGCTGAGCAGCGGTCGCTTGGTAGGCCAAGGCCCTTCAAGGGCTGTAGTGCCATGGGGTTTGGTTTGGTTTGGTTTTGGTTTGGTTTGCTTTCTGTGAGTGTATTACTTAGTGATTACACAATTCACTCACTCTATTCCCACAGGCATGAGCCGAAATGCAAAATCAGGCAGAAAAGAAGAATATGTGGCAATATTAAACAATATGTACAATTTTAAATAAAAGCCATTTTCTCAGTTTTACTTTCTCACATGTATAAAATGTACTACATGTTACAGATCTGATGGTTTTCTCTTGTAAATCACCATGCATGTTCCTTAGTATTTTATCCATAAATGTGCGTATTACTTTTAGGATTGCAGTTCTGATTTGTCTGTAAAATTTGTCAAACCTTAGTATTTTATCCTTAAACGTGTGTATTACTTTTAGGATTGTAGTTCTGATTTGTCTGTAAAATTTGTCAAAACTTAAAATTTCAAAAATATTACAAAAATCAAACTTCATTGGGTAAAAATATAATATCTTCATACAATCTCAAAAAACGGTGCAGCATTTCATTCATATAAGAATCATGTGACCTTGCCGCGGTTGGGAGGCTTGCGTGTCCCAGTGAAGTAGATAGCCGAGCCGTAGGTGCAACCATATCGGATGGGTATCTGTTGAGAGACAAGACTAACGAATGGTTCATCGAGAAGGGGGTAGCAGCCTTTCGGAAGTTGCAAGGGCGACAGTCTGGATGATTGACTGATATGCCCTTGTAATAATACTCAACATGGCTTAGCTGTATTGATACTGCTACACTGCTGAAAGCAACGGGAAGCTACAGCCGTAACTAACTCCCGAGGAAATGCAGCTCTCTCTGTATGAATTATGTAATGATGATGGCTTCCTCCCGGGTAAAATATTCCGGAGGTAAACTAGTCCCCCATTCGGATCTCCGGGTGGGGACTACACGAGAGGGAGCGATCATCAGGAAGATGGATACTGACATTCTGCGAGTCGGAGCGTGGAATGTGAGAAGTTTGAATCGTTGTGGTAGGTTAGAGAATCTGAAAAGGGAGATGGATAGGCTAAAGTTAGATGTAGTTGGTATAAGTGAAGTACGCTGGCAGGAAGAACAGAATTTTTGGTCAGCCGACTACCGAATTATCAACACAAAGTCAAACAGAGGAAATGCAAGAGTTGGTTTAATAATGAATACGAAAACAGAGCAGCGGGTGAGCTATTACGACCAGCATAGTGAAAGAATTATTGTTGTCAAGATAGACACCAAAACAACGCCCACCACAATAGTGCAGGTCTGTATGCCTACTAGCTCAGCGGATGACGAGGAAATCGAAAGAATATATGAAGAGATAAAATATTTAATGCAATATGTAAAAAGCGACGAGAATATAATTTTGATGGGAGACTGGAATGCAGTGGTAGGCCAAGGAAGAGAAGGCAATAGAGTAGGAGAATTCGGATTGGGACAAAGGAACGAAAGAGGAAGTCGACTGGTTGAATTCTGCACTGATCGTAATTTAGTCCTTGCCAATATTTGGTTCAAACACCACAAACGACGGCTTAATACGTGGACGAGACCTGGAGACACTGGAAGGTATCAAATAGACTTCATAATGATTAGGCAGAGATTCAGAAACCAGGTGTTAGATTGCAAGACTTTCCCAGGAGCAGACGTGAACTCTGACCACAACTTGTTGGTCATGAAATGCCATCTGATGCTGAAGAAATTGAAGAAAAGAAAGAATGCAAAAAAATGGGATCTAGACAAGTTGAAAGAAAAGAGTGTGAGGGATTGTTTGAAGGAACATGTTGCAAAAGGACTAAATGAAAAGGCTGAAGGAAAAACAATAGAGGAAGAGTGGATAGTCATGAAAAATGAAGTCTGCAGGGCTACTGAAGAAATGGTAGGAAGTAAGGAAAGATCAACTAAGAATCAGTGGATAACTCAGCAGATACTAGACCTGATTGATGAACGATGAAAATACAAGAATGCTAGAAATGAAGAGGGCAGAAAAGAATACACTCGATTAAGGAATGAAGTGGATAGAAAGTGCAAAGTAGCTAAGGAAGACTGGCTGAAGGAGAAGTGCAAGGATGTCGAAGGTTGTATGGTTCTAGGAAAGGTAGATGCTGCATGCAGGAAAGTCAAAGAAACCATTGGAGAAAGGAAATCTAAATGTATGCATATTAAGAGCTCAGAAGGAAAGCCACTTCTAGGGAAAGAAGACAAAGCAGAAAGATGGCAGGAACATATCCAGCAGTTGTATCGAGGTGAAGATGTAGAAAATTTGGTTCTGGAACAAGAAGAGGCTGTTGATGCTGATGAAATGTGAGACCCAATTTTGAGGTCAGAGTTTGAGAGGACTGTGAGCGACCTAAATAGGAACAAGGCACCTGGAATTCATGACATTCCCTCTGAATTACTGACTGCCTTAGGAGAAACCAGCATGGCAAGGTTATTCCATTTAGTGTGTAGGAATTATGAGACAGGAGAAGTCCCATCCGATTTTCGGCAGAATGTTGTTATACCTATTCCCAAGAAAGCCGGTGCTGACAGGTGTGAAAACTATCGCACCATTAGTTTAGTATCTCATGCCTGCAAAATTTTAACACGTATTGTTTACAGAAGAATGGGAAAACAAGTGGAAGCAGAGTTGGGAGAAGATCAATTTGGTTTCAGAAGAAATGTGGGAACACGTGAAGCAATCCTGACTTTACGTCTGATCTTAGAGGATAGAATCAAGAAGGACAAGCCCACGTACATGGCATTCGTAGATCTAGAAAAGGCATTCGATAATGTTGATTGGACCAAGCTACTTAAGATTCTGAAGGTGATTGGGATCAGATACCGAGAACGATGAATTATCTACAATCTGTATAAAAAGCAGTCTGCAGTGATAAGAATCGAGGGCTTTGAAAAAGAAGCAGCAATCCAGAAAGGAGTGAGGCAAGGCTGTAGTTTGTCCCCCTCCTTTTCAATGTTTACATAGAACAGGAAGTAAAGGAAATCAAAGAGGAATTTGGAAAGGGAATCACAGTCCAAGGAGAGGAAATCACAACTTTGAGATTTGCCGATGATATTGTTATTTTATCTGAGACTGCAGGAGATCTCGAGAAGTTGCTGAACGGTATGGACGAAGTCCTGTGTAAGGAGTACAAGATGAAAATAAATACGACCAAAACAAAAGTAATGGAGTGCAGTCGAACGAAGGCAGGTGATGTAGGAAATATGAAATTAAGAAATGAAGTCATAAAGGACGTAGATGAATATTGTTACTTGAGTAGTAAAATAACTAACGATGGTAGAAGTAAGCAGGACATAAAATGCAGATTAGCTCAAGCAAGGAAGAGCTTTCTTAAGAAAAGAACTTTGCTCAATTCAAACATTGATATAGGAATTTGAATGGTGTTTTTGAAGACTTTCGTGTGGAGCGTGGCATTGTATGGAAGTGAAACATGGACGATAACTAGCTTAGAAAGAAAGAAAATAGAAGCTTTTGAAATGTGGGGCTACAGAAGAATGCTGAAGGTGAGATGGATAGATCGAATCGCAAATGAAGAGATACTGAATCGAATTGGTGAGAGGAGATCGATTTGGCTAAATTTGACGAGAAGAAGAGATAGAATGATAGGACACATCTTAAGACACCCAGGACTTATTCAGTTGGTTTTTGAAGGAAGTGTAGGTGGTAATAACGGTAGGGGTAGACCAAGGTATGAATATGACAAGCAGGTTAGAGTAGATGTAGGATGCGGTAGTTACGTAGAAATGAAAAGGTTAGCTCAAGAGAGGGTGGCATGGAGAGCTGCATCAAACCAGTCTATGGACTGATGACTCAAACAACAACAAGAATAACATACTAGCTAATTATAAAAAATTGTGCTATCTGAATCTGTTTGGCACGCTTGATATTTAGAATATTAGAATAATTTGCATATACTGTAAATATAGTAAAATAATTAATATCTATGAAATGCTACCACATACTTTGAGCCAATAAAATATTAAAATGTTATCTTAATATTTACAGGAATATCACGAGGTGTCAGAGTATAGCCCAATTGCTACACGAGTAACTTATATGGCGTATGAGAATCCGATTCAATTACCGGTGTAAACGTGGTTATTGAGACTTTAACAGCCGTATATGTGTAACATAATTGAATCAAATTATTGGAAGCCACATTGTAGAATAGTAAATAAACGTACACGTAGAGCAAGGCTGAGGTAGAGGAGTTATTTTCAGGTCAGCAAGTATAACAATAAAAATGATTCTAGAACACTACAAGTCGCAGTTCATAAATTTTTGAACAAGTTGTCCTCAGAAATTATGGGCTTAAATACAATATATCAATTTAAAGTTCGCTGAAACAGTGGATCATACAAAATAAAATTGCAATTTAAACATATATGGGAAATATATAATAAAGTTAATTATCTATAGTGAATGGTAAATGTCAGGCAAATATTTAGATCAAAATGATCGAAACCCACAACACAGGAAGATTTTCTTGCTAGTTGCTTTACGTCGCACCGACACAGATAGGTCTTATGGCGACGATGGGATAGGAAAGGGCTAGGAGTGACAAGGAAGCGGCCGTAGCCTTAGTTAAATTACAGCACCAGCATTTGGCTGGTGTGAAAATGGGAAACCACGGAAAACCATCTTCAGGGCTGCCAAGAGTGTGGTTCGAACCCATTATCTCCCGGATATCTCCCGGATGCAAGCACACAGCTGCGCGCCCCTTACCACACGGCCAACTCGCCCGGTAACACAGGAAGAAATGGCCAGATGTAAACTATTATTATCCTAATGTAATAGTAGAAATCTTAATAAGATCATTTAAGAAAGGGCTAGGAAAACAACAGATAGGGAATCTGCCACCTGGGCGACTGCCCTAAATGCAGATCAGTATTGACTGATTGAAGAAAGAATGGTAGGCCTTTCTTACTAAGAGAAATTTGCTCGTTTCTAACACTGATATATTCCTACGCCATCGTCTCCGTAATACCTACTTGTGTCGGTATAACGTAAAGTAAATTACAAAAGAAAAAGAAGATGTAGGATGCAGCAGTCACATATAAATGAAATACCTTAGGACATGGTGACCTGCAGAGCTGCACCAAACCGGTATATGCACTGTTATTCAAACAATTTTAGCTTCGCAAGGGATTCGAAAATTCCCCGAGAAGTTTACTTGTAGCCATGTGTTTTTGATAAGCAAACTGCTGTTCAGTATTAATTTGAAATATTTATAATTAATAAGGCATTGCATGATCAGCAATACATATTTAAATTAGTGTCGTACTGTGTGTAAAATGGATATATATCTACAGTTCCCATATTGTAAATAAGAAATTTGCTTGTAAATAAGATCCACAATGGCAGTATCCTTTGTAAAGACACATTTTCTGTATTATTTTGTTGATACACTTTTGTGTTATTGGTGTTATTAAGTCTGTGAAGTGTTTAACTATTAATTTATCAGTGCCTGGCGATTTATTTTTGTCCATTGCTTCAAAAGTTTGTACTGTACTTGCTACCGATAGGCAAAATGAAGAAAGCTTCTCTGCATTAGGTAATGACCCCCTCTGCTCGCTATATTCAAGGACTGCCTAATCTAATAGCTCCGAGAATACATTTTGAAGCATATTCTAGCGACTCTTTCCTACATAAATCATCTGTTATTGTCTGTTCTATTGTGAATTTCTTTCAAGTCTTTGCCACCTCATTTGATACTTGCCAAGTTTTCTTCACCTACCCTCTAGAGGTTACAAATTGTAATCTGTAATTCTTTCTTTTTTTAATTAATATAAGTTAGTATATCATTTCTCATTCGTTTATATGAAGCCTTAAACTTTGCTTACTTTATATACTGTACATTCTCGTGTCTTTCAAGAGTATCTCCCTCTTCTTGATTTTTTATTATTATAGCACCTGTCAGTCACGGATGGGTCTTTCTATTGCTTCTATATTTTGGATTCTTTAACTTGTCAGTTGTCGTTCGATTTGCATATAAACCTTCCTGCATTGTAATAGTTATTTCATTAATTTCGTTTTAATAGTAATAATGAGAGCTAGTATGAAGTAGAGTGACCACGCATTTTAAAGCGCTACGGCCATGGAGCCAAGCTCCGTATTCGTAAAGCGGATGGTTTAGAACCACACCGTCGGTTGTCTTGAGAATGGTTTTCTACGGTTTCCCATTTTTTTTTTTTGCAGAAAAAAGGCTGGAGAGTTCCTAGCCACTACCCGTAACCTATTTATTCCACCTTCATACCCAATTTTATTCACCACATTAGCTCCTCAATTCAGTTTGGCATCAGGATGGGCAATCAGCCGTAAAACATCCCCGAGCTTATATCAAGATATAGGACTTAAGGGCAGATATACACGATAATAAACGGTAGCGTGTCCATCATCGCGAGGAAGAAAACTGTTTTACAGTTTGCTAGCACCGACATAGATATGTCTAATTGCGACGATGGGATAGGGAAGGGCTAAAAGTGGAAAGGTAGCGACCGTGGAATTAATTAAGGAGTAGTCGCAGCATTTGCCTGGTGTGAAAATGGAAAATCACGGAAAACAGTCTTCAGGGCAGCCGAGAGTGGGGTTCAAACCTACTACCTCCTGAATGCAATGACACAGCTGAGTGACCCCAGCAGCACGCCTAACTCGCCTGGTCGTTGAGTTTTGACAAACCCTATACATATATACAGAATGTTCAGAAACAACGTTAACCAAGTATATGAGCTTTAGAGCTTTGATCATACTGGTAAGTAATTTGAAAACTTACTTCGATTTCTTGCGCCATTGTCTTTTTACCAGCTTCTGAAGTTAGCGAATCTGATCGCTTCGCGGTCGAATTCAAATGGGATTTACTGGGCGGTGTTGCTTAATCTGCAGGTGGATTGGTCTGGCTTGAAAGCCGTGGTGAGAAATGGGCATCAAATACTTACACACCTTGGGTTTCAGCCAATGTCACCGTAGCGAGCTTGCTGTGGGGCGAGCCTATCAGCAGTGAGGTCCTTCTTCAAGTCCCTCCCCTGGAGAAGTGTATTTCTTCTATAGGAGCTCTCGAGCCGGAGCATGATGGTATGCATATTAGACACTATCAAACATATTTTCGTTATGCTGAATAAGGCAGATTTTGGAATTTAAAATCTTTTGAGACCTTCAGATATCTTGTGGACAGTTGACAAACATTGTGTAGCTTGAATCAAGATATACTGGTATGTTGTAATATTCGTAAATGTTTAGAAGGACATTAGAAGTAAAGACAGTTGCAGGATGCAGTTGCAGAATCGTACACTAAGCTCCGTGCTGATTCAGATTGGCGAATAACTTAGTGGAGCTATAAATCTCTGGTGTATTCCAGTACAATCTAAGGAACGGCGATATAAAGCGAGGAAGAACGTCTGGTCTCGATAATCTAACAGCAGTACAAAGTGAATTATGACACTGGCAAGTATTTGCATTGATTCCTCCTCACAATATAAAGTAGACTGTTACCGTAATTTATCTCCTTAAAAGGAAACTAAAACCTAGTTTGATGTGATTACAGATCCATTAAAAGAAGTATAAAATGCCTTGTATATTATCATTGGACGTGGCACATAACATATCTTCGTTGTACTCGATAAAATATTTTGTCTTCCGGTAGAAGATGGATGTGAAACTGTTACATATTTAAGCAAAAGTTCATTTCAGTTAAATCAATGTAACATTTCTGCAATTATCTTCTAAGAGTCCACTATTTTTGGAGCAACGTATGTATGTGTAGTATGCTACTAGTGCCTTTATCTGGGTTTATTTATTTATTTATTTATTTATTTATTTATTTAGTTATTTATTTAATGTGAGTATACAGGTGATAAACCCAATTGCATTATTCACACAATCAGTGATACATTCGATATACAATTACTAAAAATTAAATGTTTAACATATAAGGAAAAAGTAAGAATATAAAACAAGAAATAAAACATGTAATGCATACAACAAAGCCACTATATTACAAAAAACGAAAATGGAACATATACCCATATTTATTAGTAATTTCATAAATAACGAATTATGCAATAATAACAATGCAATTATTATATAGGAAATCGAAAATAAAACTATGCATTATACCTGAACTTTCTAGTGGAAAAAGTACGAGATCCTAAATTTTCCTGCAGGTCTCCTACTTTGTTATTAACAAGATGTTTAGGGAATATTAATATTTGACAATGTCTTCTCTAATCTACCTTTTCACAACTGAATATTTCAATAAGTCTATATTAAGATAAATATTGAGAGAATCCCCAAGTTTGTCTGAAACACATGTATTTCAAAAATTTCTACACGTTCTACATTCTAAGTTCACCATCGTAGGTACTGAAAAGTAGTAGGGCAACAGCGGTCCGAAACAATGGGAGCTGAATCATCATTTTCCCACCAGGTCATTGACCCCTGGCAAGGTCATTGACTCCTTATACCACGTGCTATCGTTTACATGCAAGTCCATGCACTTTTGTTTACAAACATAAGCACGCGTTGGGCGCCGAATTTGAATAAGAGAACGACCCTAACCTTACAAACATAATCTTGAAAGATCCTACCTCACTTTTTGACCACGTGCACTTGTTTTGACAGGTGTGAGGTGCCGAATTTGAATACGAGAAGGACCCCAACCTCACATTTGAACACGTGCTCTTGTTTTGACAAGTGTGAGAAGGGGATTTTGAATAAGTGTGCGAGGCTAACCTTACAAACGTCATCTTGATGTGTCCTAACCTCGCTGCACGTGCTTTTAAGACCACATGCTCTAGTCTTGACAAGTGTCAAGAGGGGATTTTGAAAAAGTGTGCAAAGCTAACCACACAGACGCCAACTTAGCTGGGCGTATCCTCTCTCTGCATGCTTCTTTGTTTGACCACGTGCTCTTGTTTGACAGGTGTCAACACGACCAAGTGCTGAGGCGCGCAAGAGTGCAAGGATAACCTCAGAGACGCTATCTTGGAGGGGTCTAACTACAAAGGACCTAGTTGTAAGGCCAGATACCCTTCCCGATGCCATCTTGCCATATTCCCTTCCCGACGCCATCTGGGAATGGGATAACCTTACTATTACGAGCAGATCTCCCCCCCCCCGACGTCATCTTGCTAGATGCCCATCCTGACATCTTCTTGGAGAGGCCTAACGTCAGAGGGCCCTAGTTTAACGCTAGATGCCAATCCCGACGCTATCCTTCTAGATGCCCTTCCCGACACCATCTTAGAGGGGACTAACCTTACAGGCCCTAGTTTAGGGCTAGATGCCCTTAACGACACCGTTCTGTCAGGTGCCCTTCCCGAGGCATCTTAGAGGGGCCTAGCCTCATAGGACTTTAGTTTTAAGGCTAGCTGCCCTTCCCGACAACATCTTGCCAGACGCCCTTATCGACACCATGTCGGAGGGGTGTAACCTCGCAGGGCAGAACTTTTTCTGCCAGATGCCCTTCCCGACGCCATCTGGGAATGATCTAACCTATTTTTACGGACAGATACCCTTCCGGACACCATCTTGCCAAATCCCATTCCCGACGCCACATTGGAATGGCCTAAGTTTTACATTCACGGAAAGATGTCCTTCCCGACGTCATCTTGCTAGATATCAATCCTGACACCTTCTTGGAGGGGCCTAACCTCACATAGCCTTAGTTTTACCACCAGATACCCTTCTCGACACCATGTTTCCATATCCAATTCTCGACACCATTTTGCCAGATGCCCTTCCCGACGTCATCTTGCGAGATGCCGCTCCCGAACGTCGTATTATTTGCCTGATATAAACATGACAAAGCACAGAACGCTCTCTATACGACAGCATGACGTTACGGAGGTCAGATCAATCACTCTGTTCCTCCTACTCCTCCTCACAGTTTTACAGTCAGATGACCATCCCTTCCCCCTTGTCTGGCACAGTTTTATGGTCAGATAACCTCCTCCTAGCAAATGGCGTTGGTAAGGGCATCTGGCCGTCACATTAGGTCCTGTGTAGTTAGACCCCTCCAAGATAGCGTCTGTGAGGTTAGCCTCGCACTCTTGCGCTCCTCAGCACGAGGTCGTATTGATACCTGTCAAACAAGGGCACGTGGTCGAACAATAAAGACATGTGAAGGGAGAACATGTCCCTCCAATATGGCTTTTGTGTGGTTAGCCTTGCACACTTATTCAAAATCCCCTCTTAACACCTGTAAATACCAGAGCACGTGGTCTTACAATACGTGCAGTGAGGTTAGAACCTTTCAAGATGACGTTTGTAAGGTTAGCCTTGCACATTTGTTAAAATCCCCGCCTCACACCCTTCAAAACAAAAAAGCAAGTAGTCAAAAGTGAGGTTAGGACCACCAAGATAACAGCTGAGAGGTAAGAGTCGTTCTCTTAGTCCAATTCCGTGCGGCACACCCGTCAAAAGAAGATAATGATGTCAAAAATGAGGTTAGGACCTTTCAAGATGATGTTTGTAAGGTTAGCCTTGCACACTTGTTAAAATCCCCGCCTCACATCCGTCAAAACAAGATCATGATGTCAAAAAGTGAGGTTAGAGCCCTTCAAGGTGACAGCGGTGAGGTTAGTGTAATCCTCTTATTCAAATTCCGCGCCCAACACATCTTATGTTTGTAAACAAAAGCCCCTTGCATTAGGAGTCAATGACCTTGCCAGGTGTCAATGACCTCGTGGGGAAAATGCTGATTCAGCTCCCATTGCTTCTGAACCGCTGTTGCGCTACTACTTTGAAAATGTTAGTTCAATTGGTTAAGCGTTTGTATACTGTATCAATATTAGATAAGAAATTCCAACTAAGTCGAATCGTATCCACACAGTTCGATACATCACATATAAGGAGTGTCGAAAATTAGAATGAGGCTAATTCATGGGGCGTCTATCCTACTTAGCGTGCATGTGAGAGATTAAGAAAGCTATCATATTTTTCTCCTCCAAGAGACGGTGGAGGTATGGCTTTGCATTTCCGTTTAGTCCACACCTAGAGTACGGCCATTCCTTCTTTTGCTTGCTGTTTGCATCCCTATAACCCACATAGGTTTTTGTCGATACTGGAGCAACCCATGCGATCTCTGGTGGAGTGCTGACCTCCAAATTCCAAAGCTTCATGGACTTACCCACCATGGGGAGTCCGTCTTTTGAAGGGCGGAATTATTTCCATTCAGCAATCTATGTCGTGTGATGTCGGCATCTAAAATATCTCTGGTGACACAATCGGTGTTCACCTGACAACTCAGCAATAGGTTGCCCCAACAGGGTTTGTTTACTCCGCCACCGAGTACACTTAAAATGAGCGCCAAATTTGGTGTCAAATCAAAATGCCTGCATACGGTAAAAGAGACCATTCGACAATCATTATTGTCCTTGATATCACGACATCATAGCTGGCAATATAGCCCGTATTTCGATGCTTTACATCAGGGCCTCTCATGGTGCATGCGCCGTTGCACCGCACAGCGCAAGTTGCAGGAGACGACATCACTAGGCTGACAAGAATGCAACCACCTCTCCTCTTTCCCTACATCTGTCTCACCCGTTCGACCTGTCTCTGCTTTCTTCTCCTTGTCCGCTGTTTCCCCCATCATTACGAAATGTTTATGTGCGGCAAACGGAGACACTCCCTCTTATGGGACAATGTTACCGGTATTAAAATACCTTCAGTTTGGTTTGAGCAGACAATTTATATTCTCTACTTTTTATTTTTATTTTTAATTATACCAGTAATGTCTGGAACGAGGCATCGGCTTAGAGCAATTCTGGGAGCGTTCTTTAAATTACAATAATAAATATTCGCACACAATCTAGTTTTCGTACAATTTAAAAGAGAAAAATAAAACTTTCACATATGCTTGTGGAGCCAAACAAAGGAATAGTCTTAGCTGTTTCTCGATGCAGCTTCGGAAAATCTTCCTTCAACACATTCTCGTAGAAAACGAGCAAAGGTTTTGTATCGAAAAATAGATCTTTTTGATGATAACCCAATTATTGTCTTACAGATTATGCATTTTGCTTTATCGTCACGACTGAGAAAAATACGAAATTCTCCAGTTCGATTGAAATGGACTTTCAGAAGTCTTTGCTTTCTTCGAAGCAGATTGATCCTTTATTTTGTTGCCTTGCACTTATCTATTTCACTGATAAACAAGCCGTCTATCACTGAACGCTTCGTTGCCCTCAGCACACTACACCATCCGAGCCAAGCCGTGAGATTTCGGGCGTTTGAGAGAATTTAGAATTTTATCATAATTTACATACATTTACATTATATGTGTTCATTATCATTATTATTCGCGAATGGATAACGTAGAACCACGGTTAATCGATATTTTCTAGCCTTCATTTTAGCCCAATATTCCTTCACTAGCTGCTCGTCCCCGATTCCCTCTGTCTAACGATTACGAAGGCTCCAAATTATCTAAAGTCCCTGGCCGTATAATGTACCACGCATCTTGACAAATTATACAGTACAAACTTCAAAATGGTATGTCACAGGGTCATATGGAAATAATTAAAGTAAGAATGGTCTAACAGAGAGAAGGATATCCAAAAAGACTGAGCCAACGAACTGTGACGACACCGAATTAAGCTCATATTCATATATTAACGATTATGACGAATTATAGGTAGTTAAATGAGCATTATGGAGCTGTCTGATAGAACACAGAAACAAAGTTGATCTCAAAGAAGTACAATACTATTAAAAGAAGCTGGTGAAATTCCTGGAGACTTTTTTATATGCAGGACAGTTATCTTACCGAACAAAGGAAATGCCACTGAGTACACTAACACTACGATTGCTCGCATCCAAAATACTAATTCATGTAATTAAGAACAGGATTGAAAATACAATTTAACAATATACTCTTAGGACAAGTTTTGTCTTACAGCAGGGAAGGGAACAAGAGGAGCTGTCCTAGCAGTGAGAAATATTCTAGAAAGAAGACTTAGTGTTAACAGGAAGATACATATTTCATTTATGGATATAGATAAAGCCTTCGATTAAACGGGAAACAGTTCTTGAAGACCAAGAAGAATACAGGACTAGACTAGAGGGACAGAAGAATCACTTTCCTCCAGTATTAAATCAAGCGATATAAATGAACGGAAATGTAAAGGGAGCATCCATTTGATGAGAAATGTGACAAGGTTGTTCATACTAGTTCAACATATTCATTAACCTTGGATGGCCAAGGTAAAATGCATTCGAACCCCACACATAGAACTTTAAATAAAATAAGCCATTATATACTCAATATTCTTTTAATTTATCGAAGTTACCAACCTAACATTTTATTATCATCTTAATGCAAAGAAATGTATGTCCTTTAAAATTATAGGCAGTACGTAAAATACACAAAAACAGCAAACAAGGGAAGGTTCTAAGTGTACCTCTTAGAAGTGACGTTTATTCACAGATTTCAGCCAAAGCACTCATTGCAGGTGATCACTTTGTGTTCCTGATATTCCGGACTCTTACAAACTCCACAGAAAACTTTAGTTTTGCGCTCCTTTCTTCTCGAAAATGCATAGCATCTTTCTTGAGACCCAGAAAGCGTCTCAGTTGGAGATCTAACTGGAACTTCCTTGCCTAGCAGCTCTGCAAGCGCTGCCTTGATACGTAGGTAAAGGGGTAGTTTCAATCAGGAGTAGTTTCTACATGCATGGAACCATCCACTGCTGTCCTTGTGTCAATAAAATCACGCCTGAGTAGTTGAACTTTGACCTGCTGATGCTAGGTTATGGCGAAGGATGATGTAGCCAAGCTTCATTCAGCAGAGAGTTTACTTTTAACAATGTTTGTTATCACTGTCTTGTTGTATTACACAATTACACAGTTATATCACGTAAACGTTAATGGTTAAATATGTGCAATGTATAAATGCAGTCCAGAAATGATAACCATTTCAGTGAAATTGCACAAAAAAATGTAAGGAGGGGTGACAGGTTGCTCCAAGTTCAGTGTCCAGACCACTTATAAACACGGACACTGAAGCTCACAATGTACATGCTAGAGAGACAAAAAAGAAATCAATGCTACCAACTTCAACCATCCCAGATTAAAAACATGCTCCCGGTTGTGGCTGCTCTCCACCTTACTCATCCAGGGTTGACTAGGCAGTGTCAAATGTAAGCAAAAGACTGAAGGAACTGGAATTAACGAACAAGAAATCCACTGCACAAAGTTTGCATATAACATTGCATTAATCGATGATTCGGAGAGGGGACTGAGTAAAATGCTGCGAGTTTTTACATCAGCGCTCAGGAATCAAAATTGAAACTGACCACTTGGACAAGAGAAGTATTAGCGCCAATAAATCAAGTGTGGAAATACAAACAAACACTAACACAGGTACAACATGTCAGTCAGTTTTGCTACTTGAGGAGCATTATCACCCAGGACAATAGATGCGTCACAGAAAACAGGAAGAGGATTATCGTAGCTAAACAAGCCTTCAGTAAGAGTGAAGAGCATCTGAAAAGGAGGAACATACACATCAAAATTAGGGAGGACTTTGTCAAACTGCTTAATTGAAGTGTTGAAGACATGTCTTGGCAGACAAAGCAGGGTCCTCATACTACGAAGGACACAAAATTAAGCAATTTTCTCAATCGTGGGATAAAGGGCCCCGAAATGTTTCAAATTGTGAGTCTATCAAACTAAAAGAAATTCAAAAATCACTTTCTGCCTAAATGCAGTTCCGGAAAGTGATCCTAGAATTGCTCGTTCCTTTACCTGTTTTCTTTTTTATTGAACTCCTAGCCAAATATATTTATTTAAATAATTATTTCTGTAATGTGTTCCTTGGTTCAATACCCTCAGGAGTTCTTTGATTTTTTGATAAAAGTCCACACCGAATGTAGTTTAGGGCTTACGTGAAACTCTGTATTGTCACATTAGCGCTCGTAGTGGTGGAGAAAGACGAACTGTTATTAAATCGACAGCATAACTATGATTAAGAAAAGGATTGTAATTTTTAGGAATAAATAAAGAATATATTCTCATAATTTATGATATTATATTTACCTAAAATTCTTAGCTCATATCGCTAGGATGTTTTCAACATTAAATTTATTTTTTTGTTTGGGTATTAGCAAAACGCCTTGATAAGGTGGAAATGTGCTTATAGAAGAGGATATTAAATATAAGCTGGGCAATGGAAAAGTCAAACGAAAGTCTCCTTAAGCAAGTAGGTGAAGCAAGGGAGTTGATTAGAACTATAGAAACGAAGAAAACCAAATTCCTTGGCCACACATAAGAAATTCCTATTGCCCATATTGGAAGGAAACGTTCTGTGGAAGAAGGGAAGAAAAACAACGCGGAAGAAGTATCTGGATTCCGTGATGGACAAACTGAATTTCAAGGAGTATTCTGACTTGAAACGTTCAACGTGTAAGAGACACATCTGTTTGCAGCGACAAGGCCTTGCCTTTAAGATATGGATGAGTCATTTCATGCTCATATATTCTTGGGAAACTGTGCACTGCACTGGTTGAAAATCCTCTCAAGGAATGATATTTAAAACTACATCCTTCTGCTTCGAAAATTATTTCCTTGTGGCATTAAATAAATCATTCATTGTGATAAGAATATCATCGTATCTTCATAATGAGTAATTTGTTTTAATTTTGCTGTTCAGATAAATATCTCTGTGGCGCAGATGAGAGAATATCTAAGATACATAAAACTAGCGAGTGAAATGAAGGTAATTAAATATCTGCAGACTCCTTTGATGGGAACCTCGCAGGTTTTTATTGCCATGAAACCGCCGTGGCGCTCCAAGCAGCGACTAACATTGTTTATGGAAAGTCGTTAAGAGGAGAGCGTGGGATGTTTCAAGAAGCTGTAAACGTAATAAAACTGTCGTTTATGGGAGTATAATAATGTATCCATACAGCAGAAAGTCAAGCAGAAAGCGTGAGAACGCTTCTGTCAAGAATATATAGCTTGTGAAGAGCGTGATGTGGTAAAGAAATAGTAGTAGGTACTTTTTTGAATGAAAGGAAATAAAATGAGTGTTTCTTGGTCTGGTTTACTTGGGATATAAATTATTCAGCACTGTGGTATAGAGGGAGCGTGTCGTCTTCTTATCCCGGAGACCTGGGGTTCGATTCTGACCAAGTCAGGGATCTTACCCGGATCTGAGTGCTTGTTTGATGTCCACTCAGTCTAGTTGATAACCAGGCATCGGACATGCTGCAAGAACGTGATGAAATATGCATTTACTTACGCACTTATTTTCATGACATTAAACAGTTAAGTGAACGCAAACGTAACATTCCTTTAGCAGACTCACGCGATTAACTCACACCAATACATGAAATCGTGATCGTGATAAACAAGTGAATTAAAAAACAAAGAAATTACACTACACATAACTCTCGATTAACCAGGTTAATGTAGGGTTAAGGCTTCCCGGATAGGTAAAATCGCGGTTAACCCGCAATAAGTGAATAATTCTGCCTGCTGTCATTTCTTGATGGATACAGTACTTTTGCATCCATCTCTTGGCACAGGCCAGAGTAAAGTGTAGCTTCCACCGAAGTCCCAGTCAACATCCATGGCTGTGACAATATGGAAGTTGCTGGGGGTATGGGTAGTGCTGAGTAATGACATTCGGAGCATGACTAGTGCATCTGAGTGTTATGAAAGGTGCTGCTCATAGGGTCAGTCGTGCTGCAGTAGTACTTTCTGACCCAGTGAGGAAAGCAATGGCAAACTACCTCACTGCTCATCTTGCCTAGTACGCCTCATTTTGGTGCTGCCATTGGTTTTTGGGGTTTCCTTATAACCGCATAACCTTTGGTGGTGCTAATTGAGGATCCAACCAGCCTCTGAGCTGATGACCTAACAGACAGACAAGTGAATAATAGAACAAGCGTGCTGAAAATACAGTTAAAATTATAATAAATGATACAACTGTATAGTTGTTTATTAACTTATCCAATATGTTCCAATAAAAGTAGCACTTAGCACAATTAATAAATGAAAAATGAACACCAATTTTCGTTGAAACTAATAAGGCAAAGGAAAATATTCATACTACCTAACTTTACTGTTTCTGAAAATCCTCAGTCATGGTTTTCTGCCTTTGTACCGAGAGACATTTCTTCTTTATTTTGCTTCTTAAGTTCCTCAAACAAGATTTTCGGTGATGAGAGCATCATCCTGGCAATGTTATCCCGACCCTTTTGTAATTCTGTACTACTGTAACTCCTAACACTCGTGCATTTTTAGAGACTTGATAACGCGGTTAATCCGAATACGGTAAATCGAGAGTTGAGAGAGAGATTTATTAAAGAAATAAATCATCCGTCCTCCAATGAGGGTGACCATTTGGATCCGGAATACAGTTTTAATTTCAATGTTTTAAAAATATCAAAAGATGAACATTTAATCGTTAATGCTGTTATCTTCTTTTTTCCAGGGTTAGTTGGGGAGGAATGTAACTCACGTTCTCAGGTATAGGTGGAAATGAATGATTTGCAGCGAGTCCCTCAGTATCTGTATTACTATTTTTTCTAGCTCGCAGAATGGAACTTTCAAATTTTGTAGGAAGTTCGATGTCTGACTAGGGAGGGTGCCTCTTGCTCCGAAAAGCAGGCCTGTGACAATCCACCGATCAATAGGTATTTTATACTTAGATGAAAGGTAAGGCAAGCATGGAACATAAATAGCTTGCTTTTCTAGGTCCACATCCCGTGCCTGATTAAGGTCTCTTTCAAAGCGAATGGTGGGATCTAAGACCATCGCTTTCATGTCCTCTCTGTTGATGGCTACGATGTCCGCCCTCCGATTAGAGTCATCAGTAGAGATGCAGTGAACCTCCTCGTGCACCTCCCATCCACGCTGTCTCAAGCCTCGAGCAATCGACGTTCTTACACGATGGTGGCGATGGTTGCGCATTAGCTCAGTACTCCGGCAGAATCCCAACACATGTCCAAGGGTTTCTGTCTCGTTGCAGCCATTTTGGCGGCAACGGGTTGTGTTGAATGACCTACCGGGAACCGACCTGACTGCGGTGAGGTTGCATGTCATCTTCACTGCGTTTATGTATTCATAAGAGGACAGAGGTGATTTACGAGTCATCCAGGAGTTTGCTTTCGGGCAGTCTGAATATAACACTACTCCTTTTCCTTTATGTGGTAGCTGGCACCACGACTGAAAGGATCGATTTCTCATAATTTCACGTAGTTTTCTTCCGTCAGTCTTTGAAGGAAGACTTTCTTTTTTTATGTCAGGTCTGTGGAGTGCCATATCTTGTTCTTCAGGTAACTTCCTTACGTATGGTAGATGAACGTCCTGAACATGGAGTAAGCGATTACAAATACTGTAATGCTGTATATTTGCTTCCCATTCTGCGCAAATTATTCCCATCCCTCTGACCTTCCTTGCACTATACAGCATCTAATTTGGAGTATCATCTGGCAGCATCATTATTTCTTTTACAGAACTTCTTATAATTTTGTCCAGATCTTTAAGAAAAGTGTTTGATAGTTGTGTCAGAGGGGCACATTGTAGAGGATAGATCAAACCCGGCCAAACAAACTCGTTAATAATCTTGATCTTTTGCTCTGGTTTTAGAAGCTTTGTTTTTACCAGATTATTTAAGTCAGAAGTTATTGTGCTTATTAGTTTATGTCTGTCAAGAGAAATTTCACTGTTGAAGTCAATTCCTAAATACTTGATTCGTTCATTGTGTGTTTTTATCGATGGGATTATTGATCCCTCAAGTGTAGTGACGTTTCCTTCAGTTAATTTTCCTTTCTTCAGGATTATAGACTTGCTTTTATGAGGATGGATATGTAAACCAATTTCTGCAAAGCTGCTTTCAGCTAAATTTAACAAGGTAGTAGCATCATTTTCAGTTTTGCTGAGTATAACTAGGTCATCTGCGAAAGCAAATGAGGATAACAGCGGTAGATCATCAGATAAAGTATAGCCATAACGTTGGCATATGTCATGGTCGGTGAGATTTTGTATCACAGTATTGATTGCTAAATTGAACAGCAGTGGTGAGATAGGGGACCCTTGAGCTACGCCACACTTAATTTCGATGGGTTTTGATTTCTTATTATCAGCTTCCACTTGAATTGTGTTCTTTGTAAGAAATGCTTCAATTAATCTACATAAGTTAGGAGGAATTTCAGATTGTCGAAGAGATCGTTTGATATGTTCATGTCCGATAGAGTCAAATGCTTTTGTGACATCTAAAAAAATGATGCAACAATCCTTTTTGTTGCGTTTCGCATCTTGGAGGCAACCATTCACGAGGGAAGCGTTGACATGAGTTCCAGGTAATGGCACGAAGCCACGCTGGTGAGGACTTAGTGTGACATATGAACGCAGTCTCATATCTAGTACTCGTTCAGTTATTCTCCTAATCACCGAATATATGGTTATAGGTCTCCATTCTTTAATATCATTTATGTCTCCACCCTTATGTATTAAAATTGTTCTGGCCATTTTGAGTTTTGTAGGTACGTAGGAAAAATGAAGCATCGTGTTGATGAGTAACGTCAGAAATGTTGTAGCCTTGAGGTGCCTTAATACACGAACTGTAATATGATCTGGGCCTAGTGAGGTGTCAACTTTAATGTTGTATAATGCTTTATGGACATCATCTACTGAAATATTAATATCAGCAGGTAAGTCATTGCTTTTTTCCATAATAAAAAGAGGAGAATTGTTATTTTCGGTACCAAAAGTCTTTTCAAAATGATCCGAAATCGTAGTTATTGGGATTTTACAAGAATGGGCCTTATTCGTTTTGTTCAAAATTTTGCGAGCAATTTTCCGCCTCTGATTATAGAAATGATATTGGGCTACCTCGTAGGCATAACGCTCTCTGTTTTTCTCTCGTTGCCTTTTAGACCTCCGCTGTGGGTTACTAGAGGTTTTATGGTCATATTTACGATTATTTTGTAATTTTCTACTTTTGTAAAATCTAACAGCAGGATGTTGAGGGCCAGGTAATTCATTTACCTGATCAGCAAAGAACTGCATAACCTCAGAAGTAAAAGATTCCAGCTGATTAGCATCACCGTTTTGCATAATGTTTGAAATCCTATCCTCCCAATTTTTCATAGGATTAATATTTTCATTTTCATGATCAGCGACCACTGGGGTGTCTTCTGTCAACTGTAAGCTTTCCCCAACATTCATGTTACCGGTATTAGCATATTGTGTTGAGAGTTTATTTCTCCTTTTCTCAGGGTGAGCTTTTCCTATGTGAATATTTACTCCTAACGTAGACTTACAACATTTATTACAGATAGGACATGGAATTTCGTCACCAGACTGTGAATCAACGTTGGGCATTTTAATTAATTATATTTATTTGAAGGTGGCAAGAGATGAATATTATTTTGTTTTTCATAGAGTTATTAAGGTAGATATCGGAGCTGTAAGTATTCTTAGCGCTGGATCAATGATAATTTTGAGAATATAAGATAGATTGGACGTGCTTATACTTGAGGTTGTTCCAGTTGTGCAAACAGTCTGTCAATAGTATGCGAGACGTGTCAGTCCATCAGTATTCACTGTTAAAACAATATCCAGACGTCTCCTACATAAGATAAAGTATGTTAAATAATACACATGATAAATCAATGTTAAGTAAGGTTGTAATAAAACCGTGTAAAAGAATCAAACGTGAATAAACACAATTAAATACTCATCGCTCTTTAATTTTACACTGTATACTCTAATTTTTCTGTTCGTAATGTAATTTACAGTAGACTACAACAGTCTCCTCCAAATTTTATGGTATAAATCTGTGGAATTTGTCTGCTACAACTAACTTGATTCAGTGCGGGGAATGATCCCTGTACATCTACTGGTATAACAGAACTGTACTGGAATTTGGGAGCGGGTGTAGCTGTTAAACATTCCAGCCGATCCACATTATCAGTTCCAGTCAAATATTTTTAGAGCTATCATGATGTCGTAGCCCGGATTTCGTTTAAGGACATCACAATATTTTGTTTGCAGACAGAGTCCAGAGTTTTCTCCCAGTTCATGCTTCACGTTTTCCGTAATGTTCAGCGAATCACCAAGACATAATCCACGTTTTTCTAGCTTCTTGATTGATTCTAGCTAGTATGATCTAGAAGCGTGTCGAGGTAAGTGCCAGTTCCCTTTGAACCGTTTCATTGCCGAAACAGCTCACGCCATTAATTACTTCACATTTTATTTAAGATTGCTTGAAAAACATGTTAAAATATGAAAAATAAAAGTCTAGAACATGCACAATAAATCCTAAACTTGAAATGTATGCAGTAATCTCAAATACTGTATATGCATATATGCATTTATATGCTCTATTGAACTTGATAATTTGTCCAGTTTCACATTCAAACGTACTTCCTTGCCGATTTTGGAGGTCTACATGTCGGCAAACAAAATATGCATTTGCATACAATTCCGATGTTAGTGATTACATTTCAACAGCCATCTAAAGGTAAGACAGCGACCTCAGTCCAGAAACTCAAAAATATCGGCCGAGATAATTCGTCGCACGACAACTCTTAAAACCTGCAGACCAGTGGTGGGGACCTTCGGGACTCTTCCGCCATGGTGTTTGGTTTGTTTTCTCTTACCGATGCGTTAACCAGCGTAATATTACGAACTTGAAGGTTAACATTTCCACTATTAACGAATATATATAGGCTCGGTGGATAACTAGTAGATTTACAGGGAGATCATTTAATGTTCGCGGGTTCAATCCTACCTCAAGTAGTTAACATTTCGAGGATGGGCATCATTGTTGCTGGTGTGATTAAATATCTCCTGTGAGGCACCCAGTGCCACCTAACGAAATTACATTAACTCAGCCAGTAAACGCATCAGTGTAGAATTCTGATCACGAGATACATGGCTGCACAATGGCAATGCGAACCTTTGTAGGCAGACAAACTTAATAAGACCTGACATTCCTAGCTTGGATCATATTCTTCTTCTTCTTCTTCTTCTTCTTCTTCTTCTTCTTCTTATTATTATTATTATTGTTATTATTATTATTATTATTATTATTATTATTGTTATTAATACTTACAATTGGCTTTTGTTTGCACTACCTCGGATAGGTTATATGGCGACGATGGTAAGGAAAGGGCTAGGAAATGGTAGGATGTGACTGTGGCCTTAATTAAGGTACAGCCCTAGCATTTGCCTCATGTGAAAATAGAAAACGGCGCATTAACCATCTTAAAGGCTGAAGAAGGTGGGGTTCGAATCTATTATCTCCAGAATGCAAGCTCACAGCTGTACGTCCCCAAGGCCACGGCCAACTCGCTTGGTATTATATCATTATATATATATATATATATATTGTGTTGGTAATTCTCTCCATTCTGCTGTAGACTTCCTCGTTGGATCTCTTTTGATGGATTCCATTTCTGTACTTTGATCCCAAGATTCCTCTCACAATTTTGCGTTCTCTTTACTCCAGTTCTTCAAGGAGTCCTTTGTTGGCATTTAGAGACAGGGTTTTGGCTGCATATAGAACTACTGGCTTCAGAACTGTTTCATAGTGACGTATATATATATACATATAATTCGCTGGGGCCATCAAGGACCACGTTAAGTCTTGTTGCATTTGACACTGAACTTGGCCTTCTTTAGAGCCCAAATTTCCCTCATTCTTTGTGAGTGGGCCTGCTTACGCTCCTCTGTCCAAGGGGCATCGTGTCTTCTCTTCGGTTGCTTGTCTCGGTTTAGCCCGTTCGTCAATATTTTCTTGCGGAAGTGATCTCTTTTAAGGGCGTCTTCAGCTGAGATATGAAGCATTTGCAGGTCTTCTTTGGTATTTGTAAACCAGGGAATTGTGGCTTTGGGGTTTGAATCAAAAAAGTGAAACATTTCTTTACTTAACTTTCTTCCGTCCATTCTTTTCAGATGACCGTAAAATCGTGCCCGTCTTTTTCTCATTGTGTCGGTAATTCTCTCCATTCTGCTGTAGACTTCCTTGTTGGATCTCTTTTGATGGATTCCATTTCTGTACTTTGATCCCAAGATTCCTCTCACAATTTTGCGTTCTCTTTACTCCAGTCCTTCAAGGAGTCCTTTGTTGGCATTTAGAGACAGGGTTTTGGCTGCATATAGAACTACTGGCTTCAGAACTGTTTCATAGTGACGTATCTTGGTGTTTTGGGAAAGGCATTTTTGTTGTAGATTGTGCGGGATGTTTGGTAGGCTATTTCCAGTTTGCGTAATCGCTCCTGACGTGCTTCTTTGTCCAGTCCATTTTTCATGATGATCTCACCCAGGTATTTGAATTTGTCTACTCGGGTGATGTCCCCATATTTTGTATGGAGTTTTGGTGGAGCCTCTTTGATGTTAGTCATTACTTCTGTTTTCTCAAACGATATCTGCAAACCAGTTTGTTCGGCAATTTCCTTTAAAATTTCAACTTGAGCTCTAGAGGTTTCTATGTCGTTTGAGAGAACAGCAATATCATCGGCAAATGCTAAGCAGTCTGTTGCGTTCCACTTGGATTTGGTTCCTATTCTCAATGGACTGTAGTTGGTTTCCTGTAATCTCACCCTCCAGGTTCTGATGATCTTTTCAAGAACACAGTTGAAGAGTATCGGGGATAGCCCATCACCTGTCGGACTCCTGTTTTGATGTCGAAGGAATGCGAGAGACATCCGTGGAACTTCACCTTGGATTTTGTATCGGTCAGGGTGGCTCTAATTAATGCCAGCAGTTTCAAATCAACTCCAAATTCATTTAAGATGTTTAGCAGGACTTCCCGGTCAATGGAGTCGTACGCTTTCTTGAAGGACACAAAGACAGACACATACTGCTTGGACCTCAGTGTACAATGTCTGATGATCGCTTTGAGATTTTGGATCTGTTCAGCTGTTGAGCGACCTTTTCTGAAACCTCCTTGGTATTCACCTATTTGATGTTCGACTTGTGCTTCCAAACGCTCCAGGATGGCAAGTGATAGAATTTTGTAAGTCACGGGTAGCAAAGATATTCCTCTGTAGTTGTTGATGTTCTTCATGCTGCCTTTTTTGTGTAAGGGATGGATCAAAGCTATTTTTCAATCTTCGGGTAGGGTCTCCTTGTTCCAAATTTCTTCTATTTGCTTTTGCAAGATATCAAGTGATTCCTCTGGGGCATATTTCCATAGTTCTGCTACTACTGAGTCTTCCCCCGGCGCTTTGTTATTTTTGAGACGTGCAATGTAGCGCTTGATTTCATCTCTGTCGGGTGGTCTGGAATCTGGATACCAGAGTAAGGGTCCCTTGGTCTCAATGGCGCTTTGCGGTTTAGAGCAATTAAATAAATTCTTGAAGTAATCTACCAGAATGCTGCAATTTTCTGCATTTGACGTCGCCAGCGTGCCGTCCGTTTGCTTAAAGCATAGAGATGGTGGTTTATAGCCAGTTAGTTTGCGTTTGAAGCTCTGTAGTACTCTCTGCTTTCATTGTTCCTAAAGTTTTGTTCTATCTTTTCAATGAGAGATTTTTCGTATTTACGTTTCTCAGTTCTGAACACCCTAGCTGTTTGGGCACGTTGGGTTTTGTAGGTTTCCCAATCATTTTCTGATTTCGTAGAGTAGTACTGTTTCCACGCATTGAGTCTTTCTCGGAGGACTGATTCGCAGGTACTCTTCCACCAGGCATGCTTGTTGCTTCTCTTAATTTCTGCAACGTCTTTGGCGGCCTCAAGAAGGAGACTTTTGGCGTTGTTAAAGTCACAGTCATTTGGTCTAGCCTTCTCCTGGAACTCCTCGACCCTTTGCCGAAGTTTATCATTGTCGAAGCGTGTGATCTGTTTGGTTGTCTTCCTTGTGTTTGCGGGAATTGGTTTGAATATGATAAGAGACATATAATGATCTGAGGCCACATTGATGCCTTTCTTTACCTTGACATTCATAATCTCGGGGCTGCTTCTCCTGGAGATTGCAACATGATCAATTTGGAACTCTCCGAGAGCTTGGGCGGGAGAACGCCAAGTCATTTGCTTTCTGGGTAGATGGCGAAAGTGGGTCGATATAACCTGCAGGTTGTGATTTTCGCAAATGTACACCAGTCTTTTGCCGTTGGGATTGGTTCTTTTGTGAGCAGGGTAAGATCCTACAACTTTTCTGTACTTCTGTTCACGACCTAGTTGGGCATTGAAGTTACCCAAAAGAAGCTTGACATGGTGTTTGGGGATTTTGTTTAATTTTTCATCCAGTAGATCCCAGAAATTATCAACTTCATCTGGATCAGACTTGTTCTTTTCGTTTGTAGGAGCATTTGCGTTAACTAGTGCGTAGGTTTTGTTCGCGCATTTAATTGTGAGTATAGACAATCTGTCATTCACAGGTTCGAAATTTGCAACCGATTTAAGGATCTTGGTTCTAACAGCAAACGCGGTTCGAAGCATCACAGCTCCATTGAGGATTCCTCTTTGCACTTTGCTCTTGAAAAATCGGTAGCCTTCGGATTCAAAAATCTCTTCATCTGGGTACCTTGTTTCCTGTAGGGCCATTATGGATATTTGATTTTCGTGAAGAGCTTCGGTGAGGGTTTTCAGCTTGCCAGTTTGTGTAAGCGAATTTATGTTGAAAGTTGCCAGAAAGGTATTAGATTTTGGCGTGAGTTTTTGACTCTTCGGGGTACACCAAGACTCTCCGACTCGTCTCATCCATGATGTCGAGTCTCCCGCAGAATCCGAACGAGACTCGTGCGCCGTTGCGTTCACGACGAGGGATTTATCCGAAGATTTACCCCCTGGGGTATGTTTCTTGAAATGTTGTGCCATCATGGTTTTTGACTTGACTTTGCTTTGGACGGGTACCCATCCTTTTACAACTAGGGTTGTTAGCCCTAGAGGTTGCCTCAAGATGTTTTATGGCTTCTGGTCATTATTATTATTATTATTATTATTATTATTATTATTATTATTATTATTATTATTATTATTATTATTATTATTGTTGTTGTTTATGCAGGGAGCTTTGAGCTCGAGTTTGTTTGCTCGCGAGCTAAGTTTAGAAGGAGGAATTTCGACATGAAATACACAAATCAGAACAAGGAAACAATAGAAATTCAACGGCCAGAGCAACGGACAACATTTTGGAGGCCCGACGGGAGACTAGAGGAGCTGCAAATATACGTTTGAAGTAAGCGCCGGTACACGATATGTCGTGCCAATAAAATTTTAGGGCCACAGTCAATTTGGCTAGGGATTGGTCTATGCGAGTGATGACCCCGATCGAGGATACAACGGCGTCTTAGAGGACGTATTGATAAAAGCGATGAACGCGTGGATTATCTACCCTATTATTCGGCAGGATTCTTTGCAGGTAACATCGAGAGAAGTATTATTTAGGTGACTGCGAGTCAGAATTTATATTTCTTGATCGTTTAGAGACTTTAACTTTGGTTTAAGACGCTCAGTCTGTATTTCAATAATTCAAGATTTTAAACTTTTGAGAATTTTTCGATTTCCGGAGGGAAGAACTGTTTTCAGACAGTCGTTCAATTAGTAGTTTTCCGGTGTAAACGAATTGTACGAGGACATAAAACTCAGTAATTTCGAGTCCAGCGTTTAAATGGGAAAGATTTGACCTAGTTACGGGATTAGATAAGAGAAGTTGTTCCGCGACCGAATGGGAACTGGTTTCACGGGGTGAGTGGAAATTACTCAGGCTGTAGTATTCTAGTAACTGTTGGGTTAATCTCCACCCAGGTTTGTACGCCTTGAACGAGGGGACGTTTTAAGAACAACATCGAGAAACAGCGACGGAGACTACAACATCACCACTTCAACGCCAAGAGAATGGAGGCCAAAGGACAGATCCAAGTCCTTTCTAAAGGCATCATTATCGAAATGGCTGGATAAAACACGATGGGGGCCGGTTATCCTAAAGGCTGGCGGCGATAAGTCAACGAAATAGATGAGTAGAGAATTTTCAGTTTAATTATGTAATTGTGAACGGGTTTTAATATTGCAAAACGGGATAGGTTGATTTTCAATATTTAATTTCAGTAAATTTTGCTTTGTTTGAAATAACTACGTCCTATTTGAAGTAAATGTTAGGAAGCTTGTTAATATAAATATAATTTTAACGTAAATGTGGACCGATTGCATAAGATCGCAGCTCTCTTTCTTACATTTTTATTCAGAGTTATTGGCTGAGTTGTTAACATATTTTTACGAGACTGTTTCTTATTTCTTACTCATTTATTTGTATTTGTTTTGCTTCGGTGTTTGAGACGCAGTTTACTTCACGGGGCTTAAATGTAAATGTAAATAAAAATAAAAATTAACGTCAGGAAGGACTAGATTAAAGTATTAAGCTGAGCTCAATGTGTACGGAAATATGCCATCACGTTTTCTGGGATTTCCTTGCATGATGTGTGAATGAGTATGCGTGTATTTGTGGAGTTTGGATCCACAAATTTTGATCGCGTAATCTTCGTGATCAATTTGAATATCCAGATTAGCGTAAATTAGTTTTTGACTCACGAGTGCCTCGAACGCAGTTTCGTACTTTATGTTCCGAATAATTAGAATACATTTTCTGTAAAAGTTATTATTATTATTAATGCGAGTTTCTCGAGTTGTAAGATTGAGATATTTCAGTAACTTCTAGATGTATAGACATGATCGATTGTCTATGTGGCAATTTCTTAGTTTCAGATTATGATATAATTACAGAGTTGGTCACTGTATTATTCACGTTTAACTTTACGAGCGTGAGTGCTTTGATTTGTTACCAGCGCGGTCTTGTTTCTTTTCATGCGAGCGCATGTTAGACGACGTCATTTTATATACTTCATCAGTTTCGGCAACTTAGGACATGTGATATGGCTTAGTGTGATTCTGAGTAAGAGGACGCGTTCTCATCTGTAAGGCCTGAATTTTCTTGTTTGTGTGACTTGCCTCGGGTAGACTGTTGAGCAGCGTGTGTAAAGGGTTGGACCCTATGTTTTGATTATTGCTGCATTATTTTGGGAAACTGAATCTCCGATTTTGAGTCATTCCACCGTGTGTTGGCGAGGGTGATATGTGCGTATACCGAGGAGAGTTTATTTTAGCGGCCTATACTTCGTGATGATCTTATTGGTTTTGTGCATGTCACTAGGCGTTGGAGTAGACGAGTTGTTTTTATATCGCCACGTTCCGTTTGGTTTTTCTTTCATGATATTGCCACACTGAGGAACATTTGTGTAATGTGATTTATTTCAGGAATCAACGTTGAATTATTTGTTGAAATTTAATGCCTCCTCTGTTATTTTTTATGAATTTGTGTCATGCAATTTATTTCAGAAATCCATGTCGAATGTGCACGTTATTATAAAGTCCACCAGTTGATTACATCTGTATCATATGATTTATTTCAGGAACCTACGTTGAATATGATGTGTTGCTTTAAGTGAAAAATTAAGTTTCTTTATTTTTTCATGAAGGGTTTGAGTGAATGAGAGTTGCGTGAATGCCGCCTGCTTCCTTGGTGAGCCCTGGAAAATATGACATTATGCTTTTGTTTCTTTGATTATGTATATTTGCCATTATTGTGATTTTATTATGTGAGGTTCCGACCCGCAGTGTTCTATTGTGCTCATGAGGTCATTCACGATTCGAGGTGCGTATACTTTGATAGGATGTTCTACCACTGAGTGTGTTGAATATTGTACAATTATGTTAGTTTCCGCCTTCCCCTTTTTCTCATTAAATCACGTCTTTTCTTAAGGTCAGGGATCCCCACTGCAATGTCAAGTGTGCAGGAAAGGGAAATGTACTCTTCTACTTTTGAAGGGGTTAACAAATATAAAGGCAGGTGCGTGGTGCGAGCACGCAAGCCAATGTGTTAAAATTAATGAAACTTCAAGATTTTATTTGATAATGTTAAGTATGTTTGTCGGCATACATTGCATATTTGTATTACATTTTTGATTCTCAAGACGGACTGTATCAAGCTGAAAGAAAAAGTCCAGTCATGTAAAAATTTGAATCATTTGATACTTTTGCTATTATTAATATTTTTGTTTATTTAATAAACAGATTTTCCTCCAAAACTGACGTCATGCTTCGCCTTGCTGTATTTGTAGCTGTTGTTTAACCTCAGCGTGTCCATATTAGTTATATGTTCCCCCATCTAAATCCAGGGTGCATGTATTTTAGGGCATTTTTATCATAGTGCGAACTGAGCACCCCTGGGAGAGGCTGACTAGTCTGGGGCAAATTACCTTGATGATAGAAACGGGGAAATACATATAATTCGCTGGGGCCATCAAGGACCACGTTAAGGCTTGTTGCATTTGACACTGATTTGGCCTTCCTTAGAGCCCAAAATTCATCAATCTTTGTGAATGTGTATTATTATTGTTACGGAGTTATCCATGGAAGGCAGAGGTGAAAGAAGGTGCGGGCTGGAATGAGTCTAACTACAAGTCCGAAAGATGAATTAAAATTTAAATAAAGGTTTTATTTTCAATAGACAAGATTTAACAAATTTTCACTAGGTGAAATAACAATGCAAATTCAGGTACAATAATAATTTTACAAGCGAAAACACAATTTAAGGGGTCTTTACAAATTCTGGGCTTCGAGCCCCAAGTTCATAGTTCCTGAGCTCTCAACTCACAACCAAAAATTACCAAAGGGCAGAAAACCCCTCATTCAAGGAACACTTTCTCCCAACTTTTAACCTCAGGCCTCCCAGAGGTACTTTTCAAACACAGGAAAGAGCTGAGCCGCTCTCAATTTTCCAAGCCTATCAAAGGCAATACCAGACAATTACACAAATTGCCATCAAGGCACCACTTTCATCAAATGAAACGGGGGTATCTCGTACCCAACCTACTGGGCCTTAGTGGAAAGGACAGATTAATTTAATGGCCCAAAATACCAAGCTGAATGGAGGCGTTGCTTGCACTCCTACATGAAACTGTATAAAACCTAAGGGGCACTAGGCCGATGATACAGGGGCTATTCCCAAACTAGGGAGGTGACTCGTATAAGAAAATTTTAATACATGAAGAGTAGAAAATCGGTTATGAAACCGTAGTCACCTCATCTCAAAATGAAGGGGACCTTGAGAGGGTAAAGCACTCTCTATCCCAGATTTACAGTTAAAGTAATAAGAAATTTTTTACATAAGCCGGCACTAAGTTACATTTTTTGGAAAGGTAGGTTACATTGACAAAGTTTCGGACCTTCCCCGAGGGCTAAACTGCTGAGCTAGCAAGAATTAAAGATGTTAAAAGGCCATTACCTTGTAGAAGAGCTGCTGGCGGATGAAAGAGGCGCTTCCCGCCTCCTGCTATACTTCCATACACTAAGCTAGATGTTGTACGAGTGGCCGAGAGCCAGGAAAATCAGCAGTTTTTACACTCTCGGGGAAGATTCGAGACCTTTCATGAATGATTAAGACACACCCACAGTCGTTTATTGGGTAGCTTACAGTTACACATCAACAATGGGGAAGAAAGACGCCATTGGCTAAAAATTAATGACAGAAATTTACGATTGGCTTATTTCAAAACTGGCGAAAAGAAAGACTAATATTGCCAACCCACAAATGAAAGAACAACATTTAGTAAAGAACAAACTTATGAATACAAAATATCTTCAAGAAAAGTTCCTTCACATCGCACCAGGGTGCATGATCATAGTTTTTGGTAGAGACATCTGTGAGAGAATGTCCACACTTCTTGATAATTAGTAAACAAAACAATTCGAAATAAACTCAGTGACATCTTCTGATAAACGGTTGAATTAATTCAGTTTTAAAGTTCAGAGTTTCAGCTGTAGAGGAGAACTTTAAGGCGGAAAATTCAAATGTGCGGCGTATAGGTGTACTAACCGGTACAGACCTCCCCCCCAAATGTCCTACCAAGGGGTGACACAGAAGAATGTGGAAGAAAATTATTTTCCAATACAAAAGTCCAAGTTTTGTTTAACCGAACATTAATCATTACTTGAAGAAAATTTTTGCTTCTTTGCAGGTAGAATTGTGGAAGTACATGGAAGAAACATTAATAGATGAAAAAGTCTCTTAACGTTGAATAGAACAATAATTTTGAAGAAAGAAAACAAAAATGTATTTTCTTTAAGGTCTTTTTTGTGGATGACTAGATGAATGCCAAACTAGAGTGTCTTTCTTTTTGTATACTGCCAAATACATGTTTCTAATTTTGACGGCCAGACCAATCGCCGCTGCCAATATCCAGTCGAGGTCGCCCGAACCCCTCAAGTACCCTGAGATACCTCTCTCCCGCACTATGAGAGGGGTAGTCTTGGTGAAGGACGCCGTAGATGTGAAGTTTGTTTACAGTCCTCAGATAAGCTTGCAGTTGGTGTGCCGCACTTCAGCCAGTGCCGGGAGATAGACTCCGGCGCGCCGTACACTGTAGGACATCGCGGGAGTGGGCCCTTACCCCACCACTGTGGCGGTAAGGCGCTGAACGGCTGCGGGGCACTGAAACAGTAAGATCTCTGCGGCAGAATTTTTGTTGACATCTGATTTCTTATTTTAGGGCACGATCTTGTTGGTGAGGCAGAGGGGTCAGCGGTGTAGAAATTTATTTTTAAAGCCACTGGTATGGTTTAGCCGGAGACGGCAGCTTGGTAATGGCCGCAAGAAAGAGACAGCAGACTAACCATAGGAGAATGTCGTACATATTAATACAGAACAGATGAGGAAACAAAGGGCAGAAGGCCTAACATTAATAGAAAATATAAACTTTACACAGTTGCAAGCAGATGTCAAGTTAACAATAACAGTACACAGATTTCACCTGAGACAGGTGAACCCTAAAGATCCTCTCGGTGGCTGGATTGCTCACTAATAAGGTTACTGGAGTTAGAAAATCAAAAATGATACACGGCCCATGAAATCTGGGGGCAAGCTTGCCCGCGGGAACAAAGTTTCTGACCATAATTTGGTCTCCTACATTTAAATTGATGGGCCTCCGTCCACGATCGTATCTTGCCCTAACCTTTTCATGAGAAGCTTTAAGATTGGCCTTAGCCTTCTTCCAAAGACCTCTAATATTATCTGGATCTATTGTCTCAGGTAAAACATCACTTAGAGACCAAAGGTTAGAGAGCGGCGTGTTGGGTACAAACTTAAACATCAAGGAACTGGAGTAAACTTATTTGATTCTTGAACCGCCGAATTCAAAGCGAAAGCTAACCAATGCAAGGACGTGTCCCACCTGGAATGATCATCATGATGATAGGCAATTAGAGCCGACTTGAGATTACGATTGACCGTTCAGCTAGAGAAGGTTGAGGATAGTATTCAGAAGTTGTTACATGTGAGATAGATGGATCAAAACAGAATCTAAGGAAGAGATTGGAGGTAAAGGCTTTAGCATTATCAGAAACAATATATTGACACGGACAAAAAGAAGCAAAGATGGAATTTAAACAGGAAATGGTGGACTGAGCGATAGCCAGCTTAGTCGGGAATAGCCGGGAAAATCGTGTGAAACCGTCTACACACTCAAGAATGAATTTGTTGGCATTCCCCTTTGATTGGGGGAAGGGTCCTACGTAGTCGATATAAAGACATTCCACGGGGCACGACGCTTGATGAGAAGACAATAGCCCTTGCTTAGTGGACACGGTAGGTTTATTAAGCCAACAAGTTTTACAAACTTTTACCAATTCACAAATTTCACCGTCCAAACCTTTCCAGATGAACATATCTCGGATCTTATCTCGGGTTTTAAAAATTCCTAAATGACCACCTAATGGGGTCTCATGGTGGTACTTGAAGATCATAGGTATAAGGACAGCTGGAACCACAACTTTCATCTTCTTATCATGCCCCGGCGTGCAACATAAAACACCATTCCTCAATACATAAGGGGCAACATGTTCCCCAGAAGAAACGGTTTCCATGATAGGGGCCAGCGTCGGATCTTCACGTTGACATTTTTCAAGGTCCCTAAACAACATGGGAGCATCCGTTAGGATGGCATTTACACCAGGAGATATGGACTCGGGAAGTGAAGAACTGTCTTCCTGTTCAACGGGCTCTACATCATTGGAAAACATACGGTTTAGTCCGGCAGCCACAACATTTTTAGTTCCTCTTCTATGCCTAACATCTCATTGGAAGGCAGAAATTCTGATGGCCCAGCGGGCTATACGACCAGTACAACGCGGCCTAGCTAAGATCCAACTTAAGGCTTGGTTATCAGACTCCAAGTCAAATCTGACATGTTCGAGATAGAGGCGGAACTTTTCTTGTGCAAATAAGACTGCCAAACCTTCAAGTTCATAAATGGAATACTTCGATTCTTGAGCCGATAAAGTTCTAGACGCATAGGCGATGGGTCGCCTCCCTAGTTCAGTCTCTTGAAGAAGGACTGCAGCCACCGCCGACGACGACGCGTCGGTTTGGACGATGAATTTCTTCGAGAAATCAGCCATGGCACGAACAGGGGCATTACACAGCGCTAATTTGAGATCTTCGAAAGCGGCTTGTGGAGAAGGACCCCACTCAAATTTGACGCCTTTCCTACGAAGTAAGTTTAACGGCGCCGCTCTATTAGCGAAGTTAGGAATAAATTTCCTGAAGAAATTCACCATACCAATGAATCTGGCAATACCTTTGATGTCGTTAGGAGGTTTGAAATCACGGATGGCCTGTGTTCTAGAATGATCTACAGCGGCACCATCGGGCGTTACAATAAGCCCTAGAAATGACATGGAAGGCTTAGCGAAAGCAACCTTGGACAACTTCACCGTTAACCCTGCCTTACGAAGGCGACTCAGGACCTCTTTCAGATGATCTAGATGTTCTTCAAAGGTATCAGAAAATACGACGACATCATCAAGATAATGGTATAAGTACTCAAATTTGATGTCAGTGAAGACCCTATCTAGCAATCGCGTAAGCACAGCTGCTCCCGTGGAGAGCACGAAAGGCACGCGGTTGTACTCATACAAGTTCCAATCCGTGGCAAAAGCTGTCAGATGTTTAGATTCTTCAGCTAAAGGGATCTGATTATACGCCTGACTGAGGTCTAAGATGGTGAAGAACTTAGCTTTTCGAAACCATGAAAAACAAGAGTGAAGGTCGGGAAGGGGCACAGATTGTAACACCACCTTCCAATTTAAAGCCCTATAATCAATCACAGGCCTGAAACCACCTTGGGGTTTCGTAACTAGAGAAATAGGCGATGAATACGCCGACTTAGATGGCCGAATTATACCATATTTTAACATCTGTTCTATGATCTCCTTCGGAGCCTTCATTTTAGGTGGAGATAACTTATAAGGTGGAAATCGAACAGGAATCGAATGCATAACTTCAATCTTGTTTTCAATAAGGTCAGTAACACAAAGTGTATCGGAGAAAACCTCTGGAAACGACTGACACAACTTACGAATACTATCAGCCTGCTCCTCAGGTAGATGTCTAAGGTCTAACAACATCTCATCCTGGGCAGGCGAAAAAGATGAACATGACACAGAACTACATTTAAGTAAGGGCATTTTGAAATTACTAGCATATTTGAAAGTGCACGACTTGCTCTGAATGTCGGGCACTAGACCGGAGTGAGACATGAAGTCCGCTCCCAATATAATGGGGCAAGACAAGTGCTTAGCCACAAACAGTTTAACTTTCCAAGTAAATTTTGCAATTCTAATCTTGGCATACAGAAAACCTAAAATTTCTAATGGAGAGGTGTTAGCCGAAATGCATTGAACAGAAGACGAACAAAAATCAGAAAATTTACAAACAGATTTTCATTTGGAATACCATTCAGCAGAAATAATGGAGCAACCACTGCCTGAGTCTAATAGAGCAGTTACGGGTTCATTATTCAATTCAATTTTGAGAAATGGTACAGGAGCGGGGGAATCCGCAGCAATCCTAAGACATTATTTGGGACCTTCAAATGATAAATTAGAAAACTGACTATTCCCTGAGTTTTTGTCGGATTTAACAGGGGCTGAGCCTGAAGAAGGTGGGCACGCCGACTCAGCCGAGGCCGCTAGTCATTTTTGATTATTTGCGTTGTTGGAAGGTGCACCAGAAGTTGAGCAGGAGGGAGTGCTATTCGAATTCGGGCAATTCTTGGCAATATGGGAAAAAGCGCCGCATTTAAAGCAGCCTCGAGATGACCCTGCTCCATTCTTTGTCCCGTTGAATATTATAAAAGGGCACTTGTTCCGGAGATGGTCTGCAAACCCACAAGCATAACATTTGCTGTTTGCGATGGTTTGGCGAGGTGGAGGCCGAAGATTACTTGAAGAAGGAGGGGGCTCCCTCGCGACACGTAGTGTGTCCGCATACCTAACTCCCTCGGCTGAGACAGCCATAGCTTCTAATTCGGTAAACGTTTGCGGACGCGACGCAAAACACAAGTATGACCTGTAGGATGGTGAAATTCCTTCCACAATGGCCTGTACAATTTGATCTTCATGGAAATGTAGAGCAAATACCCTAGTATAGAACTTAATGTCTTGGATGAAGTCGACAAGATTTTCATCCAGACGCTGTACACGGTAATAGTACTTTTCTGTTAGAGAGGACCTTGCCCTAGCCGGATTGAAGTTTGCCAGAAGGTGTGCATGAAAATCTTCATTAGTTGATTGTTCAGCAATTGCTCTTATTTTGTCATAGGACACCAATAGAATAGGGATAAATAATCTGCAGAATTCGACACGGAGAAAGAGAAAATACAATGGCGTGATCTTGGAACTCAACTAAAAACCTTAGGAATGAAATAACATCACTGGTAGAGTTAACAGAAAACTTAGAAATACTCTTAGCAACATTGCTAATGGGTGAGGCAAACTACTGAACCGGGATGACATCGTAGGTAACGGCCTAAGGGGTGGAGAATCCGTTTCAGAGGGTGCATTATTCAAAACAAATGGAGGGATCGATGTACGACGAACTGACTCGGTTTCCAATGGGGCAGATGTTTGTTGAGTCGCCACGGATTTTCTACCTCCTTCACCCGTGGGAGAATCCTCCTCGCTAACTATGTTTACCAAACTGGGTTGGTCGGTTTTAGGGGTAGCCGATCCAGATAACAATTGGCTAACCTTACTGGACAATTTCGAAAGGTTTTCGAGAAGAGCGCCTGCCTGCTTCCCTCGAATGTCATTTAACTTAAGAGACAATAGATCAGTAACCCTATTGTAAAAATGGAACAATCTTGCTTGTACACGTTTAAGTTGATTTGGGGATGGATAACCCACTTCAGAAAAACTAACTACGGATGCTAGCTCAGTAGTATTATCAGTGATCGTGGAGAGAGCGTCCTCAATATCTTTCTCCCCCAAGGTGGGGATACTAATAGGCAAATCAAGAGAACCTTCAAGCTTAGTGGTATCGGCCGCAACCGTCACTCCACACTGAACATTTCTAATAGCTAATTCATAAATCAATTCCTCCTTGTGCAAATAGCCGGGATGGAGGGCATTGCGAGGGCCGAACATGATGACAAAAGATTTACAAATTTAGAAAATAAGAAAGACAATTCCAGCGACGGAGAAAATTGTTAGAGTTCAAACCAAAAGCAATGTTTAGCCGTCAAAAGGGGCAAAATTGAGACCCTATCAACCACGCTGTGCTACCACTTGTTACGGAGTTATCCGTGGAAGGCGGAGGTGAAATAAGGTGCGATTGGAATGGGTTTAACTACAAGTCCGAAAAATGAAATAAATTTAAATAAAAGTTATATTTTCAATAGACAACAAGATTTAACAAATTTTCACTAGGTGAAATAACAATGAAAATTCAGGTACAATAATAATTTTACAAGCGAAAACACAAGTTAAGGGGTC